>NC_091984.1:219101363-219401970 GCF_044704955.1 Pristiophorus japonicus | reverse complement strand
GGGAGGGAGGGAGCGAGAGGGGGGGGAGGGAGGGAGCGAGAGGGGGGGGAGGGAGGGAGCGAGAGGGGGGGGAGGGAGGGAGGAGAGGGGGGGGGAGGAGGGGAGCGAGAGGGGGGGGGAGGGAGGGAGCGAGAGGGGGGGAGGGAGGAGCGAGAGGGGGGGGAGGGAGGGAGCGAGAGGGGGGGGAGGGAGGGAGCGAGAGGGGGGGAGGAGGGAGCGAGAGGGGGGGGAGGGAGGGAGCGAGAGGGGGGGGAGGGAGGGAGCGAGAGGGGGGGAGGGAGGGAGCGAGAGGGGGGGGAGGGAGGGAGCGAGAGGGGGGGAGGGAGGGAGCGAGAGGGGGGGGAGGGAGCGAGAGGGGGGGGAGGGAGCGAGAGGGGGGGGAGGGAGGAGCGAGAGGGGGGGGAGGAGGAGCGAGAGGGGGAGGGAGGGAGCGAGAGGGGGGGGGAGGGAGCGAGAGGGGGGGAGGGAGCGAGAGGGGGGGGAGGGAGCGAGAGGGGGGGGAGGGAGCGAGAGGGGGGGGAGGGAGCGAGAGGGGGGGGGAGGGAGCGAGAGGGGGGGGAGGGAGCGAGAGGGGGGGAGGGAGCGAGAGGGGGGGGGAGAGGGGGGAGGGAGCGAGAGGGGGGGGGAGGGAGCGAGAGGGGGGGGGAGGGAGCGAGAGGGGGGGGGAGGGAGCGAGAGGGGGGGGAGGGAGCGAGAGGGGGGGGAGGGAGCGAGAGGGGGGGGGAGGGAGCGAGAGGGGGGGGGAGGGAGCGAGAGGGGGGGGAGGGAGCGAGAGGGGGGGGGAGGGAGCGAGGGGGGGGGAGGGAGCGAGAGGGGGGGGGGAGGGAGCGAGAGGGGGGGGGGAGGGAGCGAGAGGGGGGGGGGAGGGAGCGAGAGGGGGGGGGAGGGAGCGAGAGGGGGGGGGAGGGAGCGAGAGGGGGGGGGGGAGGGAGCGAGGAGGGGGGGGGGGGGAGGGAGCGAGAGGGGGGGGGGAGGGAGCGAGAGGGGGGGGAGGGAGCGAGAGGGGGGGGAGGGAGCGAGAGGGGGGGGGGGAGGGAGCGAGAGGGGGGGGGAGGGAGCGAGAGGGGGGGGGGAGGGAGCGAGAGGGGGGGGGGGGGGGAGGGAGCGAGAGGGGGGGGGGAGGGAGCGAGAGGGGGGGGGGAGGGAGCGAGAGGGGGGGAGGGAGCGAGGGGGGGGGAGGGAGCGAGAGGGGGGGGAGGGAGCGAGGGGGGGGGAGGGAGCGAGGGGGGGGGAGGGAGCGAGAGGGGGGGGGAGGGAGCGAGGGGGGGAGCGAGGGGGGAGGGAGCGAGGGGGGGGGGGAGGGAGCGAGGGGGGGGGAGGGAGCGAGGGGGGGGAGGGAGCGAGGGGGGGGAGGGAGCGAGGGAGCGAGGGGGGGAGGGAGCGAGAGGGGGGGGAGGGAGCGAGGGGGGGGGAGGGAGCGAGGGGGGGGGAGGGAGCGAGGGGGGGAGGGAGCGAGGGGGGGGGGGGAGGGAGCGAGGGGGGGGGGGGAGGGAGCGAGGGGGGGGGGGGAGCGAGAGGGGGGGGGAGGGAGCGAGAGGGGGGGGGAGGGAGCGAGGGGGGGGGAGGGAGCGAGGGGGGGGGAGGGAGCGAGAGGGGGGGGGAGGGAGCGAGGGGGGGGAGCAGGGGGAGCGAGGGGGGGGGGGAGGGAGGGAGGGAGCGAGGGGGGGGGGGGAGGGAGCGAGGGGGGGGGGGAGGGAGCGAGAGGGGGGGGGAGGGAGCGAGAGGGGGGGGAGGGAGCGAGGGGGGGGGAGGGAGCGAGGGGGGGGGGGAGGGAGCGAGAGGGAGCGAGGGGGGGGGGAGGGAGCGAGAGGGGGGGGAGGGAGCGAGAGGGGGGGGGAGGGAGCGAGAGGGGGGGGGAGGGAGCGAGAGGGGGGGGGAGGGAGCGAGAGGGGGGGGGAGGGAGCGAGAGGGGGGGGAGGGAGCGAGAGGGGGGGGGAGGGAGCGAGAGGGGGGGGAGGGAGCGAGAGGGGGGGGGAGGGAGCGAGAGGGGGGGGGAGGGAGCGAGAGGGGGGGGGAGGGAGCGAGAGGGGGGGGGAGGGAGCGAGAGGGGGGGGGAGGGAGCGAGAGGGGGGGAGGGAGCGAGAGGGGGGGGAGGGAGCGAGAGGGGGGGGAGGGAGCGAGAGGGGGGGAGGGAGCGAGAGGGGGGGGAGGGAGCGAGAGGGGGGGAGGGAGCGAGAGGGGGGGGAGGGAGCGAGGGGGGGGGAGGGAGCGAAGGGGGGGGGAGGGAGCGAGAGGGGGGGGAGGGAGCGAGAGGGGGGGAGGGAGCGAGAGGGGGGGGAGGGAGCGAGAGGGGGGGGAGGGAGCGAGAGGGGGGGGAGGGAGCGAGAGGGGGGGGAGGGAGCGAGAGGGGGGGGAGGGAGCGAGAGGGGGGGAGGGAGCGAGAGGGGGGGGAGGGAGCGAGAGGGGGGGGAGGGAGCGAGAGGGGGGGGAGGGAGCGAGAGGGGGGGAGGGAGCGAGAGGGGGGGAGGGAGCGAGAGGGGGGGGAGGAGCGAGAGGGGGGGAGGGAGCGAGAGGGGGGGGAGGGAGCGAGAGGGGGGGGAGGGAGCGAGAGGGGGGGGAGGGAGCGAGAGGGGGGGGAGGGAGCGAGAGGGGGGGGAGGGAGCGAGAGGGGGGGGAGGGAGCGAGAGGGGGGGGAGGGAGCGAGAGGGGGGGAGGGAGCGAGAGGGGGGGAGGGAGCGAGAGGGGGGGAGGGAGCGAGAGGGGGGGAGGGAGCGAGAGGGGGGGAGGGAGCGAGAGGGGGGGAGGGAGCGAGAGGGGGGGAGGGAGCGAGAGGGGGGGAGGGAGCGAGAGGGGGGGAGGGAGCGAGAGGGGGGAGGGAGCGAGAGGGGGGAGGGAGCGAGAGGGGGGGAGGGAGCGAGAGGGGGGGAGGGAGCGAGAGGGGGGGGAGGGAGCGAGAGGGGGGGAGGGAGCGAGAGGGGGGGAGGGAGCGAGAGGGGGGGGAGGGAGCGAGAGGGGGGGGAGGGAGCGAGAGGGGGGGGAGGGAGCGAGAGGGGGGGGAGGGAGCGAGAGGGGGGGGAGGGAGCGAGAGGGGGGGGAGGGAGCGAGAGGGGGGGGGAGGGAGCGAGAGGGGGGGGGAGGGAGCGAGGTCGGGACTGCGTCGTTCTAGGCGCGTGTGGAAACTTGGACCCAATGTCTCAAGTCAAGGCCATCTCAGATGTAAAAGATCACATGATACTATTTGAAGAGAGCAGTGAGTGCTCCGTCTGTTCTGGCTAAAATTCATTTCTCAACCAGTACCACTAAAATAAATTAATTAGGTTATTTGTCTAATTTGCTCCTTGCACAAATTAGCTGACTTGTTTGCCTGTATAATAGTTTATTTCAAATGTTATTCATCCTCAGGGCATCGCCAGGCAGTTCACAATCAATGAATTACTCTTTTAACTTTTAGTTACTGATAATGTACAGCAAGATTCCACAAACAGGCAGGAAGATGTTTGGTGGTGTTGTCTAGGAAAGTATGTAGGACTGGACACCAGGAAATCTTCATGATCTTCCAATGAGACAATTGGATAATTTATGTCCACCTGAAAAGAAAGGGGAGGCCCTACTGTAATATCTCATCTGGAAAATGGAACCTCTGACAAAGCGGCACCCCCTCAGCACTATGTTGAAGTTAGTTAAACACTATTTGCCTTTAACAAACCCGTGCTGGCTTTCCTTAATTAATCCATACTTGTCCAAGTGACTATTAATTTTGTCCTGGATTATAGTTTCTAAAAGCTTCCCGACTACCGAGCTTAAACTAACTGGCCTGGTTACTGGTTTATCCTTGCACCCTTTTTTGAACAAGGGTATAACATTTACAATTCTCCAGTCCTCTGGCACCACCGCTGTATTTAAAGGAGGATTGGCTAGTACCTTTGCAATTTCCACCTTTACTTCCCTCAGCATCCTAGTGTGCATCCCATCCGGTCCTGGTGTATTATCTACTTTAAATACAACCAGCCTTTCTAGTACCTCCTCTTTACCAATTTTTATCCCATCCAGTATCTCAACTACCTCCTCTTTCACTATGACTTTGGCAGCATCTTCCTTGGTAAAGACTGATGCAGAGTACTCATTTAGTAACTCATGCGTAGATCTCCATTTTGGTCCCTAATCGCCCCACCCCTCTTGTTACCATTTACATACCTATTGAAGACTTTTGGATTGCCTTTTATGTTAGCTGCCAATCTATTCTTATACTCTCTCTTTGCCCCTCTTATTTCCTTTTTCACTTCCCCTCTGAACTTTCTATATTCAGCCTGGTTCTCGCTTGTATTCTCAACCTGACATCCGTCATACACCCCCTTTTTCTGCTTCATCTTACTCCCTATCTCTCGTCATCCAGGGAGCTCTGACTTTAATTGCCCCACCTTTTCCCCTCATGGGAATGTACCTCGACTGCATCCGAACCATATCCTCTTTAAAGGCAGCCCATTGTTCGGTTATAGTTTTGCCTGCCAATCTTTGATTCCAATTTACCCAAACCAAACCCATTCTCAACCCACATTAAGGAAAAACCTGCTGACTTGGTTCATTCGTGAGGAATAGCTCCTTTTGATGAGATACTAGAAGCTTTATGACAGGGTTGTCCAAGCAGGTGTCTTCGTGGGCTGCATGCTCTCAAGACACAGCAATCAATTCAAGTCCATCTAAATCTTCAACAGACAATTCAGAAAATATACTGCAGCACAGCCTTAAACTAAACGAGGATTACAGAGAATCATGCTGCACAGGAGGCCATTTGACTGTGTCTGCTCTCTGAAAGCTATCCAACTCGTCCTACTCCCCTGCTCTTCCCCCAGAGCCCTGTAAATTTTTCATTTTCAAGTATTTATCCTATTTCTTTTTGAAAGCTACTATTGAATCTGCTTCCACCATGCTTTCAGGTATTGCACCCCAGAGCATAACAACTTGCTGCATGAAAAAAAATCTCATCTCCCGTCTCTTTCTTTTGACAAGTACCATGAATCTGTGTCCTCTGGTTAGCGACCCTCCTGACATTGGAAATATTTTCTTCCTAGTTACTCGATCAAAACCCCTCATAATTTGGAACACCTCTATTGAATTTTCCCTTAACCTTCTCTACTTCAAGGAGAACGATCCCAGCTTCTCTATTCATTCCACCCAAGTCCCTCATCCCTAGTAAATCTCCACTGCATCCACTCCAAGACCTTGACATGCTTCTTAAAAGTATGGTTGCCACAATTGGACACAATACTCCAGTTGAGGCCTAACTGGTGATTTATAAAGGTTTAACAGAACTTCCTGGCTTTTGTACTCTTATGCCTCTATTTATAAGGCCAAGGATCCCGTATGACTTTTTTTTTTTAAAAACAGCCTTCTCAACTTGACGAGCAACCTTCAAATATTTGTGTACATAAACCCCCAGGTCTCTGTTCCTGCACTCCCTTTAATGGGCTCAAATTTGGCCCATCTGTTTTTTCGGCGCACCACGTGAGATGCGCCAACTTCCTAGGATAAAAACAGCGGCAAAAAGTTGTCCCCGGATTCTGGCCGCTCTGTGGCCACTCCCACGGTTTGGAGCGGCGTGGCAATTCAATTAGGGGGGCGGAGCTAGAGCCCTGTGCTTAAAAAAGTGCCGGCAGCTTCCGCTGCAGCATGGGACCCGATGTCCCGCCCCTATCTCAGGCGGAGTGGCCTCACGACGCACATCCGGGCTGCTGCACGCCAGAGTCTCGCACCTATCCTCCCAAGTGGCCTCCCACTGACTTCCCAGGCCGAGGTAGGACTTAAGTTTTATTAATTTATTATTGATGGTTGTGCTTTGTTTAGTGAGTAGAGTTTTGATTTGGCGGGGGGAGAAAAGAGAAGAGAAAGAGAAAGAGTTTTGATCCAGGAGGGGAGAGTGGGGGGGAATAGGTGATAACTGTGTAGTCAGTAATTTTAATGAGCTTACTCAAGACTTTCCTTAACCCTGATGAAAATACTTTACTACACAAGAACATAAGCAGTACGAGCAGGAGGTTCTTCTATTTTTTATTTGGATATTTTGAAAAAATTATGTAAATATGTTTTGTCTCTTTACTTCTTTTATTTTTGTAGTTTAAGCTTCCATGAATGCTTCTGTTGTATAGTAAATTAACTTTGCGAAGTTTGTCATACGCCCTGTATAGTTGTTTGATCCTATTCACATTCTTGATTTCTTAACTCTCTGCAAGGGTGTTCTGTGCGGCCACATACGCTGGCCTAAGTTAGTTTGGAGCAACTATTAGCTGTGCAGAGTGGCTTAAATGGTCAAAATGGGCGTAGGTGGCTGGTAGCGCCCCCTTTTGAACAAAACTAAACTAAAAAAAATTCTAACTCACTTACACTGGTGCAAATTGAATGTGCAAAAATGGGGATTTTGAAGATACTCCAGAAAAATCAAGTTGCTCCAAAAAAAAGAGCAACTACTGGCCAAATTTGGGCCCAAAATGTTACCATTTAGTTTACATGGCCCCTCCTCATTCTTCCCAAAGTGCATCACTTCACACTTTTCTGCAGTAAATTTCATTTGCCATATGCCTGCCAATTTTACCAGTCTGTCTATGTCCTCCTGAAGACTGCTACTATCTTTACTATATTTCCCAGTTTTGTGTTATCGGCAAACTTTGAAATTATGCCCTGTATACACTCAGGCCATTAATATATATCAAAAAGAGTCATGCCTGTATACTGCCCTTCAATCTAAAAAAACTGTGCACCACTACTCCCTGCTTTCTGTCCCTTAGTAAATTTTGTATCAAGCTGCTAATGCCTCTTTAATCTCACAGTTGTCAATTTTGCTAACAAGTCTATTATGTAGTACTTTATCAAACACCTTTTGAAAGTCCAGATACACATTAACTACACTACCCTCATCAACCCTCTCCGTTACTTTATCAAAGAACTCGATCAATTTGGTCAAATAAGATTTGCCTTAACAAATGTGTGTGCTGACTGTTATTTCTTAACCCATGTTTTCCCCAAGTAGCAATTAATTCTTCCCCGGATTATTGTCCCTAAAAGTTTCCCCACCAGACATTAGGCTGACTGGCCTGTAATTACTGGGTTTATCCCTCTCCTCTTTTTTGAGCAGGGATGTAACATTTGCAACCTTCCAGGATGCAGCCCATCCGGACCAGTGACTTTTCTATTTTGAGCATTGCCAACATTTTAAGTGCCTGCTCTTTATTTTTATCCTATCCAATTTCTCTACTACTTCCTCCTTTACTATGACATTGGCAGTATCCTCTTTTGTGAAGACAAATAAGTACTCATTTAGGCCCGAAGTTTCGTCCCGCAGCGAAAACGGCGCACCTCCGAGCTGGGCGCCTGTTTTTCGCGCCGAAAACTGCGCTTAAAAAAAAGTCCGAATTCTTGAGCTCCTTGGAGCTTGATGTCTGCTTGGCGTGGCGCACTCTTCGCAGCAGGGGGCGGAGCCTAACACTCGTGCCGATTTTCTAAGTAGCAGGGGGCGGGTACAATTTAAATTAGCCTTCGTGGTGCCGGCAACCCTGCGCGTGCACGTTGGAGCGTGTGCGCATGCGCAGTCTCAAACATTGGCACTCGGCCATTTTTAAAAGGACTGCAGAAAAAGTGAAGATTTGTTTCTTGGACCCACTGACGCCGCCCCATAAGCGTGGCCGAACGGCCTAAAGAATCTTAATCAGCTGCGTGTGTCCTGTGTTCTTTCTTCGGCTCCCGGCCAGCCACTGACGCCGCTGCTATCTCATGGCCGAATGGCTTCACGTCCGTCCTTCCGCTCCTGATTCTTCAGCTGCCTTCGAGCCACTGACGCTGCCCCATAAGCATGGCCGAACAGCCTAAAGAATCTTAATCAGCTGCGTGTGTCCTGTGTTCATTCTTCGGCTCCCGGCCAGCCACTGACGCCGCTGCAATCCCATGGCCGAATGGCCTCAAGTCCGTCCGGGTGCTACATCTTCGCGGGGAATGAGGGCCTGCCTCAAGCACCGCAGCTCAGCTCGAAGGCTGCTTCCCGCCTACCGCTGCCGTCGAGACACTGACGCCACACCCCTGCCTGTCTCCAACATGAAAGGCCTGCCTGAAGCACAGCAGCTCGAATGCTGCTGCTGTTTCACGCAGGTAGGAAGATGGTTATTTAATATTTTCTTTGCTTATACATTTTTATTCAGGTTTGATTTGTTTGTATAATATTTGTATAAGTATAACTAAGGATTGATTGTAGAATTTAATGACTTCCCTTCCCCCCCCCCCACCCCACCTCGTTCCCTACGCCTAATTTGTAACCTACGCCTGATTTTCTAAAGTGTAGACAAGGTTTTTTCGAGCGTACAAAAATCTTCACTTACTCCATTCTAAGTTAGTTTGGAGTAAGTTTTCACCGATGAAACTTTGAAAACAGGTGTAAGTGGCCGGACACGCCCCCTTTTGAAAAAAAATTCTGTTCCAAAGTGAAACTGTTCTAACTGACTAGAACTGGAGCAAACTAAATGGCGAGAATTCCGATTTCTAAGATACTCCGTTCTACACCAGTTGCTCCTAAAAATCAGGAGCAAATCATGGCGAAACTTGGGGCCTTAGTATGTCAGCCATGCTGTCTGCCTCCACAACATGATATTTTTGGTCCCTAATCAGCCCCACCCTTCCTGTGATGACCCTTTTACTATTTATTAGTTTATAAAATACTTTAATGTTACCTTTTATGTTACCCACTCTCCTCACCCCTCATTTCTTTTTTCAGTTGTCCTCTACACTTTCTGTATTCAGCTTGGTTCTCTACATTATGAATATGACATTTATTACAAGCCTGCTTTTTCTGTTTCATTTTAATCTGTGCCTTTAGTCATCCAGGAAGCTCTAGCTTTGGATGCCATTCCTCTCCCCTAGAAAGGAGGGAGAGAAAAAACAGGGAACTACAGACCAGTTAGCCTGACATCAGTCGTCAGGAAAATGCTGGAATTCATGGTTAAGGAAGTGGTATCAGGGCACTTAGAAAATCATAATACAATTAGGTAGGAACCAGTCGATGCAGTATATTTCGATAAGGTGCCACATAAAAGGTTATTATTACACAAGATAAGGGAATTGGAGGTAATGTATTAGCACGGATAGAAGATTGGTTAATGGACAGAAAACAGAGTAGGGATAGATGGATCTTTTTAATTTTGGCAGGCTGTAATTAGTGGGGTGCCACAAGGATCAGTGCTGGGGCCTCAGCTATTTACAATCTATATTAATGACCTAGATGAAGGGGCCAAGTATGATGTATCCAAGTTTGCTGACGATACAAAGCTAGGTGGGACAGTTAGCTGTGAGAACATAAAGCGTCTGCAAAGGGATATAGATAGACTAAATGAATTGGCAGCTAGGTGGCAGATGGGAGTATAATGTAGGGAAATGAGAGATTATTCACATTGGTAGGAAGAATAGAAAAACAGAATATTTTTTAAATGGCACAAAACATTTAAATGTTGGTGTTCAGAGAAATTTGGGTGTCCTTGTGCAAGAAACACAGAAAGCTAATATGCTGGTACAGCAAGCAATAAGGAAGGCAAATGGCATGTTGGCCTTTATTGCAAGTGGGTTGGAGTACAAGAGTAAGGAAGTCTTGCTACAATTGTACAGGGCCTTGGTGAGACCACACCTGAAGTACTGTGCACAGTTTTGGTCTCTTTATCTAACGAAGGATTATACTTGCCTTGGAGGCAGTACAACAAAGGTTCACTAGATTGATTCCTGGGAAGAGAGGGCTGTCTTAATGTGAGAGATTGTGGAGAATGGGCCTATACTCTCTGTGGTTTAGAAGAATGAGAGATGATCTTATTGAAACATACAAGATTCTGAAGGGGATTGACAGGGTAGATGCTGAGAGGTTGTTTCCTCTGGCTGGAGAGTCTAGAACTAGGGGGCATAGTCTCAGGATAAGGTGTTGGCCATTTAAGACACAGATGAGGAGGAATTTCTTCACTCAGAGGGTTGTGGATCTTTGGAATTCTCTGCCCCAGAGAGCTGTGGATACAGAGTCACTGAATATATACAAGGCTGAGATAAATAGATTTTTGAAGTCGAGGGGAATCAAGGATATGGAGATCGGGCAGAAACGTAAGAAATTGGAGCAGGAGTAGGCCATTTGGCCCCTCGAGCCTGCTCCGCCATTCAATAAGATCATGGCTGATCTGATCATGGGCTCAGCTCCACTTCCCTGCCCGCTCCCCATAACCCTTTACTCCCTTATCTCTCAAAAATTTGTCTATCTCCGCCTTAAATATATTCAATGACCCAGCCTTCACAGCTCTCTCGGGCTGAGAATTCCATAGATTTACAAATTTCTCCTCAACTCAGTTTTAAATGGGCGTCCCCTTATTCTAAGACTATGTCCCCTAGTTTTAGTTTCCTCCATGTGGAAATATCCTCTCAGCATCCACCTTGTCGAGCCCCCTCATTATCTTATAAGTTTCAATAAGATCACCTCTCGTTCTTCTGAACTCCAATGTGTGTAGGCCCAACCTACCCTCATAAGTTAATCCCCTCATCTCCGGAAAAATGGAGTTGAGGTCCATGATCAGCCATGATCTTATTGAATGGCGGAGCAGGTTCGAGGGACTGCATGACCTACTTCTGCTCTTATTTCTAATGTTCTTAGATACTGCCTGACCTGCTGAGTGTTTATAGCATTTTACTTCAGATTTACAGCATCCGCTGCATTTAGCTTTTGAAATGCTTCCCTCCCAGCATCACCATTTCAACTGAACCATGCACTGAAATATGTATTTTTTAAATATCTGGAATTCTGTGTAATACAGACTTCAAGAATTAATCAACAAGTCTCCTTCTCCATTGTTATTCCAGGTTACAATGGGCTTCTTTTGTATGAGAAATTCGTAACTTGAAACCCAGATATCCATTGCTCTGAATTACATTTTCAGCATTTTGTGGTTGCAAATTAGTTTATCTAATGCTGTAGCTTTATTGGTGGAGTTAGGGATAGGTACACTTTGAATAAAATGAAGCAGGAGAGAGGACATGACTTGAAAAACATGTCTATATATAGTTTAATGTAGAAGTAATTTTGTATCTCGATTCAAATTTATTTTGAGCATGTGAGCAACTGCTTAGTGCCAAAGGACAGTGCGGTATGCATGGAGATACAGGCTCAATCCACCCTCCTCTATACTCCTAAATTCCTAACCTTGGGGCAAAGGCTTTTCCAAAAAGACAGGTAAATTCAGCAGGAGTCAGTGCCAGGCCACTGTGTACCTCCCTACCCCTTCCATTAGATCAATTATCCTTTCTCTTGTTTGTAACATTTTTTCTCTGTAGGAGTATACTAAAGTAAATGATATCATGGTTGAAGAGAATAGGAAAGATAGGGCAAGTCAAGAAGTCATGATTAGGCAACACCTAATTTAGCCACACACAAAAGGTTCTGCACTGCTTGCCACTATAGCTAGCCAAGACAGCAAACACAGTTCTCATGATTGACTTTAGAATGAATGTATTAAGATACTGCAGTTATACCAGTAACAATGCCAAATTAAGACATACTAAGTTTATAGTTCACATAAAATGGTGCTGAATGTTCACAAAGAACGGCTACTTCAACAGGTTATCAAAGGCAGATGAAGTCAGTGGAACTATATCCCAGAGTTAGTGCCTTTAGGAAAGGGGACAACATTGGAGAAAAAAAGTGTGTTTTAACTGTGTGAAACACAACATTTCTCCAATTACTCCATAGGTACCATGGGTACATGCACCATATATGTAGCATTGAGACAGACTACAAAAGTCTCAGGTTCAATCACTGCTCCAGTTGATCTCAGCCACAACAGAGATTTTAACCTCACCTCCAGAACTGATGCCAGTGCCCTTGGGCTGGAGAGCAGGAATATAAATCAGTATTCACTCTCTTGAACACAACCCGTGATGTCTGCTAGAAAATGTAAATATGGATGCCAGCGGAGGACAGGATAAAGCTCAGTTGTGAAGCAGTCTACGGGTGACTAACTTGTATTCAAGCTTACAACAAAACTAAACCTGTAAGAAACCAGAGAACTGTTGGTACCATCAAACTGTTGGTACTCAACTGGAGTCATTGGACTGAGGGGGAGAGAAGGGTGGCAAGAAGAACAAAAAATTACTGATACACGTAGATGGGTATGCATTTCCATCAACAATATTTAGGATTATGCTAAACTTAAGACATCACAATATGCTTAGAATGATAATAGCGTTCATTAATTACAGATTATGTTCCTTCCAACAAACTACCACTCACCGGTGTAGAACGTCTGCAACGGGTAAAAATCCCAGGTCCATCTGTTTCTGTAATAGGTGCACTGTGTGAATGAGGGTTTTCAGGGAACCTCTGAAAGAGGAACAAATTGTAGTCATTAAGTTGGAAGCACTAAATCAGAATCGTCATATGAACCAACCACCCTCAAATAAAGATTTCTCAGCCGAGTGGTAACTTAATAGCCACTTTCTGAAGTGGCCATTCTACTTCAGCCAATATAATTTTAGACAATAAAGTCAGTTAATAATTTAACAGCGAATTAGTCATAATGCAGTCATCAGCAGCATTGCAGACAATGACTGCACAGAATCAATTTCAAAGCAGATAAGTATATATCAGATCATTAAATTTACAGAAAATTAAACAATTAAACTCATGGCCACCTAAAATTCAGTCACAGTCGCAGGACTGGATAGATACTGTCCTTTCAGTTAACAAGGATCTAGTTCAAATCAGAGACTGAGTATGAAAGTCTCCTCTGCCAGTTGCCAACATCCCAAGTTATATGAATGTCAATTTTGACCGAGAGTGCACAAGTCAACAGAACAAAACTGACTAATGAGTACCAAATCAACAGACATAAAACACAAGGCAAATGGAACTTCTTCAGTGATTCACTGGGGGTGGCACATAGGAGATTAAGACATTGTTATGGAAGCATGGGAGGAACTTGACCCCACCCATGACCTTGGCACACTCCGTACTGACAAACTGCAAAAAGTTGATGTTGCATCTCCTACCCCTTCTAGTCCCTCACCTCAAAAACAAAAGCCACATTATAAATAAGAATGACTCTTCCCAGGATTTTCCTTCCAGAAATTAGACACGTGATAAATCAAACCATGAAATAATATAAAACCTGTTATACAATCATACTGAGCAGAGTTAGTTCTTGGAATACAAGCTATTGATTAGAGTTCCGAATGCAAATTCAAGGTTCACGTAGAAATTTAAAAACGTGCGAGCCGTGGCTCAGTGGGTAGCACCCTGGCCCGAGTCAGAGGTTGTGGGTTCTAATCCCACTCCTCCAAAGATTTGAACATAAAAATCTAGACTGACAATCCAGTGCAGTACTGAGGGAGTGCTGCCATCGGAGGTGCTCTCTTTCGGATGAGATTTTACATCGAGGCACCTGAGAGAGTGAGCTCTGTTCGGTTTGGAGTCGGCAGTTAGAATGGCTCGAATTACATTTTGCAAAATTACATAGGCAGGAAAGTTCTAAGTACACATTCCAGAGAAACTGCTGGGTGTGTCTTATCCTCCAAAGGGACCAAATCAGCAATCAGGTCGTGAGCTTCAGGTGTTGCAAACTAACACGTCCTTTAAAATACAGCTCTGACACAAAACTGAGAAAAAGTGAAGGAAAATATACACAAGATATCAACACAGTGATGAGGCCATCACACTGCTTGATGTGCACTTCACTGATGCAGTTAGATTTATAGCTTCCAGTGTTGACATACAGGACCTACTCAAATTGTACTTTAACAGATAATGTACCATTGATGACAAGTGCAATATTCCTACTGCCTGCAGCACATCAATGTAAAGATGAATTCCAACAATGAATAGCTCACAATAGCAGCCAGATTCAAAAGAAAATGCAGAACTCATCCTGTTAGCTCAGCAACAAGCAAAGTAGGATCAAGTGGCACACTGCCAGAGAAACCCAAGGCAAAGGTCACTCGCTCAAAGGTCTTTCATTTGGGCACGGTTCTCCTGACACCCTACCAATATAAAAATGCCAAAACAATAGGCAAAAATGAAATCCGATTAAGAGACCACCTGCAGGCACCAACAGGCCTTCACCAGAGGTCAAAGAACTAATAACCAGAAGGCCAGTTAAAATGCAACATATTGAATCAATGTCCCTACTCGCAATGAATGATGACATTAGCAGCTTCCACAAGGGCTCAAGTGCTGACCTTTGAAAAGAGAAGCACTCATTTATATGCCTTTAAAAGCAAGTCAGTCACCTCCTACAGCACTCACTAACAAAGAGGAAATTAATTCTTAAGGATAATGCAGCTATAAAGAGGGTCTTTAAAAGCAGAAAACTCACTGAGGGGGAATCAGTGTGTTCAAATGCCCTCCTTATAGCCAAGGTAGCTGGCATTGTGCAATCCAAACCATTTATATAGGACAGAATCTACAGGACCATAACTTAGAATACACAAATTGAAAGCAGCCATTTGTGACTTTGTTTTCTGATTGCCAGACCTTCCACAGTACGTCAGAGAACATCAGTACGGATCAGCAAACATTCCTCCGCCGACAGCCAGAAATTATAGAAGCCTCTCCCTGAAGTTGTACGATTTAAGTGGCTGCTGAGGACAAAGTTTCCAACAAAAGATAAAAACAGTAGTGAGAAAGGTTCTTAGCCCACAAAATCAGGATGTAGACTCAGTATGGATGGAGCTAAGAAATAGCAACGGACAGAAAACACTGGTGGGAATAGTTTATAGGCCCCATAACAGTAGTTACAGTGTTGGACAGAGTATAAATCAGCAAATTAGAGGAGCATGTAACAAGGGTAATGCAATAATCATGGGGGATTGTAATCTTCATATAGACCGGGCAAACCAAATTGGCAAAAGTAGTTTGGCAGACTAGTCCGTGGAATGTAGAGACCATTTCCTAAAACAATTCGTCAAGCAACAGCCCGAGTCATACTCACAGAATCATACCTTCCAGCCAATTCCAGACTCCTCCATCACTATCCCTGGGTATGTCCTGTCCCACTGGCAGGACAGACCCACCAGGAATGGTGGCACACTAGTATACAGTTGGGAGGGAGTGGCCCTGGGAGTCCTCAACATTGACTCCAGTCCCCATGAAGTCTCATGGCTTCAGGTCAATCATGGGCAAGGAAACTTCCTGCTGATTACCACCTACTGCCCTCCCTCAGATGATGAATCAATACTCCTCCTTGTTGAACACCACTTGGAAAAAGCACTGAGGGTAGCAAGGACACAATGTATTCTGGTGATCTCAGAAACATAAAATTCCGATGGGACTGGACAGGTTAGATGCAGGAAGAATGTTTCCGATGATGGGGAAGTCCAGAACCAGGGGTCACAGTCAAAGGATAAGAGGTAAGCCATTTAGGACTGAGATGAGGAGAAACTTCTTCGCTCAAGAGAGTTGTTAAACTCTGGAATTCTCTACCATAGAGAGTTGTTGATGCGAGTTCGTTAGGTATATTCAAGAGGGAGTTAGATATGGCCCTGACGGCTAAAGGGATCAAGGGGTATGGAAAGCAGGAAAGGGGTACTGAGGTGAATGATCAGCCATGATCTTATTGAATGGTGTTGCAGGCTCGAAGGGCCGAATGGCCTACTCCTGCACCTATTTTCTATGTTTCTATGTTTCTATTTGAGAATGTGTAAAGAAGGGTTGCGAATGTGGTAGATGGATAGAGAATGTGGCAAAAGGATGGAGATAGGGAATCATGGGAAAATAGCTAAAGAAATGTCAAGATGCAGACAACTGCAGAATCGACAGAAAAAAAAAGGGGTTACCAAGAGTTGAGGTTGAGGTTAAACACGGTTCATGAGAAAGACGCAAGGCAGCACAAAGAAAGAAAGCAATCCTAGATCGGAGGAGAAAAAGTAATGGCTTTTACTGATAAGGAGGAAGGGAAACTAATTGGGTTGCTTACTGATAAGGGAAGACAGTGTAGCGAAGCTATAACTAACCTGACCCTGACACCAGCCCTAATTGGGAGACTTTCTTGCCTGCCATTGGACGTACTCGGGGGTTGGGGGGGGGGGGGGGGGGGGGAAAGAGGCAGAAAGGGATTGGATAGACCAAGTGCTAATCAAATGTGTTGTGTTTTGAAAATGTATAACTACTGTGCTTTTCGCGCTGTAAAGGGGCTTGTCCAAAGGAAGGTAAACAGGCTCTGATTGAGAGTGTTCCTTTGTCTTGACAAGTCCCGGCCGGAGAATCTTCAATAAAGGTCTTTTACAGAAAAGGCAAGGTGTTCGCGTCAGTGTATTCGCTAAAGCAGATTGAGGGAAAAAGAATCCATATTAACATATTCTGGGGTATTTCAATGTCCATCACCAAGAGTAGCTCGGTGGCACTACTATTGACTGAGCTGGCAGAGTCCTGAAGGACAGAGCTGCCAGACTGGGCCTACGACAGGTGGAGAGAGAACCAACACGAGGGAAAAACCTGCTTGACCTAGTTCTCAAATCTACCTGTCGCAAATGCATCTGTCCATGACAGCATTGGTAGCAGTGACTACCGTCCTATCGTGTTGTGTGGCACTACCAAGTGCTAAATGGGATAGATTCAGAACAGATCTAGCAGCGCAAAACTGGGCATCCAGGTGGCACAGTGGGCCATCAGCAGCAAAATTGTATTCCACCACACTCTGTAACCTCATGGCCCAGCATATCCCTCACTCCAGGCATTACCATCAAGCCAGGGTACCAACGCTGGTTTCTCTAAGGATTGTAGAAGAGCATGCCAGGAGCAGCACCAGGTGTACCTATAAGTGAGTTGCCAAATTGGGGAACCTGCAACGCAGGACTACATGCATGTTAAAAAGCAGAAACAGCATGCAATAGACAGGGCTAAGTAATCCCACAATCAACGGATTAGATCAAAGCTCTGCAGTCCTGCCACACTGGTCGTGAAAGGTGGTGGACCATTAAACAATTAACGGGAGGAGTGATCGTCTCCAAGAATATCCCCATCCTCAATGATGGTAGAGCCAAGCAGGTGAGTGCAAAAGGCAAGGCTGAAGCGTTTGCAACCATCTTCACGCAGAAGTGCCGAGTTTATGATCCATACCCGCCTCCTCCTGAGGTCACCACCATTAGAGAAGCCAGTCTTCAGTCAATTCTATTCACTCCATGTGATATCAAGAAATGGCTGAGCAAACTGGACACAGCAAAGACTGTGGGCGCCGACGACATCCCGTTGTCGTGCTCCAGAACTAGCCGCGCCTCTAGCCAAGCTGTTCCAGTACAGCTACAACACTGGCATCTACCCGACAATGTGGAAAACTGCCCAGGTATGTCCTGTCCACAAAAGCAGGACAAATCTAATCCGTCCAATTACCACCCCAGTCTTCTCTCAATCATCAGCAACATAATGGAAGGTGTCATCGACAGTGCTAAAAAGCAGCACTTGCTCACCAATAACCTGCTCACCGATGCCCAGTTTGGGTTCCGCTGGGACCACTTGGCTCCAGACCTCATTACAGCCTTGGTCCAAACATGGATAAAAGAGCTGAATTCCAGGTGAGGTGAGTGACTGCCCTTGATATCAAGATAGCATTTGACAGAGTGTGGCATCAAGGAGCCCTAGTAAAACTGAAGTCAATGGGAATCAGGGAGAAAACTCTCCACTGGCTGAAGTCCTAGCTAGCACAAAGAAAGATGGCTGTGGTGGTTGGAGATCAATCATCACAGCCATATGACACCGCCGCAGGAGTTCCTCAGGGCAGTGTCCTAAACCTAACCATCTTCAGCTGCTTCATCAATGACCTTCCCTTCATTATAAAGTCAGAAATGGGTTTGTTCGCTGATGACTGCAGTGTTCAGTGCTATTCATAACTCCTCAGATAATGAAACAGTCCGTGCTCACATGCAGTAAGACCTGGATGACATTCGGGCTTGGGCTGATGTGTGGCACGAATGTTACTTGCCACCTAAGTGCCTGGCAATGACCATCTCTAACAAGCGAGAGTCTAACCATCGCCCTTTGACATTCAACGGCATTACCATCACCGAATCCCCTACCATCACATTTGGGAGTCACTATTGACCAGAAACTTAACTGGACCAACCACATAAATACTATGGCAACAAGAGCAAGTCAGAGGCTGGATATTCTGCACCGTGTCTCACCCCCTGACTCCCCAAAGCCTTTCCACCATCTACAAGGCACACATCAGCAGGGTGATGGAATACTCTCCACTTGCCTGGATGAGAGCAGCTCCAACAACACTTAAGAAGCTCGACACCATGCAGGACAAAGCAGCCCATTTGATTGGCACCCCATCCACCACCTTAAACATTCGACCTTCATCACTGCGTACTGTGGCTGCCGTGTGCACCATCTACAAGGTGCACTGCAGCAACTCGCCAAGCTTCTTCGGCAGCACCTCCCAAACCTGCAATGTCTACCCCTGGAAGGACATGGGCATCAGGCACATGGGAACACCACCACCTCCAAGGAGGGACATTAGCTTGGATGATGTGGAATCGGTATGAGTGGAGCCACGAAATACCAAAGTGCATAAAACGCTAGTGGGAGTTGTGTACAGATCACCAAACAGTAGTAGTGAGGTTGGGGACAGCATCAAACAAGAAATTAGGGATGCGTGCAATAAAGGTACAGCAGTTATCATGGGTGACTTTAATCTACATATTGACTGGGCTAACCAAACTGGTAGCAATGCGGTGGAGGAGGATTTCCTGGAGTGTACTTGGGATGGTTTTCTAGACCAATATGTCGAAGAACCAACTAGAGGGCTGGCCATCCTAGACTGGGTGATGTGTAATGAGAAAGGACCAATTAGCAATCTTGTTGTGTGAGGTCTCTTGGGGAAGAGTGACCATAATATGGTAGAATTCTTTACTAAGATGGAGAGTGACACAGTTAATTCAGAGACTAGGGTCCTGAACTTAAGGAAAGGTAACTTCAATGGTATGAGACGTGAATTGGCTAGAATAGACTGGCGAGTGATACTTAAAGGGATGACGGTGGATAGGCAATGGCAAACATTTAAAGATCACATGGATGTACATCCCTGTCTGGAGTAAAAATAAAACAGGGAAGGTGGCTCAACCATGGCTAACAAGGGAAATTAAGGGTAGTGTTAAATCCAAGGAAGAGGCATATAAATTGGCCAGAAAAAGCAGCAAACCTGAGGACTAGGAGAATTTTGTAATACAGCAGAGGAGGACAAAGGGTTTAATTAGGAGGGGGAAAATAGAGTATGAGAGGAAGCTTGCTGGGAACATAAAAACTGACTGCAAAAGCTTCTATAGATGTGTGAAGAGAAAGAGATTAGTGAAGACAAACGTAGGTCCCTTGCAGTCAGATTCGGGTGAATTTATAATGGGGAACAAAGAAATGGCGGACCAGTTAAACAAATACTTGGTTCTGTCTTCACTAAGGAAGATACAAATAACCTTCCGGAAATACTAGGGAACCGAGGGTCTAGTGAGAAGGAGGAACTGAAGGAAATCCTTATTAGGCGGGAGATTGTGTTAGGGAAATTGATGGGATTGAAGGCCAATAAATCCCCAGGGCCTGATATAGTCTGCATTCCAGAGTACTTAAGGAGGTAGCCCTAGAAATAGTGGATGAATTGGTGATCATTTTCCAATAGTCTATCGACTCTGGATCGGTTCCTATGGACTGGAGAGTAGCTAATGTAACATCACTTTTTAAGAAAGGAGGGAGAGAGAAAATGGGTAATTATAGACCGGATAGCCTGATATCAGTAGTGGGGAAAATGATGGAATCAATTATTAAAGATGAAATAGCAGCACATTTGGAAAGCAGTGACCGGATCGGTCCAAGTCAGCATGGATTTATGAAAGGGAAATCATGCTCGACAAATCTTCTAGAATTTTTTGAGGATATAACAGGTAGAGTGGACAAGGGAGAACCAGTAGATGTGGTGTATTTGGACTTTAAAAAGGCTTCTGACAAGGTCCCACACAAGAGATTGGTGTGCAAAATTAAAGCACATGGTATTGGGGGTAATGTATTGATGTGAATAGAGAAATGGTTGGCAGACAGGAAGCAGAGAGTCGGAATAAACGGGTCCTTTTCAGAATGGCAGGCAGTGACTAGTGGGGTACCGCAGGGCTGAGTGTTGAAACCCCAGCTATTTACAATATATATTAATGATTTGGATGAGGAAATTGAGTGTAATATCTCCAAATTTGCAGATGACACTAAGCTGGGTGGCGGTGTGAGCTGTGAGGACGACACTAAAAGGCTGCAGGGTGACTTGGACAGGTGAGGTGAGTGGGCAAACGCATGGCAGATGCAGTATAATGTGGATAAATGTGAGGTTATCCACTTTGGTGACAACAACATGAGGCAGAATATTATCTGAATGGCAGCAGATTAGAAAAAGGGGAGATGCAGCGAGACCTGGGTGTCGTGGTACATCAGTCACTGAAAGTTGGCATGCAGGTTCAGCAGAAGGTGAAGGCTGTAAATGGTATGTTTAACTAATTTACTGGAATT
This sequence comes from Pristiophorus japonicus, assembly GCF_044704955.1. Classification (NCBI taxonomy): domain Eukaryota; kingdom Metazoa; phylum Chordata; class Chondrichthyes; family Pristiophoridae; genus Pristiophorus; species Pristiophorus japonicus. Next base: position 219,381,500 of record NC_091984.1, on the reverse strand, counting down.
CTTTGATATAACGAGCATGGTGGATTAGAGGTGTACCGATGGATGTGGTGTATTAAGATTTCCAAAAGACATTCGATAAGGTGCCACACAAAAGGTTACTGCAGAAGATAGAGGTACGCGGAGTCAGAGGAAATGTATTGGCATGGATAGAGGATTGGCTGGCGAACAGAAAGTCGGGATAAATGGGTCCTTTTCGGGTTGGAAATCGGTGGTTAGTGGTGTGCCACAGGGATCGGTGCTGGGACCACAACTGTTTACAATATACATAGATGACCTGGAAGAGGGGACAGAGTGTAGTGTAACAAAATTTGCAGATGACACAAAGATTAGTGGGAAAGCGGGTTGTGTAGAGGACACAGAGAGGCTGCAAAGAGATTTAGATAGGTTAAGCGAATGGGCTAAGGTTTGGCAGATGGAATACAATGTCGGAAAGTGTGAGGTCATCCACCTTGGGGAAAAAAAACAGTAAAAGGGAATATTATTTGAATGGGGAGAAATTACAACATGCTGAGGTGCATAGGGACCTGGGGGTCCTTGTGCATGAAACTCTTGCGCATGAATCCCAAAAAGTTAGTTTGCAGGTGCAGCAGGTAATCAGGAAGGCGAATGGAATGTTGGCCTTCATTGCGAGAGGGATGGAGTACAAAAGCAGGGAGGTCCTGCTGCAACTGTAAAGGGTATTGGTAAGGCCGCACCTGGAGTACTGCATGCAGTTTTGGTCACCTTACTTAAGGAAGGATATACTGGCTTTGGAGGGGGTACAGAGACGATTCACTAGGCTGATTCCGGAGATGAGGGGGTTACCTTATGATGATAGATTGAGTAGAGTGGGTCTTTACTCGTTGGAGTTCAGAAGGATGAGGGGTGATCTTATAGAAACATTTAAAATAATGAAAGGGATAGACAAGATAGAGGCGGAGAGGTTGTTTCCACTGGTCGGGGAGACTAGAACTAGGGGGCACAGCCTCAAAATACGGGGGAGCCAATTTAAAACCGAGTTGAGAAGGAATTTCTTCTCCCAGAGGGTTGTGAATCTGTGGAATTCTCTGCCCAAGGAAGCAGTTGAGGCTAGCTCATTGAATGTATTCAAGTCACAGATAGATAGATTTTTAACCAATAAGGAAATTAAGAGTTATGGGGAGCGGGCAGGTAAGTGGAGCTGAGTCCACGGCCAGATCAGCCATGATCTTATTGAATGGGCTCGAGGGGCTAGATGGCCTACTCCTGTTCCTAATTCTTATGTTCTTATGTATGTTGGCCTTCATAGCTAGGGAGTATAGGAGCAGGGAGGTCTTACTGCAGTTGTACAGGGCCTTAGTGAGGCCTCACCTGGAATAGTGTGTTCAGTTTTGGTCTCCTAATCTGAGGAAGGACGTTCTTGCTATTGAGGGAGTGCAGTGAAGGTTCACCAGACTGATTCCCGGGATGGCAGGACTGACATATGAGGAGAGACTGGATCGAATGGGCCTGTATTCACTGGAGTTTAGAAGGATGAGAGGGGATCTCATAGAAACATATAAAATTCTGACGGAACTGGACAGGTCAGGTTAGATGCAGGAAGAATGTTCCCGATGTTGGGGAAGTCCAGAACCAAGGGACGTAGTCTAAGGATAGGGGGTAAGCCATTTAGGACTGAGGTGAGGAGAAATTTCTTCACTCAGAGTTGTTAATCTGTGGCACTCCCTACCGCAGAGAGTTAAAGATGCCAGTTCATTGGATATATTCAAGAGGGAGTTAGATATGGCCCTTACGGCTAAAGGGATCAAGGGGTATGGAGAGAAAGCAGGAAAGGGGTACTGAGGTGAATGATCAGCCATGATCTTATTGAATGGTGGTGCAGGCTCGAATGGCCTACTCCTGCACCTATTTACTATGTTTCTATGTTTCTAAGTCACACACCATCCTGACTTGGAAGTACATCACCATTCCTTCATCATTGTTGGAACAAGCCTTTAAGTTACCAAAATCCTGGAACTCTTTCCTTAACAGCACTATGGAGGACCTTCACCACACAACCTGCAGCGGTTCAAGAAGGCAGCTCACCACCACCTTCTCAAGGACAATTAGGGATGGGCAATAAATGCTGGCGTTGCCTGCGACGCCCATAACCCATGAACAAACTTTTTTTTTTTTTTTTTAAAAAGTTCGCTAATTTTGCATTGAGGGCCACAGTTATCTCCCTAATGCAGCATTGCACTGCAAGGTGTTGCTAATATCTCCAGCAGCAGCCTGGAAGGATCCAAATGGATTAACGTTCATAGCCACAGTCACCTTCACAGCCACCAGCAACGTGCTCCTTGCCCTGCTCGGAGGCTGGAGTTGTGGCAAATTTCAGAGACGACCTCCTTAGTGAAGTGCAGACGCCTCAAATATTGGTCATCGTTGAGGGTCAAGTAGGAGAATTGCTCAGTTAACACCCTGGGCGGATGGATATGGCCTCCTGCTGTGGGCGGCGCCCCCCCCCCCCTCCTCCCCTCTTCTAGCAGCTTGTCCTGCTCTGCACGACCTCTGCTCATTCTCCCAGACATGCCCAATTGCGTGAGGAAGGCCTACTAGGAGGCTACCCATGTCTGGAAGTAATTGGTTTGTGTACAAGCCTTTAAGTTACCAAAAAAAGCAATTCAGCATTAGCCAGACCACTTCCTGTAGATAGCTGAAACGTTTAACTATGAAAAAGCACCCAAAACACAAAGAATTGCAGCAACAACCAGAAGAAAATCCAACAACTGACTTGTAAGTAGTTGATGATCCCTTTAAATAGTGCTGGTGAGGGCAGGTGATCCTTCACACCATTGAATGCATGTTCAGCTGTGGGAGGTTACAAGAGGGAGTTGGCTGGAGCATGGAGTGCTGGCGGCAATGATTGACATCATAATCTGCCTGGTCTGCATATTTCCAGCAGACATCAGGTGTGCACACGCTAACCCCTTTACACAATATGGCTTATTAAAATAACTTTAAAAAACATTAACATTCTCAGAGATATCCATACAGTTAATGCACCAAAAGTCCCTTCTCGCCTTACTCGCTCTGAGCACTTTTGCTCGTTTGGGTAAATTTTGTAATCAAAGCGAAGGGCATCAGTGCTGGGAAGTAGAACACCTTTGCCACTGTTGTCACCCAAGATTGGCATCCCAGGTCAGTTTTAGCACAGCCAGCAGAGTGATTTTGTGGCATGGAGTACTTTATTTTTGCAATAAATTATTGGAAAATAATGCTTACATTATACAATGCAATATTAAATACTGAAGTTAGTAATTTGGAGCTATTCTGTTCTTGAAAGATCATGAATGAACCAACAAAATCCAGAGGGCAACATCTTTAAACTTTTATTTGCCTGCAACACGTTTCTAATTTTATTTGCCCTCAATGCACAAAGAAACTCTTTCAGCACTGATTTTAGCATTCAGCACAACAAAGTCACAGAAAAGTCTGTTCTGTTGCTTTTTTGTAACACAAAGCACATATTCATCTGGGAAGCTGTACAATAAAGATATCACAAAGGATAATAGTACTGCCCAAGACTGGTTAGGGTGGGACCGTCAACACCACACTTCTTTTGTGGAGAGAACATGGTGAAGAAACCTCAACATTTTGACCATTCGCAACTAACACGCTATTTACTTTAAAAGCTTGACTTCTGGTGGCAAGTGTCTGATCAGAGACAATCCAACAAAATAAAAACTACACTATGCTGCAAGGACCAACACGCTCCTTAAGAGGGTATTTCCCCAGGTACCTCCAACCACAGTGCTGGCTGGCAGCAGCAAATATAAATAGTAGCCATCACCATTAGGCCCACCATTTTGGGTCCAGCGTCTCAGCCCTCACATAGCGCCTTCGCCACGGATGGTAATATGAAGACCTTCCGATATTATAGAAGGTCTGCCACCAAATTAGCAAATGTAGCTTAGCACTTGGTGAAAACAGGCACTTGTTGCAATGTCAATCGGGATTTTAGAACAATTTAATGTGTAAATCCCTTGTGCGCAGTCATCCAATTTGCCAAATCAACCCATGGTATATGCAGGGCAGATTTGACAGCAAGATAACTGGCACACATTACAGAAACGGAAGAGAAACAATGAAATTAACTACTGGAGCAATGTGCACAGCCAGCGATTGCCATACATGTCCTCTGCCACATTTATGGTGTTTATCTAGTAACGCACTGCAACAGTATGTTAGGATCTGGATTTGGACCTGCAATTCTCTATATACACAAATTCTCCATCTACTTTGAGGAGGTGGTGGGAAAGGAAGCAAAAGGCTTAATGCCAAAAAATGTGAAAATAATCAAGTCAGACTAGTCTCTGACACATCCTCGATCCCACTGTAGGTAAACTGACATCTTGGAGCAGGTCTCAATCCTCTTGTACAAGAATGGAATACAGAATCCTAAAGAGTTTCCTTCATAAAAGGAACTTGCACTTATATAGCACCTTTCACGACTTCCAATATCCCAAAGAGCTTTATAGCCAAATAAGTACTTTTGAAGTATAATCACTGTTATAATGTAGGAAACGTAGCAGCCAATTGGCACACACCAAGCTCCAACAAACAACAAGATAATGACCTGATAATCTGTTTTAAATTTCCAATTGAAGGATAAATATTGGCCGGGATACTGGAGAGAACTCTGCTGCTTTTCTTTTACACCAACCAGAGGGGACAGACAGGGCCTTGGTTTAACATCTTATCCGAAAGATGACACATCCGACAGCGCAGTACCGAGGGAGTGTTGAACAGCAGTTTCAGTCTGGATTATCGTCTCTGTCATGAGACTTGAACCCACAACCTTCTGATTCGGAGGAGTGCGTGCTTTCTAACTTTACATTTGAGATCAGACCTGCCCGAGTGAATCAATGGTCGAATAGGTCTGGAACTTAATTACAGCATTATTCTGCAACGACTGACCAAGAGATCCTCATTTTTTTCTGCAGGTAGAAGTCTGTTCAAGAGTCACATGCTTTTCATCTCTTTGTTGACGAATGTTCTGCAGCAGTGTAAATATCCTAGTCAAGCCAACCATTAGTTAAACCACTAAAACGCTACATGAATGCTCACAGCATTTCAATATAACCCTTCATTGCGAAACATAGAAAATAGAAACATAGAAAATAGGTGCAGGAGTAGGCCATTCGGCCCTTCTAGCATGCACCGCCATTCAATGAGTTCATGGCTGAACATGCAACTTCAGTACCCCATTCCTGCTTTCTTGTCCTACCCCTTGATCCCCCTAGTAGTAAGGACTACATCTAACTCATTTTTGAATATATTTAGTGAATTGGCCTCAACAACTTTCTGTGGTAGAGAATTCCACAGGTTCACCACTCTCTGGGTGAAGAAGTTTCTCCTCATCTCGGTCCTAAATGGCTTACCCCTTATCCTTAGACTGTGACCCCTGGTTCTGGACTTCCCCAACATTGTGAACATTCTTCCTGCATCTAACCTGTCTAAACCCATCAGAATTTTAAACGTTTCTATAAGGTCCCCTCTCATTCTTCTGAACTCCAGTGAATACAAGCCCAGTTGATTTAGTCTTTCTTGATAGGTCAGTCCCGCCATCCCGCGAATCAGTCTGGTGAACCTTCGCTGCATTCCCTCAATAACAAGAATGTCCTTCCTCAGGTTAGGAGACCAAAACTGTACACAATACTCCAGGTGTGGCCTCACCAAGGCCCTGTACAACTGTAGCAACACCTCCCTGCCCCTGTACTCAAATCCCCTCGCTATGAAGGCCAACATGCCATTTGCTTTCTTAACCACCTGCTGTACCTGCATGCCAACCTTCAATGACTGATATACCATGACACCCAGGTCTCGTTGCACCTCGCCTTTTCCTAATCTGTCACCATTCAGATAATAGTCTGTCTCTCTGTTTTTACCACCAAAGTGGACCACCTCACATTTATCCACATTATACTTCATCTGCCATGCATTTGCCCACTCACCTAATCTATCCAAGTCGCTCTGCAGCCTCATAGCATCCTCCTCGCAGCTCACACTGCCACCTAACTTAGTGTCATCCGCAAATTTGGAGATACTACATTTAATCCCCTCGTCTAAATCATTAATATACAGTGTAAACAACTGGGGCCCCAGCACAGAACCTTGCGGTACCCCACTACTCACCGCCTGCCATTCTGAAAAGTACCCATTTACTCCTACTCTTTGCTTCCTGTCTGACAACCAGTTCTCAATCCATGTCAGCACACTACCCCCAATCCCATGTGCTTTAACTTTGCACATTAATCTCGTGTGGGACCTTGTCGAAAGCCTTCTGAAAGTCCAAATATACCACATCAAATGGTTCTCCCTTGTCCACTCTACTGGAAACATCCTCAAGATTTGTCAGGCATGATTTCCCTTTCACAAATCCATGCTGACTTGGACCTATCATGTCACCTCTTTCCAAATGCGCTGCTATGACATCCTTAATAATTGATTCCATCATCTTACCCACTACTGAGGTCAGGCTGACCGGTCTATAATTTCCTGTTTTCTCTCTCCCTCCTTTTTTAAAAAGTGGGGTTACATTGGCTACCCTCCACTCGATAGGAACTGATCCAGAGTCAATGGAATGTTGGAAAATGACTGTCAATGCATCCGCTATTTCCAAGGTCACCTCCTTAAGTACTCTGGGATGCAGTCCATCAGGCCCTGGAGATTTATCGGCCTTCAATCCCATCAATTTCCCCAACACAATTTCCCGACTAATAAGGATTTCCCTTAGTTCCTCCTTCTTACTAGACCCTCTGACCCCTTTTATATCCGGAAGGTTGTTTGTGTCCTCCTTAGTAAATACCGAACCAAAGTACTCGTTCAATTGGTCCGCCATTTCTTTGTTCCCCGTTATGACTTCCCCTGATTCTGACTGCAGGGGACCTACGTTTGTCTTTACTAACCTTTCTCTTTACATATCTATAGAAATTTTTGCAATCTGTCTTAATGTTCCCTGCAAGCTTCTTCTCGTACTCCATTTTCCCTGCCCTAATCAAACCCTTTGTCCTCCTCTGCTGGGTTCTAAATTTCTCCCAGTCTCTGGGTTCGCTGCTATTTCTGGCCAATTTGTATGCCACTTCCTTGGCTTTAATACTATCCCTGATTTCCCTTAATAGCCACGGTTGACCCACCTTCGCTTTTTTATTTTTATGCCAGACAGGAATATACAATTGTTGTAGTTCATCCATGCGGTCTCTAAATGTCTGCCATTGCCCATCCACAATCAACCCCTCAAGTATCATTCGCCAATCAATCCTAGCCAATTCATGCCTCATACCTTCAAAGTTACCCTTCTTTAAGTTCTGGACCATGGTCTCTGAATTAACTGTTTCATTCTCCATCCTAATGCAGAATTCCACCATATTATGGTCACTCTTCCCCAAGGGGCCTCGCACAACGAGATTGCTAATTAATCCTCTCATTACACAACACCCAGTCTAAGATGGCCTCTCCTCTAGTTGGTTCCTCGACATATTAGTCTAGAAAACCATCCCTTATGCACGCCAGGAAATCCTCCTCCACCGTATTGCTTCCAGTTTGGTTAGCCCAATCTATGTGCATATTAAAGAAGCTCTCCAGGCTGTTGCCACATTGCACCTGCATGTGACTGCCGTTTAAGACCAAGTTGCAATGACTCTCCCGAGATAAGACATGTACCCTGGCATAGACAATCAATGCCCTTTCAAAACAGTACCCTGGCAGGATTCATGCGAACAGTAAAACATGCTCAATTTCCCTCGATAATCATAATCATTCTGTCAAATGGAACACCAGCAAACAGGAAAACTCAGCTGTTTTCCAAAGCCTTTGATAAGTCAAAGCTTTCTTCTCCTTGGCACAAGGCTCAAAATTGAAGCTGTATAGCCAACGTGCCTGGTAGAAATCCCTTATGTACAGTAAAAATGACTGGTCCAATGACTCATGTACTTTTTAAATTCAAGTACTGTATTCAGCAGCATCACTAAAAAAAAATTCATATTCCTGCTGCTAAGTGATTAACAGTCATATAACACTTATTTTGTGCCTGGACTGTATATTTCCATTACCAGCTAATGCTGGAAAATAAAATAAGAAAATTGACTTTCCCTGTTTATTCACCCTAATTTTAAAGCTCATCTTTATATAAAACAGTCAAGGAAATCATCCTCCCTGCAGCTGAATCTGACATCTCCATCATGCAGGCTGTCCTTTAGATTTCATAGAATTACCCCACATTTGTGTCAGTACTGATTTATATTCAATCACTGTACACAGCATAAATACGCCTATTACACAAACTCAGCATGAACAAGGGCAGCAGCATTCAAGTCTTCAGGTGGTCTGTCCGACTGAAATTTAGCTTTTATGTTTGAAAAACTTATGGCAGCCGATAATGCGGCAATGCTTTAAGTTATGCATATTTTTCATGGCTTTGTTGGGTACAATAATTGAGTAAAACATGAAACTCTGCCATGTGTAATAGAAATGCTTTGCAGCTGCTGGCAGCATTTATCAGTGCACTGGTGCTCTTCATGTGAGCAAAACAGTGGTTCATACCCACAATTCAATAAACAGCTTCCAAACTTTGCTTTGAAGGAAGAAACTATGTTACAAACTGTGTGTGGGGTTTACCAAGTACAGGTACAAAATGATTTTGACTATCAGCGTTTTTAAATCAGTAAAATTAATAGGGCTGGTGGAGCAGTGAATTCAGTTTGAGCCCGGATCAGTCTGATGGAATTGAAGTATCTGGTCAGCTGAACAGCATGTCAAACCAACGCTATATACATGCATGGTCGTCCTTTCCCTTTAGCACACAGATCCATAGCCACAACTCTTCGTATCAACTAAACTGTCAATCATAGAAACCATCAAGATGGCTGATGTGGGAAGTACAGTACAGGTGGAGCATCCAAAATCCGGAAACCTCGGGACCGAGGCTGTTCCGGGTATTTCCGGATTTCGGAACGTCTTTCCGACATTTCTGGCGGAGCAGTGGGGTCAGCGACCGGGAAAAACCTGCATTGAAGACCTGCAAAAAAAAGTTCAAGGTTTTCTTTAATTCTTTCAGCGATTTAGTCGGTAAGGATTTTGTGAATGTTATGAATTTTTATTTTTTGGCATTTTGGGGGCTGTTTCTCCCCCCTCAACAGTAATCAGTTTTTAAAAAATGTCTGGATTTCAGAACATTTTCCGGATTCCGGACGACCCCACCACAGATCAGCCCAGTATCCGGATTCCAAATTTCTGACGCACAAGCTGTATTCTGCTGAGCATAACTGCTTTATACTTTATCTAAACTGTGTGCTCAATAGTGACAGCCAGTGCTGGAGGAAGGGGAGAAGAGGGAAAACAGAAAATAGGTGGAGTAGGCCATTCGGCCCTTCGAGCCTGCACCGCCATTCAATAAGATCATGGCTGATCATTCCCTCAGTACCCCTTTCCTGCTTTCTCTCCATACCCCTTGATCCCCTTAGCCATAAGGGCCATATCTAACTCCCTCTTGAATATATCCAATGAAAAGAGGGAAGGAGGATGAGGAAACATTCCATTCCTCAATTAATACTTCTCACTTCGAGCATTACAAAACTCATCATTTATACTAAAAAAAATTACAAATTAAGAGTTACTCAAATCTCAATGATAAAGAACACTCAATTAAACACCAGTTTAAAGCAGCAGAACTAGCCAAATTGAAATTAGTTCAATCTACAACCAATGTTTAAAATTCTTCCCACGGCCCTGCTCCAGTCATCAATGCCTTCCTCTCCTGTTGGCCTGTAGGATTTAAATTTTCAAACTTCTCCAGAAATACTGATCAGATACGGCATTTCTATTTTCTTCCATTATTCCTCTATTCAATCATTCTCCACTGCTGACACCAGGAATAGACCAAACAGAATAGCATTTGCTGAGCAAGATGCCATTATTTTGTCATGCTGCAACTAGTTCACAAAGGCTCATTATTTCATCTGACCTATGCACACTGATTTACCTGTGCTCACGGTAGCTTTAATTGCCCAGACCCATTTCATCTCTAACTTCCTAATCACCTCTTAGTCACAAGGACATGCATTTTGCATCTTCAACACTGTTTACTAAAGTCTACCTATTTCAGTAACTGCTTTCATATCCCACCTACTCTAAATCCATGCAGCAGTCAGCTCCACCATTGCACCAATATTTTCATCAAACCAGCAGGCCTCAAGCAAGATTTCATCACCTCTCTAACATTTATCAACCCATCCTTTCTGCATGTAGGAGCACAAAATCCACCCAATTCTGCCTTCTAGTTGTGATCTTTTTGAACTCCCATACCTTCAATGCCATGACAAAATTCTCCCCTAGCAGTTTCTACGTCTCTCTCCTCCAGCACAGAGAACACTTGCTTGTCACTCCTGCTTATCCTAATGAAAGGATAGAGCGTGCTAGTAACGGCTACAAATAACCAACTCCTTGGTCACGGACTTTGTACATCTTTATCTTAATACGGCACAATTTCTTTCAAATCCGCTGAGAAATTAAACTGATCTGATTATAAAGCTCAATATTCTACTCGCAGATTACAGGTGCAACCATTAAAAATTCTGTTCCACTTGATCCACTTAATTCAAACACTCTGTTGAAGCCAACTTGCAGTGTTCAATTAAAAAGCATTACAAATATCATATTCTACTCCGTGGAATGCTCATTTGTTTTTTTTTTGGGGGGGGGGGTTGGGGGGTAGATCTTCAGGGCGTTGGGGGTTGTCCAAGGACAGAAAGCTGCTTTGGGGTAGGGTGTTTAAAAGGTTCATAAGTTGCTTTGAGGAGCAGTGTGGGATGCAATGTTCACTAATGGGGGTCTGGGGCAGGGGAAATTGGTGGTCAGAATGACAGAGTGGATTCAAGTTGCCGATCACTGGGGCAGAGGTTTTCAAGGCCTAAGTCCTACTCATCAGGGTTGCAGTGATTGTTGGACATTTAAAAAACTGGTCAATGGAGGGGGTGGTGGGTGGGGGAGTAAAGATGGGAAGGGGAGGATGTAGGTCTAACTTTGAATGGAAAAAAATCTGAGACGGTACTCAATTGGTGGTGGGGAAGGAGATCATGAACTAGTGTGAAGTGCGAAGGAAGCGGTCAGTGGGGGAGGGGGGATTTGGCAGGGAAAGCAAATTATTACATACCATCAAGCTGCTGCTTGGTTCTAATTTTATATTTGTTGCAAGACTCCAGCAGCACCCACAAACTCCCAATTCTAGGATACGCGTCTAGTCCTCATTATTCTACTCAGTGGGGCAAGGGGAAATGTTATTTGTTCCTCAAGGAGAGCACAAAAATTAGCTTTACCTAGGAGACTACTGTCCTCCACGAAAAGGATTGAGCAGTGCCATCCAGCGATACAAAGTTAGGAATAGTTTTCACAAAAGAGGCTCAAATCAGTTGATTGACGTTTCGTTAGACAAGATGCCACTTAAGTTAATAGGCCCAAGTTTCCACAGGATAAAAAACGGGCGCCCTTCCGAGCTGGGCGCCCGTTTTTCGCGCCTAAAACGGCGCCAGAAAAAAAATGCGCTATTCTCGAGCTCCTTGTCTGTTTGGCACGCCGCCCAGGAGGGTGGAGCCTACACTCGCGCCGATTTTGTAAGTGGGAGGGGGCGGGTACTATTTAAATTAGTTTTTTCCTGCCGGCATCGCTGCACGTGCGCGTTGGAGCGTTCGCGCATGCTCAGTGTGAAAAAAAACATTGGCACTCGGCCATTTTTGTAGTTCTTTGTAGCTGTTTAATTTTTGAACATTTTTTAATAAAATCACATTGCCATCAGCACAGAGGCTTCCCTTCTCACGGTCTCCTTCCCCTCCCTCCCCGGCAACAAGCCGCTGTCTCCTTCCCCTCCCTCCACGGCAACAAGCCGCTGTCTCCTTCGCCTCCCTCCCCAGCGCGGCAACAAGCCGCTGTCTCCTTCCCCTCCCTCCACTGCGCGGCAAGAAGCCGCTGTCTCCTTCCCCTCCCTCCTCTGCGCGGCAACAAGCCGCTGTCTCCTTCCCCTCCCTCCTCTGCGCGGCAACAAGTCGCTGTCTCCTTCCCCTCCCTCCCCTGCGCGGCAACAAGTCGCTGTCTCCTTCCCCTCCCTCCCCTGCGCGGCAACAAATGGCGGTTTCCTTCGAACGATGGCTGAAGCACTTTCACACAGGTAGGAAGATGGTTTATTTAATCTTTTCTTCGCTTATAAATGTTTATTCAGGTTGGATTTATTTGTATAATATTTGTAGAAATATAAATAAGGATTTATTGTAGAATTTAATGACTTCCCTCCACCCCCCCCCCCCGACGCCTAATTTGTAACCTGCGCCTGATTTTTTAATGTGTAGAACAGGTTTTTTCAGTTCTACAAAAATCTTCACTTGCTCCATTCTACTTTAGTTTGGAGTACGTTTTCACTGTGGAAACTTTGAAATCAGGCGTCAGTGGTCGGACACGCCCCCTTTTGAAGAAAAAATTCTGTTCTAAAGTAGAACTGTTCTACCTCACTAGAACTACAGAAAAAAAAATGTGGAGAATTGCGATTTCTAAGATAGTGCGTTCTCCACCAGTTGCTCCTAAAAATCAGGCGCAAATCATGTGGAAACTTGGGCCCCATGAGTCACATTATGTTACTCTGGCTGCATCACCTACAGGCACAATATTAGGATACTGCAACCATGCAGTAGTTTTAATATATAATACACACACACACACATACTGCAACTATTCAATCTGATTACATGATAATTGGTAATTACAGAAGTACTTTGATGCACATGGTCCTCAAACTGCCCCCCTGCCCCCTTCACTGGAGCAGGAAGAGTTTAGGCATTGAACCAATTTATTCTTGGTCTCGGACATTCATTTGAATTGAGAGCACCTCCCAGTAGTTAATTGACTGGTGTTGATTTTTTCTTTGCCACTCCATGTGCAGGTTGCTTTCTGTATTCTCCTTCTGGAAGGTAATTTGGATGTTTGTGGAGGAGGGTTATACCAAGAACAAGCCCCGTTTTGCTTGGTACTTCAGCTCCAGATTTTTCCATTGATACAGATAGTCTTTGAAATATAGTGTCCTAAATTATTTTTGGTACAATTCTGAACAGTGGCCCACCAGAACAGAACTCAAACAGATTTAATTAAAAAGGGAAAGACTGCAAATGTTTGAAATCTGAAATAGTAAAATATACAACAGGTTCATCTGCATCTGTAAAGAGAAAAGACAGCTTATGAGATTTTGGGTATGTAACCTGTCTTTTCTTTTTATAGGTGCTGATTGACACTATTGCCAGCATTTTGTGTTTCAAGTTAAAACAACTAGTACCAGATATATTCTGCATTTGGCTGGAAGCAGCTTGTGAACTACTGCTCAAAACATTAGCACAGACACGAGTCATCATCATCATAGGCAGTCCCTTGGAATCAAGGAAGACTTGCTTCCACTACCAAAGTGAGTTCTTTGGTGGCTGAACAGTCCAACACGAGAGCCACAGACCCTGTGGACTGAGACAGGTATACAGAGATGGTGCTTTTGAGGAAAAGTGGAGACACGAATATTGCCAATTGTAGAATGATTGGACAAGTGATCAGTGTCACGAGTTATCAGGTCAGTGATGAAAATACTCTCTCCCATATGGCATTTGACTTTATTATAGCAATTTTCAAAATGTTATTTCCGGTCACTATCTTTCATAACATGCTGAAAATGACAATGTCGGTCACATTGTAACTGAGTATATGAGAAATATTTCCAGTTATTACAACTTTAAAATATGCCAGATTGCTCCTACCTTGCACAGGCAAGAGCCACCAGTGCAGCTGCAGCATTCTCTTTCTGTTTCCATGGGATTGATTGACCCGAAGCAGGTGATTCTTCTAACCAGGAGCAGAGCAGGGCCTCCAGACCATTCAGACAATCAGCAGGTTCTTTTGTGAGGCTCAGAGGCTGGCAATCTCTAAGGCAGTTTAGGAGTACCTCAGCAGTGATGTTACAGAGGGACGGGTCAGTTTTACTTTGTGACTGGATCAAAGGGAACACCAATAAGAGGCCCATGCGAGAGGTAAACGGCGCCTGTTCTGGTTGCTGCAACAAGCCCTGCCGCTTGAGCAAGGACATGGCCTCTTCGTCACTGGAGTTTTCACGCTCATGCTGCTCTTCAAGTGCTAACTGTCGTTGTGCATTCCACAGGCCTCTTAATGCATTGAGACGGTATTCAAGTAGTCGTGCATAAGCATTACTCTGGTTCCCGCACACAGCTCGTAATCGTTCTGCCAGCTCTTCAGGATTTTTGGTTTCGAATGTCAATATCTGAAAATTGAATAATGGAACATTTTATCATCACAATAATGGAAAATGCTTTTATTTGTGACAAGTCATCATACAACATTAATTTTTCTGCCCTGAAAGAGTACTGTCCATAAACTTTTTATTTAAAGTGTGGGAAAGGAGTCGACGTTTCAAATTATACAGGTACCAGCTATGAAGAGGCTTGCAGGTATCTCAGCTTCATCACTGAATGCATAGTTTTACAAATAATCAATCTCAATGAAAAAACACACAAAATCAGCAAACTTCAATTACCACATTCCATATTACTTCAAACCTGACAAACACAACCACGTTAGTCAAGTTATTAGTAATTCAAAGTGGCAATGTTACATAATCATTTGAGACAAGGGAAAGTCATAAAAATACCTGCTTACCACATTCACTTTCACAATGTTCCTTGAATAGGCAATTACATTTACACCACATAGCAAGAACTAAAAATGCACTCGCAGGCAAAGACAGAGAAGTACATTTTTTATGTGATTACAATGCGCTAGACAAACATCAGATCATTCGATGAGCTGCTCCATTACCTTAATGGGTAAATGCATTTGCCTGATATGGAACAGTCACACAGATCAACTATATTGTCTCCGGTTCAACCCTGGCCTCACAACCCCAAGCTGGATAGCATCTAAACCCCACTGCTAATGGATATCCAGCAGTCATGCTAGAAACTGCATGGTTTGTCGATGCTGGGGGAGGGCAAGATCAGGCTCAATTGTGTTAGCAGGCCATTCATTCACGTGGGGAATTTCAGCAAATTCCAATAATATTCTCGCCCATCAATCACAAGCATGAACCGCCATCACAGGTCAAGACATTAAGGCAAATTAGCTTCTACATTTGACTGAAGAATCATGAAAAGCATGAATATAATCTTTTCTCTCAAAGTAGATTCTTCACCCAAATTAACCATTTGCCAATTCACTTCAAATATATACATGTTTTTAAAGAAAGGACGTCTTCACTGGCATTTAAGCAAAGATGTCTTACATTCATGGTACGTCTCTAGAGGGAGAGTAGAAGAGTCAAGAGCTAAGCCCCATATTCAAAATGGTCAATCATTCTGGGCTTTGAAATTGTACCCAATAAAGCAGATTACTCCCATATCGGATATACACTTTTAGTGACATCCACTCCAATATTGACCCAGGCACCACTGCTTAATAGCTTCTAAAAGCTTCAAAATATGCACTTTCGGCATCTCTATTTCAGTCCTGGGGCAATATTTACCACTATAGCTGAACAAAGCAATGGTGAACCTGGTACCAATAATATTTACGCACAGCAATGCAGACCCTCTAATTTTACTAAGCCAAGATGATCAGCATTACTGTCATTTTTAATTCAAATCTATTTCACCATGACCACAAACACCTAGGAATTTGCATTAAAAATGTTAGTTAACATCTGCAAGGAGCTTACTTGCAACTTTAATCCATCTTTCTCTTTTAGATCCTGAATAACCTGCTCCTTATGTCCACATTTCCTGTTAATTATACTAAGTGAGCCATCTATACACCCAAATTGGATGCTCTGGTCTATTCAGTTACTATCTGCGTTATCAGTATCATTATCACCTTACAAGAGTGCTGCTTCCATAGAGAGATGTGACCTTGTCAAATTTTATTGAAAATTCCAGCACCAAGAAATATTCTACATCTCTTAGCCCAGCTGAGACCCACTGAAATCTGCTCCACAGAGTAGAAGAGTATTAGTGTCAATCAATAGCATCTTTATGCAGTACTGCATTAGATTTCCTCCAAGAAGTCGTGGTTTTGTATGTCTCTATGTTGTGGAATCATCTACAGTGCACAGAACCAGAATTTTAAAAAACAGGCAGCATCAAGCCACATTTTAGAAACATGGGCCCCAAGTTTCCACACAATAAAAAACGGGCGCCTCTCCGAGCTGGGCGCCCGTTTTTCGCGCCGAAAACGGCACCGGAAAAAAAACGCGCGATTCTGGAGCGCCCTGCAGCTCCATGTCTGCTTGGCGCGGCACCCAGGGAGGCAGAGCCTACCACTCGCGCCGATTTTGTAAGTGGGAGGGGGCGGGTACCATTTAAATTAGTTTTTTTCCTGCCGGCAACGCTGTGCGTTGGAGCGTTCGCGCACGCGCAGTGTGAGGAAAACATTGGCACTCGGCCATTTTTGTAGTTCTTTGTAGCTGTTTAATTTTTGAACATTTTTTAATAAAAGCACATTGCCATCAGCACTGAGGCTTCTTGCAGCAGTGAGAAGGCTGCAGGAAGGCTCAGAAAGTTGAGGCAGCCGTTTCCTCCCCCCCCCCCGCCCGCCCGCCGTCGGAAACGGCTTCCTCTCCCCCCCCCCCCCCCCCGCGGGAACGAACGGCTGCCTCCTCTCTTCCCTTCTCCCACCCCCCCCCCCTCCCCGCGAGAACGGACGGCTGCCTCAACTTGAGGCTTCCTGCAGCATTCTCCCTGGCTGAAGCACTTTTACACAGGTAGGAAGATGGTTTATTTAATCTTTTCTTTGCTTATAAATTTTTATTCGGGTTGGATTTATTTGTATAATATTTGTATAAGTATAAATAAGGATTTATTATAGAATTGAATGACTTCCCTTTCCCCACCCCCCCACCTCGTTCTGGACGCCTAATTTGTAACCTGCGCCTGATTTTTTAATGTGTAGACAAGGTTTTTTTAGTTCTACAAAAATCTTCACTTGCCCCATTCTAAGTTAGTTTGGAGTACGTTTTCACTGTGGAAACTTTGAAATCAGGCGTCAGTGGCCAGACACGCCCCCTTTTGAAGAAAAAATTCTGTTCCAAAGTGAAACTGTTCTAACTGACTAGAACTGCAGAAAATAAATTGTGGAGAATTGCGATTTCTAAGATAGTCCATTCTCCACCAGTTGCTCCTAAAAATCAGGCGCAAATTATGTGGAAACTTGGGCCCATAGAAAATAGGTGCAGGTCATTCAGCCCTTCGAGCCTGCACCATCATTCAATACATAGAACATAGAAAATAGGTGCAGGAGTAGGCCATTCGGCCCTTCTAGCCTGCACCGCCATTCAATGAGTTCATGGCTGAACATTCAACTTCAGTACCCCATTCCTGCTTTCTCGCCATACCCCTTGATCCCCCTAGCAGTAAGGACCTCATCTAACTCCTTTTTGAATATATTTAGTGAATTGGCCTCAACAACTTTCTGTGGTAGAGAATTCCACAGGTTCACCACTCTCTGGGTGAAGAAGTTCCTCCGCATCTCGGTCCTAAATGGCTTACCCCTTATCCTTAGACTGTGACCCCTGGTTCTGGACTTCCCCAACATTGGGAACATTCTTCCTGCATCTAACCTGTCTAACCCCGTCAGAATTTTATATGTTTCTATGAGGTCCCCTCTCATTCTTCTGAACTCCAGTGAATACAAGCCCAGTTGATCCAGTCTTTCTTGATAGGTCAGTCCCGCCATCCCGGGAATCAGTCTGGTGAACCTTCGCTGCACTCCCTCAATAGCAAGAATGTCCTTCCTCAGGTTAGGAGACCAAAACTGTACACAATACTCCAGGTGTGGCCTCACCAATGCCCTGTACAACTGTAGCAACACCTCCCTGCCCCTGTACTCAAATCCCCTTGCTATGAAGGCCAACATGCCATTTGCTTTCTTAACCGCCTGCTGCACCTGCATGCCAACCTTCAATGACTGATGTACCATGACACCCAGGTCTCTTTGCACCTCCCCTTTTCCTAATCTGTCACCATTCAGATAATAGTCTGTCTCTCTGTTTTTACCACCAAAGTGGATAACCTCACATTTATCCACATTATACTTCATCTGCCATGCATTTGCCCACTCACCTAACCTATCCAAGTCGCTCTGCAGCCTCACAGCATCCTCCTCGCAGCTCACACTGCCACCCAACTTAGTGTCATCCGCAAACTTGGAGATACTACACTCAATCCCCTCATCTAAATCATTAATGTACAGTGTAAACAGCTGGGGCCCCAGCACAGAACCCTGCGGTACCCCACTAGTCACTGCCTGCCATTCTGAAAAGTACCCATTTACTCCTACTCTTTGCTTCCTGTCTGACAACCAGTTCTCAATCCATGTCAGTACACTACCCCCAATCCCATGTGCTCTAACTTTGCACATCAATCTCTTGTGTGGGACCTTGTCGAACGCCTTCTGAAAGTCCAAATATACCACATCAACTGGTTCTCCCTTATCCACTCTACTGGAAACATCCTCAAAAAATTCCAGAAGATTTGTCAAGCATGATTTCCCTTTCACAAATCCATGCTGACTTGGACCTATCATGTCACCTCTTTCCAAATGCACTGCTATGACATCCTTAATAATTGATTCCATCATTTTACCCACTACCGATGTCAGGCTGACCGGTCTATAATTCCCTGTTTTCTCTCTCCCTCCTTTTTTAAAAAGTGGGGTTACATTGGCTACCCTCCACTCCATAGGAACTGATCCAGAGTCAATGGAATGTTGGAAAATGACTGTCAACGCATCCACTATTTCCAAGGCCACCTCCTTAAGTACTCTGGGATGCAGTCCATCAGGCCCTGGGGATTTATCGGCCTTCAATCCCATCAATTTCCCCAACACAATTTCCCGGCTAATAAGGATTTCCCTCAGTTCCTCCTCCTTACTAGACCCCCCGACCCCTTTTATAACCGGAAGGTTGTTCGTGTCCTCCTTCGTGAATACCGAACCAAAGTACTTGTTCAATTGGTCCGCCATTTCTTTGTTCCCCGTTATGACTTCCCCTGATTCTGACTGCAGGGGACCTACGTTTGTCTTTACTAACCTTTTTCTCTTTACATATCTATAGAAACTTTTGCAATCCGTCTTAATGTTCCCTGCAAGCTTCTTCTCATACTCCATTTTCCCTGCCCTAATCAAACCCTTTGTCCTCCTCTGCTGAGTTCTAAATTTCTCCCAGTCCCCAGGTTCGCTGCTATTTCTGGCCAATTTGTATGCCACTTCCTTGGCTTTAATACTATCCCTGATTTCCCTTGATAGCCACGGTTGAGCCACCTTCCCTTTTTTATTTCTATGCCAGACAGGAATGTACAATTGTTGTAGTTCATCCATGCGGTCTCTAAATGTCTGCCATTGCCCATCCACAGTCAACCCCTTAAGTATCATTCGCCAATCCTGATCATGCAACTTCAGTACCCCATTCCTGATTTCTCTCCATACCCCCTGATCCCTTTAACCGTTAGATATATTCAAAAGGAAGTTAGATGTGGCCCTAACGAACTGGCCTCAACAACTTTCTGTGGTAGAGAATTCCACAGGTTCACAATTCTCTGAGTGAAGAAGTTTCCCCTCATCTCGGTCCTAAGTGGCTTACTCCTTATCCTTAGACTGTGACCCCTGGTTACAATCTCATCTTGGACTGCAAGAACTTCACCAGTGACTGGCAAATATTTGTACAAGTCAGCAATCTGGAAATTGCATCAATGGTCTGTACAGGCAGTTTGAACACTTTGCTACATGGGATACAGAGTCAGACCTATAGGTTAGTGTCAGTACTGCCCCATTCACTTTACAATGCAGCTGCTGAAATTGGGACACTTATCATCATCATCATCATCATAGGCGGTCCCTCAAAACAAGGATAACTTGCTTCCACGCCAAAAAAGGATAAGTTCACAGGTGTTCCAATGAAGAACCTAAAGTTCCAGGTCCTGAACTACATGTTGAAGGGTGGAAGATGCCTGTGCTTGCATTTTTTTTTAAAACGCGTGATGACCGTTGCACACCAACCATCACACAGGCTTGACAGAGCTCGGTCTTGGTCCAGTGGCAAGGATTACCCAAGACAAACTGGAGAACCTGCTCTGCTGCACGGCCCTAGCGCGCACACATATCACAATGTGGGCTGTCCCGTGCTGCCCCTGGGCCCCGAACTCTCACTTCCCCTGGGCCCCGATCACATCGTTTTATAGTCTCTTGCCACTCCTGGGAAAACACCAGCGGTGAGTCGGGCCATAAAATGAGCGGGGTGTGGAGGACCAGGAGCAACGTGGAGGTATGCAACTTCAGGGAGCAGCGCGAGCTGCGAAGGCAGCGAAGAGTGACATCATCAAGGTCCAGGTCGGTGATTGGAGCGTCGGGCATTATAAATGGGCCACAACTTATATTTATATAGCATCTTTAATGTAATAAAATGTCCCAAGGTGCTCCATAAAAACGTAATCAGACAAGTATTGGCCCCGAGCCAAAAGAAACAGTAGGGAAGGTGACCAAACACTTGGTCAAAGAGGTGGGTTTTAAGGAGTGTCTTTAAAAGAGAGGGGTCAGAGAGGTTTGCTGAATTCCAGAGCTTAGAGCCTAAATGGCTGAAGGCACAGCCATCAATGGTGGGGTGAAGGAAGTGGGGATGGACAACAGGTCAGAATTGGAGCGCTCTAGGATTATAATAAAGCTGGAGGAAGTTAGAAATTGGGAGGAGCGAGGCCATGAAGGGATTTGAACACAAGGGTGAGAATGTTAAAAAAGAGACTGGTTTCTGAAGTGCGATTAAAGTTCCAACACTGCATCAGAGTTACTGGTCACCCTCAAGACAAATGTAATCATATACTTGCACAACACCATGCAGCCAGTTTTCTTTGCACAGTCGTCAAGGAGCACAAGAGATAACTCTGTTCATGGCCCAATAATAGCCTAATGACACCAGAGACAAGAGTCTCTCGTTTGTAGAAATTGGCATCATTCTACATAAATAAAGGCATCAGAGGTTTAGGGATTTTTTTTTTTTTTTTTTTAAGTTTAACGAGACAAGCAATTCTCATGACAGAAATCAAAATATTAAAACATTGCTACCTCTGCAATACAATTCAATATTTAGATAATTATAAACCCTGCTTGGAAATTAACTATACACTAGGCCAGGCCCAATATAATTACTTCAATTTTTCTACTCAGCTAAACTGGATACTCAAAATTAAAATGACAACATTGCATCTACTCAACATGCACACAGCTCACAGGGGCAGTACATTTGTACATGCAATATACAGAGACTCACGCAAGTTAGCACATTAAAAACTGAAGTTGGAAGTACTTAATGAGAGAATGCACTCTTATTCAAGTTGACACTATTCAGAGATCCTTGGATATGGCATAAAGCCAGAATTTGCTCTTGTTTTTGAACTGCATGCACAACAGTAACTAACATAACCAAGGCATGTATTTACTAAAGACTCTTATTTACTATCTCCATAAAGAGCAGCTTACATTAACTTAGCAATATTAATAAAAGGAAATAAAAACATTAAAATATGTTGAAACTCTTCTATAATAACCACTTTTTGGACTTCCTGTGGTTGTTAGGCTCTAACCAAGTGACAGCGTACCAATTACTAATACGAGGAAGTACATTAGCAGACATTTTTACCACCAAATAAAAAGATCACAAATATCTTCAGCGGGTTATAGAAAGCCCAGGTAAGGAAGCTGATAACCAAATTTTTGACCATCAAAGAAAACAACTGTAAAGCTATGTACAATTACAGCATTACAAAAAAAGTTTTAAATTATTTTTCTTTAAATGTTGAATATTTGCAACATTGAGAACTAGCTGGGAGAAGCTATTCACATAACATGATGGAAGTCAACAATAGCATCAATTAGCCTAGCAAGACCGTCAGTTCAATACATATTACATTCAACTCACTCAAAGACAACAACAGCGTCTTCCTCACCCACACAATTCCTTGACATCAGTGCTCACTATTAAAGTGTCGAACCAGTAAAATTATTGAAACTGGAGCTCCAATTTCTGCTTCAAGACATTTTGGGTGCATTAACACAGCAACTGTAGAGTTGGTGAAAAGCGGTGTGGAGTCACATTAACGCGAGAATTAACGTGCAATTACCACCAGAGTCCAAAGTCAGGGTCTCCTGACCAACCCTGAAACGAACAGCAAGATTCCGGTGCAGGTAGCACATGTTATTTTGGAGTCACCAGGCTTCAATACCCAATAAACAACAGGTTAGCCTGACCAGTGAGTTAGAGAGGATGGAGACCTACTTCCACCGATGGAAACTTCGGCCAAACCCACAAAAGACCGTCACCTTGACATTCCACCCCAGCATCTATTAAGCAAACCAAGCTTTCAAAGTCTCCTTTTGCTGCCCAAAGGTAAACCATGCCAAAAATAACCTATTTAGGAGTCACACTGTCAAACAAACAACATCTCCAGAACCTTAGGAAGAAATTAAAGAGTAGGGTCAACTTGATCCAGAAACTCACCGGATACACATGGGGAGCAGATGCTCAAACCCTCTGCACAGTAACACTTGCCCTGGTGTGCTCTCCAGCATGGCCATCAAGTCCGCACGTCAAATCCATTGATGTCCAGCTGAATTCTACTATGAGAATCATCACTGGCATGCTTTGGCTGCCTGTGCTTGCAAACATCGCACCATCACACCTATGCCATGAATATGCAGTCTCCAGAGATTACAACCGCTACACCAACAAAGACATGCCAATCCAGGCAATCTACCACCAACCCGTCTCAAATCTAGAATGCCATTTTGGACCGTCGCCGAAGCCCTTCAGCAATCTCCCCTTGGACGGCAAAATACTTTGAAGAACTGACATGGGGAATGGATTCCTTAAAGAAGACCCCACAGTACAACCTGAGGGATCCAACCTTCCTCGCAAACAGTGCACAACCATCAACCACCTCAGAACTGGTCATGCTAGATGCTCCCACCTTGCTGCACTAGATGGAAGATTAAAGTATCCCCATTATGCGACCATGGAGCTACTACTCAGACCCTGGAGCAAATCATTGAGGACTGCCCTCAGAGGAAATTCACAAGCAGCCTACAAGATATCCACGCTGTTACAACAGAAGCTTTGGCCTGGATATCCAACTTAGATATTGACATTTGATTTGCTTTTTGGCCACCATACGAAAGAAGAAGCATTGGCGCAACCAAAAGTGCTGCGCACCAACACTAACCCTATAATAAGTTGTACAAGACCAACCCAAATACCAAGTACAGTGCAACATAGAAGACGACATGGGACATGCCTCAATGTATGCAAAGTTCTTAATCACAGCTGAGCCTACTTGTGCGAGAGAGACTTCAATTGATAACACAATAAATCAGAGGGCATGTTCATCTGGACTACTTCCAACCGAATTCCTAGTAGCCGATTGCCAGCAGGGACCTGGAAGCATGTTAGTTAATCCTTACTTCTCAATTGCTGCATGGCTTTTCATTGCCCGCTTCCATTCTGACTTCAGCCCATATTCTGCTAAAACCCTCATCCATGGCTTTATAAGCTCCAAACTCAATTAAGTGACATTCTTGGCTCAGTCAGAAGGTTGTGGATTCAAGTCCCACTCCAGAGACTTGAGAACATCATCTAGACTGACACTTCAGTGCAATACTGGGGGAGTGCTGCAGTGTTGGAAGCATCGTCTTTCAGATGAGATGTTAAACCGAGGCCCCATTTGCCCTCTCAGACGGATGCAAAATACCCCATGGCACTATTTGAAGAGCTGGCGAATTCTCCTGGTGCCCTGGCCAATATTTATCCTTCAACCAACATCGCTAGAAAAAATGATTCAGTCATTGCTGTTTCTGGGACCTTGCTGCGCACAAAGTGGCTGCCTTGTACACTGTGGTTTTAATGTCCTTTCTATAATGGAGTGCCTAAAGCTGCACACAGTACTGTATCTGTGTGACACCTTACAAATGCTTAATTTTGTCTGCTAGCTGCCATTTATTGCTGTAGATTCAATGTCTAAATTGTCCTTATCCCTTTGATTACTAATCAAGAAAACTTCACCCTGTCATTTAACAATTGCTAAAAGCTTAGTGGTTTTTGTTCTTTCGTGTTATCATCCTTTGCTTTGTCCCCAGCAGGATCAGTCTTCCTGAGCTGCTACACGAGTTTGTGCATTCACTGAAAGCACAACCTTGAAATTAGATCCGATAGTTCTGATTAAAGGTCATCGACCTGAAACGTTAACTTCACTTCTCTCTCTGCAGATGCTGCCTGACCTGCTGAGTATTTCCAGCATTTTGTGTTTTTATTTTACCTTAAAATTAGAGCTAGGCCAGAAAGCACTTCCCCCTCCCCCAAAGGGTTGTGTAAAAATGGAAGTCTCTCTCCCCGCCCCCCACAAAAGGCTGTGAATGTTGAGACAATCAAAATTTTTCAAGACTGAGATCGACAGATTTTTATTAGGCAAGGGTATCAAAGGATATGGATCAAAGGCAGGGAAATGGAGTTGAGGTACAGATTAGCCATGATCTGACTGAATAGTGCAACAGGCTTGGGGGACACTAAATTTCAGAATATCAATCGTTCCATGCCATGTCTTCTGAAACTAGATCACTCTTCAAACTACGATCAAATACTAATCGTAAAGAAAGACATTTATATAGCGCCTTTCACAACCACAGGACCCCCTAAAGCGCTTTACAACCAATTAAGTACTTTTGAAGTGTAATCACTGTTGTAATGTAGGAAACACGGCAACCAAAATTGCACACAAGGTCTCACAACCAGCAATGTGATAATGACCAGATAATCTGTTTTAGTGATGTTAACTGTCTTAGTGAGGACACCGGGAATAACTTTCCTGCTCTTCTTTGAAATAGTGCCACGAGATCTTTTGCGTCCACCTGAAGGGCTTCGGTTTAACATCTCATCCAAAAGACACACCTCAAACAGTGCAGCACTCCCTCAGTACGAAACTAGAATGTCAACCTAGAATTTTGTGCTCAAGTCTCTGGAGTGGGACTTAAACCCACGACCTTCTGAATCGGGGCAAGCTTAAAAACAAGGTGTTGTCGATTAAAACCCTCACAAATGCATAAGAATTTCCCTCGGCAATTAATGAAACCCTTCCACCAACAGAAGACCTCTCAGAATAAAATACCAAATGAATGAAACATCATTGGTCTCACAGCAATCTTAGCATTAAAGCAGTTAATTGAAATCCTACTATCCTATAAATATAAAGCTTCCATTTTGGTTTTGGACTAAACATCTGCATCCAACCTACTAATGATATTCTGTCCATCAGTCAGTGGGTACAACACTAACTTCACAATTGTAGCTTCTAATCTCAGAGTACAGGTACAGAGTACAGAGTACTCATAACTGCCATGCATGGGCAATGGTGGGATAAAGTCTAATAGCTCGCAAGAGCAACAAACAATGGAATCATGGGAAGGGGTTAAGAAAATGGACAACATGTTCTATAAATGCAACTACTGGCCGATTAGAGAAGCACAAACAGCCTGGCATACCCTACCTGTGGAATTCTCTACCGCAGACAGTTGTTGATGCCAGTTTGTTAGATATATTCAAGAGGGAGTTAGATATGGCCCTTATGCTAAAGGGATCAAGGGGTAGGGAGAGAAAGCGGGAAAGGGGTACTGAGGTGAATGATCAGCCATCTTATTGAATGATGGTGCAGGCTCGAAGGACCGAATGCCCTACTCCTGCACCTATTTTCTCTGTTTCTATGTTTAAGAGTGATGAAATGCAAGTAATTTTTTCTCTTTCAATCACTGTGCTCCACGATCCTATGTGCAAGACTGACACACTAATGACTGGCAAATTTTCATTATAATCTATAGTAAAAGTGTACATGGGTCACTATACATAATGTGCTAAATGCTAAAAAGATTCTTTTTTTTTTAATTACAATTTTAACGTGAGTTTGAAAACAATCCCAAGTCCATTGTTTATAGAAAGAGCATCATTTTTAGATTTAAATATGTTGGTTTAAACTGGATACAGAAACGTTGATATTAGTTCTGCCGCTAAAAGGACAAGATAGGATCTCTAGATCGTAAAGTTACAGTAGCCTCTCAAGTGAATTTACTTTCAGATTTTGTAAAACAGAAACCACAAACACTGCAGAATATTTTAACAAATGTCTCAGTAGAATGTACAAATAATATGAACTGTTCATCACAAAACATACACCATCCTGCACCATATTAAGTCAAATTAACAGACAACATATAATTTATTTCTCTGTCAATTTAGCCCCTGTTCTCCTCTCCCAAATAAATAAATTCCATGCTGGGATTTGATACCTCACCCAATTGGATAGTATTCATCTTTGAGACGATGTGCATCAACAGGGGTCTTAACCACAACAATCATCACAACCAACCCCAATCCCAACTTTACTTGACATCCAAATATGTGCATGGATCACTGGATTACAAAAAGCAGAAACAGAAATCCTATTTAGTTTTATCTCTTTAACCATGAGCACTGAACCAATTGTTGCATCTTTACCACTGTCCTGCTAGAGCTAACTCAGCACAGACCAAGGATCAAAGCTGGAACCTTCTTGTGTATGGCTCAACTACTCAATGGCTATACACTCAAGACATTTGAGGAACCATACAACATATGACATATATTGCATTATGCACAGCGTTTGGCACTGGTGCAGCATGGACTTTTGCATCAGGCTTCAGCCAAATATAGTCTAATACTATCAGCAGTTTGGCAGTTGGTGATGGGGCGATGTCATGCTGTCTACCCTACACTTTGGGTGCAACCAACTTTTAAAGCAAGCAAGCTTTGGCGGACTCGGGTAGCCCACTGAACTACCTTCAAATTTCTAATGATGGAAAGAACTAAATATCTTGACAGGCAGACATGCATGGAAGTCTTATTTTCCTCACTCAGAGATGGCACTGAGCAGCAGAATTACAGCCAATCATTTGCAATACTTAGAAATACTGCAGATAGTCCACTGCTTGGTACATTATCAATGGGTCAGCACTCAGCAGTTTCTTCTTTGTGGAATCCATAACTGTATGTACAGTCTACAAATGCAGACAGCAGCTTTCTCTTCCCTCCTGCCCCCTCCCACTTAAAAGAATGCATCATCAACAGATGGTTCACTGGATAAATGCCTCACACAATAGGACAGTCACACGACATGGAATGTCATAAGTTCAATCACTGTCTGTGGATAGTCAGCAATCGCAGCTGGGGCAACTGTGCACCTTCGCTCTCCCCCTCCTCATCTCCCCAACTCCCTCCATCCCTCCTTGTTTCTTCCTCCCTCCTTTCCCTTACACCCCGCCCCCCCCCCCCCACTTTGAATAACCTCTTTGGCCAGATACTGGGGGGGGGGCTATCACTTATGCAACTAGCAGCTGCAATTACAAACTTTAGAGCAATTTTTTTTAATTTGCATTCTCTTCCCCAGTAAATTAATTTGCACCACTTAAAAGACCGAAGGAACATACCAATCTCCACTCATTTTTTTTCATTAAATCTGTATTTTGAATTAATATTTGGTCAGTTTTACAGAGACAGTCTTCGAATGGGTTCACAGTTCCATCTTTCGGTACGATAAATCGCAAAAGTTCTCAATCAAAAGCTCAAGTCTGCGAAATTTGCTCAAATCACATTGCTGTTTCGATTTGCAGTTGCTTTGACAGTTGCATCTCCTTCTTTCTTGGCGTCTGCTTGGTACTGGGGTTTCAGAGAAGCCCGCACCGCTTACACACAGATCAGAGTGTAACGAACGTAACTCAGCCCGGCCTGTCTCCAGAAAGCCACCATCTTCGCTCCGCTCCTGTCACAGCCTCGCGGGAAAGATGACGTAGTGCCTCATCACCCTTTGCCCAGCTGCAAAGTGCACCCCAGAGCAACTCACCACTAAAATTCACCCTTTAGAGGGCCAGCAAATCCCATGGTCAATACCCCGGACAACAAGATCATGGCCAGATATTTATGAGAGAGAAAGGTGATTAAAAACACATAGGGATTACTTGGGTTTATAAATAGAGGAATAGAATATAAAGGCAAATATATGCTAGAACTTGATAAATCATTGGTTAGGCCCCAGCTGGAGTATTGTGGACAATTCTGGGCATCACACTTTAGCAAAGATATAAACGGTCTTAGAAAAAGGTACAGAGGAGTTTTGTCAGGGTGTCACCAGGGATGGGGGACTTCAGTTATGAGGAAAGGTTAGAAAAATTCAGGCGGTTCTCCTTGGAAAAGAGACGGTCAAGAGGTGACCTCAGAGGTTTTCAAGATAATGAGAAGCATTGATAGAGGAGATGGAGAAAAACAATTTCCTCGAGTGAGTGGGTCAATAACCAGAGGTCATAGATTTAAGATCATTGGCAAAAGATCTAGAGGGGAGATGAGGAGAAATATTATCACTCAGAGTTGGAATGCTTTACCGGAAAAGGTGGTGGAACCCGATTCCATCAATAATTTTAAAGGGGAATTGGACAGGTTCTTAAAGATGAGAAACTTGCAGGGTTGCGGACAAAAAACAGGGATGTAGGACTAATTACGACTGCTCTTTCAAAAAGCCAACACAGACACAATGGGCCAAATGGCCTCCTTCTGTGCTGTACGTTTCTGTGATTCTTTGAACAGGATAGCACCTACACTTCAAAGCACAGTAATACCATCTCTACACCAATATATTCCAACAAATTATGTATTAAGAGACTGTTCACTTTTAAAACTCAGTTCTAGTGATAGATGTTACAGGATGAACTTACAGGGCCCAAGTTTCGAGCCGCGCCTAGAACGGCGCAGTCCCGACCCGGACGCCCGTTTTTCGCACCACAAAGTGCGCCTAATAAAAACTTCCAGATTCTCCAGCTCCCTGCAGGTCGTTTGCAGCTCGGCGCAGCGCAGCACGAGCTGTAGGGGGCGGAGCCAGGTCCCTGCGCTGAAAACAGTGCCGGGACCTCTGTACATGCGCGCTACAGTGGGCGCGCATGTGCTGTAGCTCCAGGCGCCCAAAACTGTGTGGGAGGGGCAGAAGCACGCAGCCCCTAGCCCTGGCCGAATGGCCTCACTGGGGCTGCGTGAATAAGGCTCCTCCCACGGCCAGCTCCTGCTTCCTCCCAACCCGACTCGACTCCCGCTTCCCGCCCCCGGACTCGACTCGACTCCACCCCCGCCCACCCCTCCCGCTCCTCCCCCCCACGCCCCTCCTCTCCTCCCCCCCCACACTCCTCCTCCTCCCCCCCACCCCTCCCGCTCCCCCCCACACTCCTCCTCCTCCTCCCCCCCTCCCCCCCCCCCCCACCCCTTCCTCCCCCCCCACACTCCTCCTCCTCCTCCTCCTCCTCCTCCCCTCCCCCCCCCCCCCTCCCTCCCTCCCTCCCCCCCCTCCCCCCCCCCTCCCCTCCCTCCCTCCCTCCCCCTCCCCCCCTCCCCCCCTCCCTCCCTCCCCCTCCCTCCCTCCCCCCCTCCCCCTCCCTCCCTCCCCCCCCTCCCCCCCACCACCACTCCTCGCCCCCCCCCCCCCCCACCCGACCTCCCTCTCTCTCTCTCCCTCCCTCCCCCCGACCCGAACCTCCCTCCCACCAACCCCCCCGACCCTGACCCGACCCAACGCCACCTACCTGTAAATCTGGTGCTGGGGACGGGCCCTGCCCGAAGTCTTGGGCCCGGCCCGTTCAGCCTCCCTCCCCCTTCTCCTCCCCACCCCCTCTCCCCCCCCCCCTCCAATCTTCCCCCCCCCCAATCTCCCCCATCTCCTCCCCCACCCCCAACCCCCCCTCTGCCTACCCCCCCTCCTCTCGCTGTCAGAAACACAGATACTGACAGACAGAGAATGAGAGACACACACAGACAGACAGAGACAGAGATAGAGACACTGACAGAGACACACCGGGGGGGGGGGCATCCCAGCACGCTGTTGGAGGGCTCCCGGTGCTGCAGTCGGTAAGTAGAAAATGTTTTATTTATTGATTCTTTTTACAATTATTTCTTATTAATTTTTTTTGATTGATTTATTGGTTGATTTATTGGTTGATTTATTGATGTTTTTATCATTTATTATTGATGATGGCTCTTTATTTGTAAAACTGAAGTGTTTAATGTTTGTAAACTTTCCTTTAAACCCCACCCTCCCATTCCCTATGCCTGATTTGTAACCTACGCCCGATTTTCTAAAGTGTAGACAAGGTTTTTTCGAGCGTACAAAAATCTTCACTTACTCCATTCTAAGTTAGTTTGGAGTAAGTTTTCACTGACGAAACTTTGAAAACAGGCGTAAGTGGCCGGAAAAGCCCCCTTTTGAAAAAAAAAAATTCTGTTCCAAAGTGAAACTGTTCTAACTGACTAGAACTGGAGCAAACTAAATGGCGAGAATTCCGATTTCTAAGATACTCCGTTCTACACCAGTTGCTCCTAAAAATCAGGAGCAAATCATGGCGAAACTTGGGGCCACAGAAATGCTCATCAGAATGAACAAATCAATCTAAGTCTGATTATACCTTAGCGTTAAAAGGATATTGCAGTCCTCCAACAAGGTACGCTCTATGGTTCCATTTTTCTGGATGTAATATTTGTCATTAAAGGCAATTGTACACAGGTCATTTGATCAAAACTCTCAAAGAATACTTTATGTATATGAAGGGTTGAACAGGAAATTTCACCCACAACAATTATACATCTGGAATAATCTAATTCCAACGAATATCATGCACAAGAGCAGCAAAGATTAAATTCTATTTATCCATATACTGAACAAACAGAATAAACCAGAAACATCAACTTCTCAACAACCTTTTCATTTACTGTATTAAAATGTCTTTATGGTAGCAGAGCTGTGAAAATCGACTTCTGATAACCCCACTGTAGCCAGCTAGCACTTGCTGTCTAGGCTCACAAATGAAGAAATGGCCTTCGTGAAAGCTACCACAGTAAATAGCAGCAATGAACTGTACCCATGTTTTTTTCTGAAGCACTGTCTTTATCTTGCCGTGGGGTTCAAGAAACACAAGATGACAAACAATCTTGAAATAACCTCAGGGACAACATTAGTCAGCACTTTAAATATTTATGGCAATTTATCAAATAGAGAAATGGATTCATGTAAATCAGAACAGCCAGTTCGAGCCTTTTTTATTCCAATGCACCCCCTCACGATTTAATGTGAGCTCAATGGGACATGAAAAATGCACCTTCCTCCTAGCAAGATGACAATCATACTTATGTTTATTTTTTATTGACTGTTTTCCCTCCAATTTGCTCAGTTGCTTCCCTAAAGGTGCTGATTCAAGCTGTGGCATGGCTGTGAATGCCAGCACAGGTGCAATGGGCCGAATGGCCTCCTTCTGTGCTACAAGAATCTATGCAAGTGTTATTCTTCAATGAGCTGAGCAAGTAAGTATCAGCAGGTTATTCAACATTGGAAAGCATCAGTAGAGTTTGATTGTGTCCTCAAAAACATACCTATGGACATATGTTTCAGCAGAGGCCTGGCTGATATTCCTTCTCCTACCTAGCCAAAGAGTGCCGAGACAAATTAAAGCATCCTAAATCGAGAATGAATAAAAACAGACTGAAATTGAACGTGATCTTCCTGATCTGCACAGCTCAATTCCAAACTGAGCTGTTGAAGGAGACATTTAAGTTTTGGGATTCTCAGGCAGATTGATGCTACACTCGATAATACCTACAATCCTCCCTTCCTCATAAATGACATGAAAAGCAACAATACCTTTTCACCAAAATAGCCTGCTTAGTCTCCTAAATCACCAATTTCTTAGTATAGACTTGTTATTGACATATTGCAAGTTATTTCCACACATTTTCTTTCCTTGTTCACCAATACAATTCCACTTTCAAAACAATCTTCAAAAATTAAAACATAAATAAAATGCTCATTCATATTGCACACAGTTCAAGTGCAATTTTAGCCAGATATTTATCACAGCTGCAGAGATTTAAAAAAATCTTATTCACCTTTATTGTTATTCAAAGCAATCAGTTCCTTTACTTATTTTATCTATTTAATTCCCTTCATACGCCCTTTTGTAAAACAACGACCTTCTTTGCACTGTCCTTTGCGGCATCCCTTCTCCGTGTTTGTTTATAGAGGTTTACATAAATACTTTCACTTTTTGTTCTCCACTGTTCCTAGTCATCTGAGCACATTACACTGCACTGAACCAACGGTTCAATTCAGGGATCAATTGTTTTTATTTATTTTAATAATGTAATCTATTTCTCGCCAATTATAGCCTGTTCATGTTCATGCAAATCGATCACTACGACATACACGGTATTCGATTATTTTATTTCTAACCCACTCCCTTCCGATGAATCCTCAAAAGCAAAATAAAAGCTTTCAATTTTCCTTTTTTTCGATTATATAATCCTCTCGCGGATTAAACCCCAACCTCGGATCAAGTAAACAATCAACTATGTAACACATTTTAGGTCTTCTCCTCAAACTCCCTATATTTTACTTCAGATTGCCCTTAGCCTCAATTGCAGACAATTCCTACATCCACTCATCTACAAAGCTTATGGGACAGGAGGATGAGCAAGACAAAATTGCAAAACACACAAATAAATGGAGCGACTGAGCAACGAGATTAAAAAACTGCATTCCAGATGGGGTTTATTTTTAGTTCTAAAGATATCCACGAGTTAAACAGCCCTGTCAATGTGACCCTGAATATATACATACATATATAAATAAATGAGATATAAACATTTTCTATTCTACACATTTGAGGTGCTCTGACCTGCTCGCTCTGCTCCATGCTGCCGAAGCCCCGCAGCCTCTCATTATACAGACAGTGCGTTATTCCCCATCCTCTATTCACTTTTACCTTGGGGAGGGGACTCGGTCAGCACGGGTCCGGTCACAGTCGTTCCAAGGGATTGAAGGGAATAAAGGGGCGGGGGTCTGTCAACCGCATTAAAGCCACTCACTCGGGCTCCTGCTTTCCACAGTGACTCAGAATAAATTATTACACCTCGCTCGCTCAGTGGGAGATGGGCGAAAACGTCCCGACCTCAATTAGTCCCTCAGATCAGGATTAGGTGATGTGACATTCGGATTAAAGCTGCTCTCCCCCCACGGCAGCGTTTTTATTCATTTTAATAATTGCCTCCCATTTGCTCGCAGCCGCCAGACTGCGTCAAAGGCCGAGAGCGGTTGGTACCTCGGGCCGAGCAGGGAGGGTCTGTCGGTGGATTGCTGCCTCGATCATCCTCCCCGGTGACGGCTCCGCGTTAACCTCACACACGCACACACAAATAGGCAAGAATTTACAGGTCAGCGGAGGGCCTCACCTCCTGCTCGCTCTCCCCGGGCTCGGCTGAAACCCCGATCTCAGTTGGCAGCTCCACCAAGTCGGTCACTCTGATCAGCCCGTCGTGCAGGAAAAGCGTCTCCTCTTTCACCGAGAGCCACTGGGCCGAATCGGCCGCGGCCGCCGCCGCCGCTGCAGCCGCCACCGCCATGGCTCCCGAGGGCCGGCGCCAACACACGGACAGCGCGCTGCCGCCTCACGCCGCCATTGCAGCCCCGCCGCTCTCCTTTAGCCCCCTCCCCCGGCAAAAGGGGGGAAAAAATAATAATCAGAGAAAATAAACCAGGGAGAGGGGGCGCGGCAGGGGGGGGGGGGGGAGAGAGATTAACACCGTCAACCCCTCCGAGAAAACTGCAGAGAAAGCGGCGGAGGAGAGGGTTGCAGCCGGCCGTTGGGACGGGGCTGGGTCTTGGCGCCTCACTCACTGACAGTCCGGCCGGCGCCGCTTCACACCAGCAGCCGTCAGCACTCACACTGACGCCATATTGGACAGATGAGGGACAGTCCCCAAAATGCACCGCGTCACGCACGGCGGCGCGCACAGCGGGCAATCCACGGCGGCGGGGCGGCCGGACCGCTAGGAGGCGCTGGCCAGTGAGGGCTGTTCCACCAAGGTGGGCATCATCATCATCCATTGAGAGAAGGTGGGCTGCACCCAGTGCACAGACCACAGGGCAGGGTGATATGGCTGGGTAGATGGAAGGGAGGCAATCCATCGTGGGTAGGCGCTGGCCAGTGAGTGCTGTTCCACCAAGGTGGGCATCATCATCGTCATCTATTGAGGGAAGGTGGGCTACACCGAGTGCACAGGTCACAGGGCAGGGTGATATGGCTGGGTGGAAGGAAATGAGGCAGTCCATGATGGGCTGGGCTGCAGAGCGGTATGGGGTGCTGGTCAGTGAGGGCTATTCCACCACGGTGGGCATCACTATCTATTGAGGGAAGATGGGCTACACCCAATGTACAGATCATGGGACAGGGTTATATGGCTGGATGGAAGGAAGGGAAGCAATCCATGGTGGGTAGGCGCTGGTCAGTGAGGGCTGTTCCACCAAGTTGGGCATCATCATCATCATCCATTGAGGGAAGGTGGGCTACACCCAAGACACAGGTCATGGGACATGGCTATATGGCTGGTTGGAAGGAAGGGAGGCAATCCATGGTAGGCAGGCACTAGCCATTGAGGGCTGTTCCACCAAGGTGGGCATCATCATTATCATCATTCATTGAGGGAAGGCGAGCTACACCCAGTGCACAGACCACAGGGCAGGGTGATATGGCTGGGTGGATGGAAGGGAGGCAATCCATGGTGGGTGGGCAGGGCTGTCAGACCGGTAGGGGGGGACGCTGGTCAGTGAGGGCTATTCCACCACGGTGGGCATCACTATCTATTGAGGGAATGTGGACTACAACCAAGGCACAGGCCTTGGGGCAGGATTATATGGCTGGGTGGAAGGAAGGGAGGCAATCTATGGTGAGCAGGGCTTCACATGGGAAATCCATTGTGTGTTTTGAGCTTAGAGACTAAAATAAAAAAAAGAGTTGCATTTATGTAGTGCCTTTCACAACCACCAGATGCCCCAAAGCGCTTTACAACCAATGAGTACTTTTTTGAGATGTAGTCACTGTTGAAATGTAGGAAATTCATGGGGAGCAGCCATACCAATGGGGAGAGAAACTACCCCATTGCCTGCATAAGGAGGGCAATTTTTTCATGTGAGTGATACAACAGATGGAGGAATCCATGAGATGATACACAAAGGAGCTACTCCACTGGAGAGCTGTAGCAAAGGGCTACACCAGGAGGGTGAAGCAGCAGGTGGGAAATCAAAGTAGAGTGGTATATAAACCGGAGGAAGAAGGAATCCATGGGGAAGGGGCATACAGTCGGGGGCCAATCCCCAGGAAGTGGGGCAAAGACTAGGAGGCAATTCATAGCAAAAGAGACATATACACTAGGGGCCAATCCATTGGGAAAGTAGGAGCAATCCATGGAGAAGGGCATACATCAAGGGACAAATCAAGGGGAGGGGCTATATGCAAGATAACAATCCATGGGGAATACATCAGAGGCATTCCATGAGGAGAGAGGTATTCACCTGATGCAATAGCAAGAACACGTGCCACCAGAGAGCAATCCATATGGAGAACTGATACACCAAGAGACAATCTACAAGAATACACAAGAAAGCAAACAGAGAGAGAGAGAGGCACACCAAAAGGTAATTCGCAAGGAAAAGGATTAAAAAAAAAGGCTGATGGGAATATTCCATCATGGGTAATACAAGAATATAAACTACCGTGGGCATCATCAGGAATATACATTGCTGGGGTTGGGGACAATAGAAGGAATTTACACCATTACCAAGGTGTTCATAAATTTTAAATTCTCCTATAAACAGGATCAGGTCCCACAGTAATGTCACATTCTTTTCTGACATTACCAGGAGGAATATGCACTACCTAGGGGCGAATCAATAATACAGGTAGCAATTCCAATAAGCACAAGGGATAACACTAGGAATATACACATCACCTGCAATGCCAGGAATATACAACACTGGAAGCAACAGCAGGAATATATCCCAGTGGATACAACTCAGAAAAATAACCGCCAAGGGCAGCAGCATCAATGTACATCAGTGGGGACATAGCAGAACTATACTCAAGTGGGCCAACAGCAGGAACAAAGACTATTGGGGACAATAGCAGGAAATACACAAATTGGTGCAATGGCGGGGATATACACTGTCAGGGACAACAGGAAGAATAAACTTTTGGGGAAATAGAAATATAATACAGGGATAATATGAAGAATATACATTACTGAAGGGGTAATAGGAATGCATATCACTGGCAATAGTGGGAATACAGCATTGAAGGAAAGAGAAAAATATATATACCAATGGAGACAATAGGAAGAATTGCCAGGGCATTGGTAAATATTCATTATGAGGAATTTGTTAAAACAGCACTTGGAGGTATATACCACAGAGGGCAATATGCATTGCAATAGGAGGTATGGAAGATATACCAGAGGACCAATAGACAATACACCAATGGGGAATATAATGTGCCATAGGGATAAAGATAAAGCAATAAGGAAAACTTTCAGAGGCCAATAGTGAATAAAACATAGGCAAATGCAGTGCACCACAGGATCAATGGGGAAAAAACATCTACACCACAAGAAGCTATGGGAATACACCAAAGAGGTATTAGGGAATATAACATAGAGAGGAAAGGGACCATGTTACAAGAACAATAGGGAAAATTTCACGGAGTAATAGGGATACCTCTCATGGAACAACGAAAATGAGAGCAGTAAGGATTAAAGAACAAAATGGACAATGGAGAACATAATATAGGGCAGAGATAACAAACACAAAGCGATATGGGGGATATTCCACAGCGGGCAATGATGTCAGAGGATGGTGGTAGGATGCTGTTCATTGAAAGGGTCACATTCAGTAAAATACAGCAGTGCTATCTACACAACATAAAATGCAGATTAAATAATTGTACTGTGAAAGTATAAAACATGCAGAAATATTTTGTTAGTTTACAATACAGTCTACTCTTAATTCAAAATCGTTAAATTCAAATTATCAAAAATGTTAACACTAAATTCACACTTTGTTGTGTTATTTCAAATTATTAGATAATTCATGACCTTTTAGTGCAAAAAATGACTGAATTAGCAGAAGTAGACTGTACATATGGCATTGATTCTACACGCAGAGATTCTTCTTTTATATTTCTGTTTTGGACCTTCAGTATTCTCCTGCCAATCAACATTATTATGCATGGACGACATTACAGTAGCCTGTCAGTCTCCAATTTGTGTAACTTCAAAGATTAATTCACATTATTTTTACTTTATTAATATATCATATCTATCCACAAAGCACTGCTAAAAATCTCAGAATATCATGTAATAAAGATGCAATTTACTGATACAATAGCCTTGATAATACATTCAGCATTACATGGCATGACACTCCAGTTGTTATAAAACAACAAGGTCGATTTTCATCTTTGCCAGTCGAGTATTAAGCGTTATCTTGTTGGAGTGCAGAAATAATAATTTGGCAGGGAGAGTCATACATTGATATTGGAATTAAGTACTCTAGCAACATACTTATCCAATCCTCCTAGACTCATTCTGTGCTCTCCATTCTCATGATCCACAATGCTCCCTGCTCCCCCTCCTCCTCAAGCAATGTTTCCATAATCCAGTCCCCCTCTAGTACACCTACCCCCAGTACATCCACACCAGTCCACCCTACTATGCCCCCATGCCCCAGCAAACTTCACTAGTCCTACATCCCAGACTCATGTGTGGCTAAATCCCTTAAGACTCTGCATTCCTATCCACATTATGTCATACTAGTGCTTCTACATCCCTCAAAATTCTTTATTCCGAGCCCCTTCATGTCCCAGAACCATCACTGACTGCTCATAGACCCCAATCAATCCGCAGTTCTTCCAGACCCTCAAGCTCCTTAGTACTCTCACCCTCTAGGCTACTCGAATGCTCCCACGTCATGGCCCTGAAGACTCTCAAGCTTCAACCCCCTCCTCCACAGTGCCCCCAGACCTTGCAGCCTCTCTTGTGAGTAGTCCCATGCTCCAGCTCTCTCACTAAATGCTGCCAAATCTCAGGCCTCAGACACATACCACACCTTGTTCTTCGACCCTAGCACTCCTACACCCCATAACCCATAATTACTTCTAGGTCCAGTCTTACTGGCACTCCCTTTCAGGTTGTAGTCCTCTCGTGATGCACTCTGCTCATATTCCTGCCAGGCGCAGCCCCCTTCCCCTCATCCTCCTGTTCCCTCCTGGCGTGTCTTCCTCATCTTCATGACCATACCATCGATGTGGGAGGTGGAAGCTGTCTTCAAAAAGAATCTAAGATTTCAGTGGTTGCCAGTTCTGGCAGGATACAGAAAGCTCCATAGGCATTTGGAGCTCATATATTCTGTGTGTAACATCTTGAAATATATGCTTTGGACAGCGTACTGTTTACCAGGGAATAAAAAAGGGCTCAACTTACTCTTCCAAAAAAAAACTGTTCTATTTCAAGAAACTATAAAATGGTAGAATGCTAAAAAGGATATATTAACGCCTGGACTGATTCCAGGTTTCTCATTAAGTATTGTGGTGTTTAATATTATATCAGTGTCTTTTTGTAAATAAATCAGAACAATAATGTAGCCTGCATAATGTGCATTGTCTGTATAAATTGACAGGAAATGCAGTGTACATCCTATGTATTCTCCAGTTCACCATTTACCATGATCAAGTGGCTGCACTGACTCAGAGAATAAAAAATAGTGATTTAAGTTCACAATGAACATAGTCTGCTTATGGAAACTATTGTCGAGCCACTCAAATGAGGAAAGGTGCTGGGAAAAAGCACAACCTGTAAAAATTCAAAAAACTGAATCTCTCTAATTGGCTGAACACCAAAAGTAAAGTCTGTTTTTATCAGCCAATCAAGGCTTGGAACTCTGAAGATCAACCCGATCATTTTATAAACATGACCAAATTAATCTGTGACTTTATTTCTCTTTTCAATCTTTTTTCCCCTTGTCTCCTCTTTTGATGATCTTGACTCCTTTCCTAAGGTGTGGTTCCACAGGCGGGGGGCGGGGAAGGGTGGGTCGCAAATGTGGCCATTATGCATGTGTGAATCATGACAGTGACACTACAGGGGCATCCACTCCAGTTCTCACCTGATTTTCACATAAACATATTTCCAGTTAGAGGTTTTGGACAGCGATCTGGAGCATGAACATATGTTGATTTTCCCCTCCCGAAACCAGGGTGTTGTGGCCAAATTTAGTCCCCATACTGCAGCCCCCTACCTGAGATCAACAGACCCACTGTAGATTGGGGATTAAACCTGGTGTTCTGCTGTATGGTTCTCCCTCTGAGCCATGCAGCTTGATTTGCCAGTAGCCTGGTCATAGTTAGATGAGATAGCGTAACCATGGCATATCAGGAATTAAGAAGAAAGTTCAGAATTAATAACCCACATACTTCTGCTGCCTCTCCTGTCTCCCGCTGGACACTTTTGACACTTGGATCTCTGTCTCTTGTTTGCAGCAGTTCAAGGACAGAGTTAGCCACCACCTGCTGAATCAAGTTTGCGGAGGTCTGCATGTCTGCACTGGGAGATTCTGGGTTAGCCCCTAGGTTTCTCCTGCATAAATTCTATGGGGCCTGTTGTGTTCTTGATAACCACCAGGGTCAATTTTGTAAGACATCTGTCCTCAGGACGATTGCCTCCCTGTTGTTATGCCAACATAATGTGCAAAAACCCTTGTGATTGGTATGTACCCTGGATTCTAGAACCCCAGCCGTTTTTTTTTAGTCTTGACAGAGTCACTATGACAATAGCATATTGACCAATCACAAGACACAAAATACCTCTGATGATCAGTGGTCTCGTGGCAATGTCACAATAACATGTAGTCAGATGTTGATTTTACAAGTGCTTTCAACAACACCAAACAATATTGGTTTTAAAGAGGATGCTTGCTTTTTTGGCACATCATGTTGCAAAACATAAAATGACAACAGTACTGGGTCAAAAGATTGCCTGGAGTGATACTGAGCCATGTAGAACAGAGAGTTCCAGGATTGATCTCCAGTGTATGCTGAGATAACTGATGACAACTGGAGTAATAGCTGGGAGCTCTACAACTGGTCTCTGTGTTCCACAGCTAGGGAAGGGGTAAATTAGGCATGCTTCCTGGTTTTCCAGTTAACCCTGATGGAAAGTATGCATGTGCAAATGTTGGGTGAAGAAAGAAAGACTTGCAATTATATAGCGCCTTTCACAACCACCAGATCTCCTAAAGCGCTTTACAGCCAATGAAGTACTTTTGAAGTGTAGTCACTGTTGTAATGTAGGAAATGCGGCTTCCAATTTGCGCACAGAAAGTTCCCACAAACAGTAATGTGATAATGACCAGACAATCTGTTTTTTTTAATGATATTGATTGAGGGATAAATATTGGCCAGGACATTATGAAATTTGAATGTGAAATTAATGCCAGCTGTGCATTTTAATCAACAATACAAGTGGTTGCCTTTTTTACAATTGTACAAATATTATGCTCTTTTTCTAAACAAAACGTTGCCCATTATAACACTTGTGATGGAATTTAGTTGTAGGTATTGGGGATTGTGGGAGTTATAGCATTAAGTGTGATCTATAACAAAGAGGAACTTAGGAGAAAAAGCACTACAGCTCCTGGAGTGCCTCATGGTGTCTTGGTACATGCACAGTATTAAATAAACAGCTGACATACATGTTGAGGTGAGGATAGGATCAAGATCAGTTATGCTGCCTGATAAAGTAAAATAGCCTGGCTACATTCACTATCTAGGCTCACATTTCTGGCCCCATCTTGCACCTGCCCTCTCTGTCACAACATCAGTTTAGGGAAGGGTCGGGGGGGTGGGGGGATCCCCGAGTACCCCGGAAATCCCTCCACAAATAACTCTTGTAATGTGCCATACTGGGCTGCATGTGGGCCCCACTAAGACAAAATTAAACAGCAGTCAATCGCCATTGCAATATGGGCTCAGCATAGAAACATAGAAGATAGGTGCAGGAGTAGGCCATTCGGCCCTTCGAGCCTGCACCACTATTCAATAAGATCATGGCTGATCATTCCCTCAGTACTCCTTTCCTGCTTTCTCTCCATATCCATTGATCCCCTTAGCCGTAAGGGCCATATCTAACTCCCTCTTGAATATATCCAATGAACTGGCATCAACAACTCTTTGCGGTAGGGAATGCCACAGGTTAACAACTCTCTGAGTGAAGAAGTTTCTCCTCATCTCAGTCCTAAATGGCCGACCCCTTATCCTAAGACTGTGTCCCCTGGTTCTGGACTTCCCCAACATCGGGAACATTCTTCCTGCATCTAACCTGACCTGTCCAGTTCCGTCAGAATTTTATATGTTTCTATGAGATCCCCTCTCATCCTTCTAAACTCCAGTGAATA
The DNA here is from genome assembly GCF_044704955.1 of Pristiophorus japonicus. Lineage (NCBI taxonomy): Eukaryota > Metazoa > Chordata > Chondrichthyes > Pristiophoridae > Pristiophorus > Pristiophorus japonicus. The sequence goes on along the minus strand of NC_091984.1, from coordinate 219,340,062 downwards.
CAGGCCCAGTCGATCCAGTCGCTCCTCATATGTCAGTCCTGCCATCCCGGGAATCAGTCTGGTGAACCTTTGCTGCATTCCCTCAATAGCAAGAACGTCCTTCCTCAGATTAGGAGACCAAAACTGAACACAATATTCCAGGTGAAGCCTCACCAAGGCCCTGTACAACTGCAGTAAGACCTCCCTGCTCCTATACTCAAATCCCCTAGCTATGAAGGCCAACATACCATTTGCCTTCTTCACCGCCTGCTTTACCTGTATGCCAACTTTCAATGGCTGATGAACCATGACACCCAGGTCTCGGTGCACCTCCCCTATTCCTAATCTGCCGCCATTCAGATAATATTCTGTCTTTGCGTTTTTGCCCCCAAAGTGGATAACCTCACATTTATCCACATTATACTGCATCTGCCATGCAGTTGCCCACTTACCTAACCTGTCCAAGTCACCCTCCTAGCATCCCCCTCCCAGCTCACACCACCACCCAGTTTAGTGTCATCTGCAAACTTGGAGATATTACACTAAATTCCTTCATCCAAATCATTGATGTATATTGTAAAGAGCTGGGGTCCCAGCACTGAGCCCTGCGGCACTCCACCAGTCACTGCCTGCCATTCTGAAAAGGACCCGTTTATCCCGACTCTCTGCTTCCTGTCTGACAACCAGTTCTCTATCCACGTCAGTCTATTACCCCCAATACCATGTGCTTTGATTTTGCACACCAATCTCTTGTGTGGAACCTTGTCAAAAGCCTTTTGAAAGTCCAAATACACCACATCCACTGGTTCTCTCTTGTCCACTCTACTAGTTACATCCTCAAAAAATTCCAGAAGATTTGTCAAGCAGGATTTCCCCTTCATAAATCCATACTGACTTGGACCGATTCTGTCACTGCTTTCCAAATGCTCTGCTATTTCATCCTTAATGATTGATTCCAACATTTTCCCCACTACTGATGTCAGGCTAATTACCCGCTTTCTCTCTCCCTCCCTTTTTAAAAAGTGGTGTTAGTTTAGCTACCCTCCAGTCCATATGAACTGATCCAGAGTCAATAGACTGTTGAAAAATGATCACCAATGCATCCACTATTTCTAGGGCTACTTCCTTAAGTACTCTGGGATGCAGACTATCAGGCCCCAGGGATTTATCGGCCTTCAATCCCATCAATTTCCCTAACACCATTTCCCGCCTAATAAGGATATCCTTCAGTTCCTCCTTCTCACTAGATCCTCGGTCCCCTAGTACTTCCGGAAGGTTATTTGTGTCTTCCTTCGTGAAGACAGGTCCAAAGTATTCATTCAATTGGTCTGCCATTTCTTTGTTCCCCATTATAATTTCACCTGAATCTGACTGCAAGGGACCGACGTTTGTATTCACTAATCTTTTTCTCTTCACATATCGATAGAAGCTTTTGCAGTCAGTTTTAATGTTCCGGGCAAGCTTCTTCTCGTACCCTATTTTCCCCCTCTTAATTAACATAGAAACATAGAAAATAGGTGCAGGAGTAGGCCATTCGGCCCTTCAAGCCTGCACTGCCATTCCATAAGGTCATGGCTGAACATGCAACTTCAGTACCCCATTCCTGCTTTCTCGCCATACCCCTTGATCCCCCTAGTAGTAAGGACTACATCTAACTCCTTTTTAAATATATTTAGTGAATTGGCCTCAACAACTTTCTGTGGTAGAGAATTCCACAGGTTCACCACTCTCTTGGTGAAGAAGTTTCTCCTCATCTCGGTCCTAAATGGCTTACCCCTTATCCTTAGACTATGACCCCTGGTTCTGGACTTCCCCAACATTGGGAACATTCTTCCTACACCTAACCTGTCTAAACCCGTCAGAATTTTAAACGTTTCTATGAGATCCCCTCTCATTCTTCTGAACTCCAGTGAATACAAGCCCAGTTGATCCAGTCTTTCTTGATAGGTCAGTCCCGCTATCCCGGGGAATCAGTCTGGTGAACCTTCGCTGCACTCCCTCAATAGCAAGAATGTGCTTCCTCAAGTTAGGAGACCAAAACTGTACACAATACTCCAGGTGTGGCCTCACCAAGGCCCTATACAACTGTAGTAACACCTCCCTGCCCCTGTACTCAAATCCCCTCGCTATGAAGGCCAACATGCCATTTGCTTTCTTAACCGCCTGCTGTACCTACATGCCAACCTTCAATGACTGATGTACCATGACACCCAGATCTCGTTGCACCCCCCCTTTTCCTAATCTGTCACCATTCAGATAATAGTCTGTCTCTCTGTTTTTACCACCAAAGTGGATAATCTCACATTTATCCACATTATACTTCATCTGCCATGCATTTGCCCACTCACCTAACCTATCCAAGTCACTCTGCAGCCTCATAGCATCCTCCTCGCAGCTCACACTGCCACCCAACTTAGTGTCATCCGCAAATTTGGAGATACTACATTTAATCCCCTTGTCCAAATCATTAATGTATAATGTAAACAGCTGGAGCCCCAGCACAGAACCTTGCGGTACCCCACTAGTCACTGCCTGCCATTCTGAAAAGTACCCATTTACTCCTACTCTTTGCTTCCTGTCTGACAACCAGTTCTCAATCCACGTCAGCACACTACCCCCAATCCCATGTGCTTTAACTTTGCACATTAATCTCTTGTGTGGGACCTTGTTGAAAGCCTTCTGAAAGTCCTTCTTAAACCCTTTGTCCTCCTCTGCGAATTCTAAATTTCTCCCAGTCCTCAGGTTTGTTGCTTTTTCTGCCCAATTTATATGCCTCTTCCTTGGATTTAACATTATCCTTAATTTCCCTTGTTAGCCATGGTTGAGCCACCTTTCCCGTTTTATTTTTACTCCAGGCAGGGATGTACAATTGCTGAAGTTCATCCATGTGATCTTTAAATGTTTGCCATTGCCTATCCACCGTCAACCCTTTAATTATCATTTTTCAGTCTATTCTAGCCAATTCACGCCTCAAACCATCGAAGTTACCTTTCCTTAAGTTCAGGACCCTAGTTTCTGAATTAACTGTGTCACTCTCCATCTTAATAAAGAATTCTACCATGTTATGGTCATTCTTCCCCAAGGGGCCTCGCACAACAAGATTGCTAATTAGTCCTTTCTCATTACACATCACCCAGTCTAGGATGGCCAGCTCCCTAGTTGGTTCCTCGACATATTGGTCTAGAAAACCATCCCTAATACACTCCAGGAAATCCTCCTCCATCGCATTGCTACCAGTTTGGTTAGCCCAATCAATATGTAGATTAAAGTCACCCATGATAACTGCTGTACCTTTATTGCATGCATCCCTAATTTCTTGTTTGATGCTGTCCCCAACCTCACTACTACTGTTTGGTGGTCTGTACTCAACTCCCACTAGCGTTTTCTGCCCTTCCGTAGCTCCACCCATACCGATTCCACATCATCCAAGCTAATGTCCTTTCTTACTATTGCATTAATTTCCTCTTTAACCAGCAATGCCACCCCGCCTCCTTTTCCTTTCTGTATATCCTTCCTAAATGTTGAATACCCTTGGATGTTGAGTTTCCAGCCTTGGTCACCCTGGAGCCATGTCTCCGTGATGCCAATTACATCATACCCGTTAACTGCTATCTGCGCAGTTAATTTATCCACCTTATTCCAAATACTCCTCGCATTGAGGCAACATGAGAGCAGCAAATCCTTACCTGGAGAATTCTGGCATCTTCTGCTGCACTTATCTGTTTCCTTCCAGGGTTATGGAATGCTGTCATGATGAAAGTTTCACCCTGCTACGGGAATTTCTACTGTAAGGAGTTTCACTGCCAGCTGAAACTGGAATCTAGTACCAAGGCTATCCCTATTTGTCATCCATCAGTGACAGGATCAAGAGGGAAAAATTCAAACTTGCACAATGCTATATGATTGTTTCAGTTTGTATTTAACTAGCAGTTCCTTTTTGAATTTGAGTGATGAAATATTCAAAATCCAGAGTGTCCTGGTAACTCTTTTCTGGAATACAAATGAGGTACTGCTGGAAAATCGCACAGGAGGTGACATTTGAAATCTCAGAGAAGCAACCTATCAACCAGCTTAATAATCCCTAAAGTCAGGGAAAACACGATTTAAAAATTACTTACAAATAATTAGCTCATTTGTTGGCGTTGCGATCTTTTCATTATTTTGTCCTTGTGAGGAATTAGGTGAAAATAAATCTATAAATATAACTATTATATGACGAAAGCAAAATTCTGCGGATGCTGAAAATCTGAAATTAAAACAGAAAATGCTGACAATACTCAGCAGATCGGGCAGTTCTGATGAAAGGACATTGACCTGAAACATTAAGGGCTGGATTTTAGGCTTTTATGTTTTTGGGGCGATAATGGCGGCAGGGCGGGAAAGTTAGGGGCCGGGAATAGTTTGACCTTTAGTAGTTAAGTTTGGGAATGTGGGCCCTGCTATGGTGCAGTGCTAAGGGAGGCTTTATACACCTCTCTTGGCACAAGGATGGGAACACATGAGCTAAAGAGCCGGGCCGGGAGCACTCCAAGAGACGTCTGGGTGGGGGGGGGGGGGGGGGGGGGGGGGCGGCGGGGAGAGGAAATAAAAACTACAAAAACCCCCACAAAAACATTACCCACGCCACCACAACACAAGTCGCTAAAAAACTAAAAGAAAAAAAAATCAAACTTACCTTAGGAGTCCATTATTCACCTCTTTGCCGACGGGATGGTTGGACCGCCCTGATTTCCCAGGCGGTTATTGCGGGCGCACTTCCGGGTGGACAGGTTGGGCAGGAGCTCAAACTTGCTCCGGTGTCGCACCCAGGGGCATTGCTCACCCGGCATAGCTCTTCCAGGCGTGCTGCTCAGCGCCGCCGCAAAACCCAACCCGAGGATTGCTGCGGGGCGCTGGATGCTGACCGCCCGTCCCAGAAGCACTCACGCCGCCATTGCCGCCGCTCCAGGGCAAAACCTGGAGCGCAGAACACCGGAAAATCGAGCCCTAACTCTGTTTCTCTCTCCACAGATACTGCCTGACCTGCTGAGTATTTCTTGCATTTTCTGTTTTTATATTATATTATATGACGGTTCCTTATAAGCTTGTTCAACCTTTGTAAAAATAAAGCTGATTGATTTTTTAAACTTAAAACAAGGTCTGATGTGATGCTCCCTTGCTTTTGAAGGCTGAAATCTTGTGAAGGCACACAATAAGTCCCGTAGCTAAAACCAATTACCAGGTATTTGCCGTTCATTTTCCAGGTGCTTTACCAAAAGTTTACCTCTCTGCCAAGGCAAGGGCAGGCACTCTTAAAGGTATGGGGAGTTGGGACTCACTCATGAGTGATCTGAGAAACAAGAGCCAAAATGAACAAGGATACGAAGGTTAGAAACATACTGGGAGTACTACCACTGACCCGCAAAAAACTTTAAAACACAGAGGTTTTGGGGTAGGGCAGAGAGCGAGATGGGATTGGGTATCAAGGTTGGGGGCTCGCGTTGAGAGCGATTCTAGGGAATTTGTGTGCAAGAGACTGGGGAGGGAGGATCAGGAGATTAGGGCTTGGGTGGGTGGGAGAGAGGGAGAATGGGAAAGAGGAAAACTCTCCTTTATTAAGTTCGAGCCCAGGGAGTGGATAAGAAATGTTAGACGATGTGCCCTGTGAGAAGTGTCCCAAATACCAAGCTTGCTGCCCATTATGGGATCTTTTGGTTTGGTCAGGCTGTGCCGGCCAGTTTTATTGTGTGAAGTTCAAGTACAGTTCGACTCTGACCGAAGCTTCCAGTTCAGAGTTGTCACCTTCACACAGAACCTGAGTCCAACACAGAGTCCAAGGAGATAGGGTGAGAGCTGGAGCCTGTTAAAAGTAGCATTGCCTGACAGCTTCTTGTGCAGTGCAGGGGGATTCTGGCTGTAGTTGCAGGTTATAGGAATACTATTAGTTACAGGTAGGATAGAGAGGCAGTACATCTTTTACTACCAGTTACATATATACTATCAGTGAGTTATTACTGTTGGTCAAAAGGGAAGTTGGAGCATTACCAGTATTACTATTAATTATTGGTGAAATTTCAGTGAGTTACTAGTGTAATCAAAGTTCCTTCCACCTCTGGCTTCCCCCTGCGAATCCTTACCTCACCATCGGTTTCCCCTCTTCTCGCCCTCCGTTTCCCTTCTTCATTTGCTCGCGGCTGACCTCCTGGTTCTGGAATTTTTCGCTGGGGCGAAACCACGGGCAAAGATATTCAATTACAGGAGGCCCAACCATTATAAGATAATTGCAATAACATTTGCAGACATCACATGATCAGATGTCACATGCCCAGACATCATGTGCTCAAACCTCCAGGAATATCTCTAACCAGAGTTGGCAACCCTAAGAATGCAATGAGAATTCTCCGTGCCATCTTAACCCCCATTGTTCCAACCAAGCGGAGGTGGTTAAAATCCTCGGCCTTGATATTCTCTAAGCAGCTTTTAGCAGTTGGTTCAGAGCTGCCTGAGGTCACTTTTTAAATCTGGCTTGTTGTTAACGTCTCTTTCCCTCCCCACAATTTTCAGCCTGATATCTCGCTGATGAGATCCAGCACTACTATGTGGAATTATAAGCTTCCTGTGTGAACGCCACACATTGTGCAGGGACGCTATAAACTGTCAGGAGCACAGGGTTCACCGGGTAGCTGTGAATACTTACTACTCATGCTGACTGTGTACACTACTTCATCCTTTGCTGCCTAGGAAGCTGACAGCTAAGTTTTTGCTTATTAAAAAATAATGCATACATAACTCACTCTCTCTGAGGACTACTACAGCTCTGAATCTCAATCTTCCCTTCCTCTTAAAATCTGTGGGGCTTTTAAAACCTGAACCACTTCTACTTGATTGACCTCATCTTTTCATCTGCGCGTTCCAACATTGCTGTTATCCTTATCTATGGATTTTGGCCCTCAATCCATGTAGTGTTTGCAAGCACACTAGTATTGACTCCACGAGGTAAGGTATTGCACTTGAACTGTTGTGACCTTAGTCCATTTATTGCAGCTCCTGAATGAAGTTACAGTAAGGCGGGCTCCCTTTTATACCGGGTTACCTGCACTGTGCAGGTGACCTCTAGGTCTCCACCTGTTGCACCCTCTAGTGGTGCAGGCATATTGTATATAAGGTAAAGATACATTCATTGGTCTTATATAACTGTATATTGAATGTACAGGGTATATACATACACAACAATCCAGGTTCCTCAATTTAAGTCAGGACAAGTAGAGTGCTCTGACGAAGGGTTACAGACCTGAAACGTTAACTCTGTTTCTTTCCACAGATGCTTCCTGACCTGCTGCAATTTCCAGCACTTTATGTTTTTATTTCAGATTCCAGCATTCGCAGTATTTTGCTTTTTTCAAGTAGAGTGCTCTGTGAGCATCCAGTACTGTCATGTATTCAACTGTCATTGTAACCCATGTATAAACTGACCTAAGTTGTACACTGTGAGAACACTGACCACTAGGTGGTGAACTTGTGGGAGACACTCCTAACCTGGACTTTCAGGTATAAAAGGGGAAGCTCCACCTACCTTCTTCCCTTCAGTTCTGGCTAATAAAGGTTACTGGTCACAGAGTGACTTTCTCTCAAGTATGGGCCTTGTGTGCATTTATACTGTATAGTAAGGACATATTATTGGCGACGAGAAGCTGGGATTTAAACCACGCGAGCATGGCCACTAGCAGCACAGATGAGAGGTACTGTGTTGGTGATGACTGGGACGATTTTATTGAGAGACTACAGCAAAGTTTTGTCACTAAGGAAGGCTGGGACAGGATTCGGCCGACAAACGCAGGGCTCATCTCCTGACTGTTTGTGGATCCAGGACGTACTCCCTGATGAAGGACTTTCCAGCGCCAGAGAAGCCGGCGGACAAGACTTTTGAAGAGCTCAGTAAGTTGATTGGGGAACACTTTAAACCGGCGAGCAGCATGCACATGGCGAGACACCGGTTTTACACGCACCGGCGGCGAGAAGGGCAAAGCATTCCAGACTTCATGGCAGACCTCCGGTGACTGGTGAGCCTATGTAAGTTCCCAGATGCATGCAGAGTGGAGATGCTGCGAGACTTTTTTATTGAGGGCATCGGGCACGCTGGGGTTTTCAGGAAACTGATTGAGACCAAAGACTTGACCCTGGAAACGGCGGCTTTGATGGCCCAGACATTTATCTCAGGGAAGGAAGAGACCAGAACGATGTTTGACAAAAATCTTGGTTTAAATGCAGCAAATGGACAGGGAGTCAACATTGTTAACGCAGCACACAGTTCTCCAGGTAGACAGGGGCAATCGGACATGCCCGAGCATGTAGTCGAACCCAAAGGGGGAATTCAACAGAGACAATGGCTAGCTGAACAGCGATTCATGCCATCGCAAGGACAATGTGGCCAGTAATGAGGCCATCAACACCTGTCAATGGCGCGTTTAAGGACAGTTACAGAGACAGTCAGAGACGATCAACTGGTAATGGAACTTTTGTTTCCAACAACGGCTCATGTTGGAGGTGTGGAGGCAAACACACAGCCAGAGCTTGCAGGTATCAGCAATATACCTGCAGAAACTGCAACGTCAGCGGTCACTTGGCGCGTATGTGCAGGAAGCCTGCAGCCAGGTTGATGTACGAGGAGGACGGGCCCGATGTAAATCCTACGAGGCCAAATGGACACTGGGAAAAATCACTGGAAGCTGAAGTTCTGCGAGTTCATGTGGAGCACATATACAGTTCATACACCAGGACGCCACCGATAATGATGAAAGTGCTCCTCAATCGCATCCCAGTATCAATGGAGCTAGACACGGGGGCCAGCCAATCCTTGATGAGTATCAATTCGACAAGTTGTGGGCGTCCAAGGCCAGGAGGCCAAAATTATTGCCGATTCACGCACAGCTATGGACATATACAAAGGAGATCATTCCGGTGCTAGGCAGTGCCACGGTAGTCGTGACCCACAAATATTCGGAGAACAGATTGCCTCTCTGGATTGTCCCAGGGGACGGTCCCGCACTGCTGGGGAGGAGTTGGTTTGCTGTCATGAACTGAAAATGGGGCGATGTCAATGCAATTTCTTCTGTGGAGCGAATATCATGCTCAAAGGTCCTGGACAAATTTGATTCAATATTTCAACCCAGCATTGGCACTTTCATGGGGACCAAGGTAGTGATTCACATAAACCCGGATGCCAGGCCAGTACACCACAAGGCCAGAACGGTGCCGTACGTGATGCGGGAAAAGATAGAAGGCGAATTGGACCGCCTGCTGAGGGAAGGCATCATCTCGCCAGTCGAATTCAGTGACTGGGCGAGCCCGATTGTGCCGGTGCTCAAGGCGGATGGGTCGGTCAGGATATGTGGTGATTACAAGGCTACCATCAATCGGGTGTCACTCCAAGACCAGTACCCGCTGCCGAGGGCAGAGGATCTCTTTGCGACGCTATCCAGTGGCAAACTTTTTTCAAAATTGGACCTGACCTCAGCTTACATGACCCAGGAGCTGGCGAGTGAGTTGAAGAAGCTGACCACCATCACGACACACAAGGGGTTGTTTGAGTACAACAGATGTCCGTTCGGGATTCGCTCGGCTGCTGCGATCTTTCAACAAAATATGGAAAGCCTCCTCAAGTCGATTCCAAGGACGGTGGTTTTTCAAGACGACATTCTCATCACGGGTTGCGATACTGAAGAACACCTCCACAACCTGGAGGAGGGGCTATGCAGACTGGACCGGGTAGGTCTGCGACTGAAAAAGGCGAAGTGCGTCTTACTAGCTCCAGAGGTAGAATTCCTGGGGATGAGGGTAGCAGCAGACGGGATCAGACCTACTGCGTCCAAAACGGAAGCGATCCAGAGAGCACCCAGACCCCGTAACACAATGGAACCTCGTTCATTTCTGGGGCTCCTGAACTATTTTGGTAACTTTCTTCCCAAATTGAGCACGCTGTTAGAGCCGCTACTCGTGCTCCTATGCAAAGGTCGTGAATGGGTCTGGGGGGACAGCCAGGAAAGGGTTTTTGATAGAGCACGCAATTTGTTATGCTCCAACAATCTGTTAACGCTATATGACCCATGTAAGAAACTTGTTTTAACGTGCGATGCGTCGTCCTATGGGGTCGGGTGTGTGTTGCAGCATGTCAATGCCAAGGGTCAGTTACAGCCGGTAGCTTATGCCTCCAGAAGTCTGTCCCAGGCAGAAAGGGGCTACAGGATGATAGAAAAGGAAGTGCTTGCATGTGTATATGCAGTAAAAAAAATGCACCAGTTCCTGTTTGGCAGGAAATTTGAGCTGGAGACAGATCACAAACCCCTAACGTCCCTTTTGGCCGACAACAAGGCCATAAATACAAATGCGTTGGCCCGCATACAGAGGTGGGCACTCACGTTAGCCGCCTATGACTACAATTCGGCACAGACCGGGCACTGAAAACTGCGCCGATGCACTCAGCAGGTTCCCACTAGCCACCACCGAGGGGGCAACCGAGCTTGCTGCTGAGATGGTCATGGCTGTCGAGGCTTTCGAAAGCGAAGGCTCAGCCCATCAGATCAAAGTCTGGACAAATAGAGACCCGCTACTGACTTTAGTCAAGAAATGTGCCCTGAATGGGAACTGGGCAGCCACGTACAGAGCATGCCCTGAGGAACTTAAACCATTTCACAAGCGCAAGGATGAACTCTCGATTCAGGCCGATTGCATACTGTGGGGAAACCGCGTAGTCATGCCCCAGATGGGCAGAGAGGTATTCATCAGAGAACTCCACAATAAGCACCCGGGCATTGTCATGATGAATGCAATTTCCAGGTCACACGTTTGGTGGCCAGGGATAGATGCAGACCTGGAACTTTGTGTTCGCAGGTGCAACACGTGTGCCCAGCTGGGCAATGCGCCCAGGGAAGCTCCCCTTAGCCCCTGGTCCTGGCCCGCCAAGCCATGGTCACGCATCCATGTGGACTACACAGGTCCTTTCATAGGAAAAATGTTTTTGGTTGTAGTAGACGCTTACTCCAAATGGATCGAGTGTGACATTCTTAATTCAAGCACATCCTCTGCCACGGTAGAAAGTCTACGGGCAATGTTCGCCGCCCATGGTCAACCGGACGTCTTGGTCAGCGACAATGGCCCGTGCTTTACAAGCATTGAATTCCAGGACTTCATGGCAGGAAATGGTATCAACCAGGTCAGAACGGCACTGTTCAAGCCGGCCTCAAACGGCCAGGCGGAACGAGCAGTGCAGATAATCAAACAGGGGATGCTCAGAATCCAAAGGGGTTCTCTACAAAGCCACTTATCATGCCTCCTGTTGGCCAATAGCTTCCCGACCACACTCACTCACAGGGGTTCCACCCGCAGAGCTGCTAATGAAAAGGATGCTCAAAACCAGGTTATCCCTTATACACCCCACTATGAAAGAAATTGTTGAGAGCAGGCGCCGGTCACAATGTGACTACCATGACGGGAATGTGAGGGCGCGATGTATTGATGTCAATGACCCTGTCTTTGTCCTCAACTACGCTGCAGGGCCCAAGTGGCTCACAGGCACTGTGATTGCCAAAGAGGGGAATAGGATTCTGGTAGTTAAACTCACCAATGGACAAATCTGCCGCAAACACGTGGATCAAACAAAAAGGAGGTTCAGCAACCCCATAGAAGAAGCAGAGGAAGAACACGATGTCGAGTTCACTCCACCACAGGTGAATGAACACCGGAACCAAGAGGAGGAGAGCCCAGTCATTGTGGGCAGTCCGGACAGGCCTGAGGCACCGCAAACAGCAGACACTCAGGCCAGCGCCCAACAACCGGAGCCCCAACTCAGGCGCTCTACAAGGGAGCGTAAACCACCAGAGAGACTTAACCTGTGATCCCAATAAGACTTTGGGGAAGAGGTGATGTTATGTATTCAACTGTCATTGTAACCCATGTATAAACTGACCTAAGTTGTACACCGTGAGAACACTGACCACCAGGTGGTGAACTTGTGGGAGACACTCCTAACCTGGACCTTCAGGTATAAAAGGGGAAGCTCCACCCACCTTCTTCCCTTCAGTGCTGGCTAATAAAGGTTACTGGTCACAGAGTGACCTTCTCTCAAGTATGGGCCTTGTGTGCATTTATACTGTATAGTGAGGACATATTAAGTACCATGTAAAATCTTTCAGCCATTGATACCTATTCCTTCCAAGATCTGCCAAAGCTTTGAGAATTTTATTATTTTAAACTAGGGGCTTTAAGTTAAGCAAAGTATTGCAACCCAGTGAAATCTGCCATGTTTATTTTTACATAATAAACTAAATTTGTGTTTGTTGCCTTGGATATATGGCCTATCAAAGTGTTATTTATCTCTCATTCAGATGGATCAAGAGCATACATAGTAACACTAAATCAACAAAAGTTTGATCACCTTTACTGCGTTATGTCTTGTTCTACAATCTGTGGATCTACTGGGATTTAACAGAGAAATTAAAGCCTGAATCTAATGCTAACACAGAAATAGCCTAAGGCTCAGAGTGCCCTCTGTGTGTATAGTTTGTATTCTGTCCTTAGATGCTCAAATAATGACTCCACGAGGCAATGTGTTGTACTTGAACTGTAATGACCTTAGTCCTTTATTTGTTTACTCCAGAGTGAGGATCACACCTGGTGGCCTGCCTTTTACACTAGGCCAGGCACACCTGTACAGGTAACCTACAAGTCTCCCATTGCTGTGCCCTCTGGTGGCACACCTTGTGATAGTACCAACAGTAGCCATGTAGGATACATGACATCACTCTCCCCTAAGCCTTTAGTGCAAATCGCCTCTGCATTGACTGTGCTCTGGGCTTAGCTCTTTCTGGGCTCTATCTGATTGACCCTTGGCAGGTCGTTTCAATCTTGGGTGAGTGGTTGGTGCAGTAGAGTGCTGGTGGTTGCTGTTTGTGTGCGTCTCTGACCACTGCATTCTCTCCCCACCCCCCCTCCCCCACATATAGATTATGCCAGATGTTCATTGCATTCATATACATTCAAGTTCAGAAAAACAAGGTTGCATTACATTTGTGGTTCCGTTGTGAGACAAGTACGTTAGACTGGTGAGACACAGTATCGATGCGGTGACTGGTGCTTAAGGACGAACTAGTTCCAGAACTGCTGGATGGTGTCCCTGCAGTCTGGTGGCGGCGCGGTGCCCAGTGCTGGCAGTGGGAACCTGGTTTGCTCAAGTTGCCTGCTCTGTTGCCGTGGTTCCTAGAATCGGGCAGGTTCACAGATGCCTGTCCTTTCTTTGCGCCCTGGGGTCGCTGCTCCCTGTCATTTAACATTGCACAGGGAACTGCTGACTCGCTGGCCTGGACGTTGTTTGGTTTGGGATCTTGGCTGGTCCCGGTCCCCTTTGGGAGGACTGTAGCGGGTGACCCTTTGTTTACGGGTATGGCCTTGGTGGCGATGGGGTCTGGGGACTGCGCCTTAGCACAGTTTGCTCTTTCAGGCTCGTGGTGTTTGGTGCCATCGGATGCCTGAGAGGTGGAGCTGATCAGGGGCAGGGTATTGACACCGGTGCCATTACCCTGCTGAGGTCGCTTGCTCTGCAGCTCGTGTGTGTTGGCTGCTTGTGGCCACACTCCATGGTGCATAACTCTGGTTCCCGGGACGCAGGCTACAACATTGGGTAGCTCGCTGGACCTGTGTGCTCCCGATGGGTGTCTGCCCGCTGCATTGGCTGCATGCAGTTGAAATCCTACACCATACAGCTTTTCATTACTTATGATGGATATTCTGTAGTTCTGATCACAATCGCGCGATTTTTCCTTGCTTATTGCATGTACACAACTCTGATCATCACTTACACATTTTACATGATCGCGTGACTTTTCCTTGCTTATTGCATGTACACACTTCTGATCGTCAGTTACACATTTTGTCTCTAACTTACAGTTGCTATTACATTGCTTGAGTGTGTGGAATTGTCCCTTTAATTGTGGTGGGTTGCAGGCCTCCTTTAAGAGAGACTTGCTTGCTTTACCCCAATCCTCTTCTCCGTTTGGTGCCACGTGTTGCTCCATCTCATGGTCTGGTCGTGGCCATCTTTATCTTCAGTGCCTCACCTCATGGTTTGGGCACCATCTTTCCTCCATCCACAAGGTCGACTGCTGTGATCCTCTTCTCCCTGGGTTCTGCCACCGAAGCTGGGAAGTCGCCTCTGGATCCGATTTTTTTCCTCCGGAGTCCAGCCACTAGAGCCTGTAAGGTGCGTTCGGGTTGTCTCAGCTGGATCATCTCTACGCAGTCATACTGAGCGGTCAGTGCCTCGGGTGCTGTGCTGGTCTGCTCTCTGGTACCGGGTCCACCCTCAAGTGAGGGCTTGATGTGCCTCCGAACGTGGAAGACGTCGATCACTGGAGGGTTGAAGTCTTTCCACTTCCAATGGATCTTCTCCATCCACCTTCTGCCGAGCAGCGTTGGTCCATCACCTGCAACAATCCACAGAGGTAACTTGTGCACTGCCCCATCATGGAGTACCTTTACATTTGCACTACCAACGACTGGGATAATTTCATCGGTGTAGGTGCGCAGCTTTGCCTGAACCGGGATCAACTTGGGTCGTTCAGCTTGATTGTCCCATAGCCTCTCGAAGGCTTCTTGATTCATTACTGACTGGCTCGCCCCTGTGTCCATTTCCATGAAGACTGGAACGCCATCTATCTCGACTTCCATCTTCAGTGGGGAACACTCGGTGGTGCTATATACCTCATCGTGGGGCTGAGCTGCCTCTCTGCCTATCGTTTCATAATCCATGCTGGATTCATGGCCATCTGCAGACTCTTCATCGACACAGTGAGTCATATTTCTCTTACACATTCGCTGGAAGTGGCCCTTTGTGCTGCAGCCTTTGCATATATAGTCTTTAAAGCACTGGTGAGCCCTGTGATTCTCTCCACAACGCCAGCATGGAGCTACTCGATTAGCCCCCTTCGGCAGACTCTGAGTTAACGGACTCGGGGGCCGTTCTCTCTTCCCTGAGAGGGTTCGCACTCTACAGTCCAGCCTCTAAACAGCGCCACTCTGTGCACAGTACCTGCCGGGTTTGAGTCCTGAGGGTGAGTCATCTGCCTAGAGCCGCAAGTCTAGGTCATGAATGCCTGGCTCACAGAGATGGCCTTCTGCAGTGTGACTGTGGCATCCGCCTACAGTAGCTTATGAAGAAGGCCCTCATGGCCAATTCCAATGACAAAAATGTCCCGCAGCGCTTCATTGAGATAGTTGTCGAACTCGCACGGTGCCGCCAGCCTCCTGAAGTCTGCGGCGTATTTCGCGATTTCCTGGTCTTCAGGCCGTCGGTGGGTGTAGAACCGATGTCTGGCTGTGAGGATGCTCTCCTTGGGCTTGAGTTGCTTATGGATCAGGGTTACGAGCTTCTTGTACGTCTTGGTCATTATCTTCGCTGGTGCCAGCAAGTCCCTGACGAGGCCATAGACGGTGGGCCCACAACTGGTTAGCAAGATAGCTCTGCACTTATCAGCCAGTGTGGCTGGGTCGTCTCCTGCCAGGTCGTTTGCTGTGAAGAAATGGTTGAGCCTCTCCACAAAGGCGTCCCAATCATCACTGTCGGCGAACTGCTGCAACGTACCAAGGGTAGCCATTTTCGCGTGAAAGTTCGTAATCTCGTCGCCAATTGTTGTGTCCTTAGATGCTCTAATAATGACTCCATGAGGCAATGTGTTGTACTTGAACTGTAGTGACCTTAGTCATTTATTTGCTAACTCCAGAGTGAGGATCATGCCTGGTGGCCTGCCTTTTACACTAGGCCAGGCACACCTGTACAGGTAACCTACTAGTCTCCCACTGCTGTGCCCTCTGGTGGCACACCTTGTGATAGTACCAACAGTAGCCATGTAGGATATAGGACATCTTGCGTTACTGTTATAGAAAGCCCGAGTCTCGAAGAATAGGACACGAATCTCCCGAGCACTGCTGCTCGCACATTTCTGCCCCGCTCCGTTACGTTACCGGCCGCTACTGCAGAGAAGTCACCAGCATGCTGACATCACCCCTGGGCAGCACAGGACGCTGTCCCCGACTGAGGTGTGACTGGAAACAGGACTAGCTGGTGTAGAAATAGGGGAACAGTAGCATAGTGGTAATGTTACGGTCTTGTAATCCAGAGACCTGGACAAATAATCCAGAGACAAGAGTTCAAATCCCACCATGGCAATTAAATAAATCTGGAATAAAAAGCTAGTATCAGTAATGGTGACCATGAAACTAGTGGATTGTCATAAAAGCCCATCTGGTTCACTAATGTCCTTTAGGGAAGGAAATCTGCTGTCCTTACCCACTCTGGCCTATATCTGACTCCAGACCCATGGCAATGTGGTTGACTCTTAACTGCCCTCTGAAATGATCTAGCAAGTAATTCAAGGGCAATTAGGGATGGTCAATAAATGCTGGCCTTGCCAACGATTGTGCACATCCTGTGAATGAATTAAAAAAAAAGAAATAGCTGGAAGTCGGGGGCTGGGTTGGAAGAAAGTGAGCAGGGACTTTGTGGGCTGGGGATTGGGGCGGGGCTGAGAGAGTGATAGCAGACTGGGATCGACAGGGAGGAACACAGGGGACTGTGTCAAGCAGCAAACGTCAACAGTGGAAGCAGTCAGGATGTTTTGGGCATGGACTCTTCATCATCCTGTCTGTTCATTCCACCCATGCTGCCTGACCCACTGAGTATTTCCAGCATTTTCTGGTTTTGTTGTAGATTTCTAGCTGTTAATTATTGCCGTTTTAGGGATAAACCTCTGGGCAAAAAGTACTGAGATTGATGCATTGAAAATTTCTCGAATATAATGTTCCTGAGTTAAAGCAACGCCTGCTTTAAATGACTTGTTTTTATTTGACGCCCTCTGGTGTTCCAAGTCTGCACCAATCTCGACCTGAACTGCCAATTTTGTCTTTCTGTTAAAAGGAATAGGAGAAATGCACAAGTGTTTTGAAGTGTTTGCTATTTCACATTCACACGCCAATGTATGCAGGGTGAGACTAAGTCTGTATCTTCTCTTGCACAATGCCCTACTTCCCAACACCCCCATTCCTGCAAAGTTCCAGTAGCTTCCTGTCTTTCAGCACATTGACATCTCATTTTCAGTTTACTCCATGAGCTCATCCCACTTTATCAGATTGATCGTCCAGCTGGCAACTCCATTTCTCCCATTCTGGCTTCCTGTTCACCCTTCCTCTGTTCCTTCAGTCATTATGGGCTAGAACCTCCACTTTTTTTGCATGCTTAACGCCAACTTATCACCCATTTTACCGCTGAAGTGACGTATAACGCTCATATAGCGCCCATTTTGGCACAAAATGGAAACTGACAGGGATTTTTAGGAAACTTATCGGCGAGCGTTACTTTCCCCATGTGCTTAACGGAGGGAAAAAATATTACCGCCTGCCCACTTTTTTTTGGGCGGAATCAACGCCCATAATATCGCCCAGCGTTACTTTCCGCATGGAATTAACGTCGAGATTCAATAATACCGCCCGCCCATTTTTTTTTTGTGGTAAAGAGTACATTTGGCGAAACTAACGCCCAGGAGATCGCCCACCGTCACTTTCACCACTTCACCCACAATATCGCTCACCCAAAAAAAGTGGAACTGTTCTGAACGAACGCCAGCGGTGTGGCTGGCATTTTTAAAATCGCATGCCGCTTCATTCAAAAGGCTGCCTCAACTTCGGGGGAGTTTGCATTGACTCTTTTCAGGTGAAGCAAACATCTCAACAGACATATTTTCAGACTCTGGACTATTGGGGGTTTACTCTCGGTGTACTTTCGTGAGGAAATCATTGCTTCTGATCAATCGCTATTATACTTTCAATGCAATGGGGCCACCAAACAATAACTGTGCTTAAGCAGCGCTTAAGATATCTTGACCACTCAGGAGGGGAGCTACAATACAACCCTGAGCAAGTAGCTAAATTCGTGGTCGTGTGCTCTATGCTGCACAACCTGGCTATCATGAGGGGCCAAGAATTGCCAGAAGGCACTGATGCTCCACCTCCGGAGAGAGAGGAAGAAGATGACGAGGGGCTGGACGCTGACCTAGAGCCAGACAATCAGGTTGGCTGTGCAACCATGTCCACGACTCCCTCCAGGCCATAGGAAAAGGCTCGTGGTGGCTACATGGCTGCAAGATTCTTACGTGAGGAGCTGAGATCTGAACGATTTGCCTGAAAGAGCATTAATGTGAGTGACAACGCTGACACACTTCTGTGTGTGTGCAGCTCAGACATCAATGGTGCCCATCACCTTGGTGCCAGTTAAAGTTTAGGTTGATTGATGTTAAGTTGTATTTAACCCTTTCGTGTTAAGGAATCACCAGTATGTAATGGTGCAGCTATCTGAGACAATACGCAACAAGGTTATGTTCAATAACAAAACTTTTATACCAACATTGGTCTGAAATCATAAGTATCATAGGCAATAACACCCAACCCCTGCCCACACCCCACTTTTTCCACCATTGACATCAATCAAATGTTCAACATGTCCAGCAACATGGAATACAAAGTCAAAGCAGGAGCGTGGTCCCCAGCCCCCATACATTACAACAAATTGCATACACCCAGATGGAGATATAACATAGCCATCACCTGCAGACATGCACTACACTTTCCTTCCCCCCTCCCCTTCTTCTGCCCACCTCTACCCATTCCCCTCCTCGCTCCATGGTGCCTGGCCGAGGAGTTCCTCATTGGGGGGATGAAGGCAGATGCGGTCGTTACACGGGTACGGGAATGGGGGTTGCTGAGGGGGCAACATTCTCTGATGCAGAAGCAGGATCTTGGGACTTGCTCCCATCTGTCGTTCGCAGTGGTGGTGCAGAACCTAGGGGTGGAGTGCCGCGCTCGGGGACCACTGGGAGGCCTGTGCCAGTAGTGTTCCTGGCTATCGCATCCAGGGCCTCCGCTGTTATGCTCATAATAAAGGATGAAACTGGGTACTGTGTACAATGAGCAAGTGTGACCTTAGCTCCTTTAATGCGACTCCAGAGTGCAGGTATCTCGTGGGTGGCCTGCTTATATAGCGTGCTCCCAAGGGATGCTGGGATCCCTTGGGACTCCAACAGGTAGGCCCTCTGGTGGTAGTGTAATACAGGTTACAAGGGGTTAAATACATAACATCACTCCCCCGTGAAGTCAACAGTACACTTATTTACAAGGTGAGACAATCTAGGGCTTTTCGCTCCCTTGCCGATCGTCTCGGTACAAATGTGGGTGTGCGTAAGTTGATTAGTTCTTCACTGGGCTGTTGGGCAGCTGGCCATGCCAGGCTGCTGGGGATGGTGAGTTCGGCTTCGTGGTCAAACATGATGTCAGTTGCCACTTGTGTGTGTGTTGGAGGGTCAAAATTGGTGGTGTCTTCTTTGGGTTGTTCGCAGCTATTGGTGAACCACAATTTGATTTGGTCCAAATGTTTTCTGTACGTTTGTCCATTGGTCAATTTGACCTGAAACACCCTACTCCCCTCTTTGGCTGTGACCGTGCCAGCGAGCCATTTGGGACCATGTCCATAATTGAGCACAAACACAGGATCATTGATCTCAATATCGCATGACAAATTTGTGCGGTCATGGTACACACTTTGTTGATGCCACTTGCCCTCCACGTGGAGGAAAGGTGAGTAAAGTCCATTAAACTTGTCCCATCCAATTGACTATGTATCCTCACACCCCCACCCCAGGAATGGTAGAAATAAAGTAGTATGAGAAAAATAGTTATAAATTGTAAAATGATGCACTGTGAGATGTAGTTTGGAGATATATGCTTATCTGGAATTAACTGGGCTCTACTTGAGAGGATAAGGGGAAGCTCAGAAATAAAACAGAAGCACAGGAACTTTCAGTCATTTTTAGAACCACTCTATTCAAATTTAAATCCACTAAAAACAATTTTTTCTCTCATAAAGTAAGATTTATTTCATGTTTTGGGGTTGATTTTCATGTGGAGTGTATATCAGGTGTGCTGTGAGCAGGGTGCCTGCTCCGTCCATCCGATGAGTTCAGCGGGGTGTTGGTTAGGCCTCATTTAAATGAGCTCCTTATAGGCAGCTCACTGAGTGCAAGGGGGAATGAAACCCTACTTAAATGCAGCCTGCAGCCCTTAAAGGGTGTGTGCTTTTCAGAGATCAGTGGATGGCCTGACTTCCGTTGAGCTACAGCTGGGCCTTCTCAGGCCTGAGCTCCTAGAGGATGTCATCGACAAGCATCTCAAGAGCTCTTGACTGAGCATAGCAGCTTCCTGTAATGTATACACCTGTGAAGATGCTCACAGGTCTACAGAGCTGTTGAGTTAGCCAGTCACGTGATGTTCACAAGACTCAATAAAACCCCAGCCAGTTGGGTTCAGGGGATCCACGATGAGGCAGGTGGTTGTGAACCTGATGAATGTGTATTGCGATTATTAAACCTTTGCTAATAAACCAATAGTTCTTAATAGTAATGTGTTGCTATGAATTCTTAAGCAAAGAACCCATGAAGCAAATACATTACACCTCCCTCATCCCTCATTCATAGGCGGTCCCTTGCCTTCACGCCAAAAAAAAAAGGATGAGTTCACAGGTGTCTCGAAAGAAGGACCCGAACCACATCCTCAAGGGCGGAAGATGCCTGTGTGTGGATTTCCCCAACGCGTGGTGGCCATTGCACACCAGCCATCACATGGGCCTGTCAGAGCTAGGTCTTGGTCCAGTGGCAAGGATTACCCAAGACAACTGGAGACCAGCTCTACTGCATGGACCCAGTCCACACACATATCGCAGTGTGGGCTGGACCGTGCTGCCCCTGGGCCCCTGGCCCCGAGCTCATGCCTCCCCTGGGCCCCGATCACATCCCTCAACAGTCTCTCACAGCTCCTTCACCCCAACCTCGTCGCTCCTGCTGCACCTGCCCATGTGCCAATCACCGACCTGGACCTTGTTGACGTCACTCTTCACTGCCGTTGCCCTCCTGCACCAGCTCACGCTGTACCTTGTAGTGGCATGCCTCCACACTGCTCGTTGCTCCTTTTATGGCCCCGACCTGCCGCTGATGGTCTCTTGCAGGTTGAGGCCTCCCACCTCCCATACAGCAGCCAATGGGGGAGCACCTCATAGGAGCACTAGAGTAGGCCTGAGAGCATTTAAGAGAGGCACAATGGGCTCACCAGGGTGATAACTAATGTGTCGGCATTTATGTAAGTAAGTAAAGCTATAAAACATTTTGAAATCTTTGTGTGCTGAAATGGCGTTCCTGCAGCTGTTAGAAAAACAGATGCTGCCACGATGCCTTGTACTTGTCCCTCTGGCGGAACAAGGTGTTGGTGATGACAAGGTCGTGTTCTAGGCATTTTGTCAGGAGCAGGGTACCGCTTAAGTTGGTTTTCCCTACCCCCTCTCTGCCGATCACGCCTCACCAGAGATCTGTGTCCTTACCGACTCTGACATTGAAGCCGCCGAGGAGGATCAGTTTGTCGTCCGTAGGGACTCGGGACAGGCATTGTTCGAGGCTGGAGTAGAATTCCTCTTTAACCACATCTGTTGCATCGAGTGTTTTGGCATACGGACTGATAACTGTGGTGCATTGGTTCCGGGATAGGGTGAACTGAGAGTCATGAGACATTCGCTAATCCCACGGGGGCGTCTCTGAGGCGGCTGACCAGCTCATTCTTGATGACGAAGCCAGCTCCATGGAGGTGGTGTTCTTCCTCTGGAGTGAGGGACCGCAAGGACGTGCGCATCACCCGCGCCATGACAGGAGTCAACGACTGCTGGACGGACCACCGCCTAATCCTATCAACATTAATATAGCCCCAAAGTGGCGACGGCAACAGAAGCAATGCCGTAGAAAAATCAACGCCGGGACACAGAAAGATCCAGTTAAGAGAGCTCTATACAGCCAGCACCTCACTGCCAACCTGGCGACCCTTGATGACCCTGAGACACAGAATGCCCACAGCGCCTGGTCTGCCCTCCAGGCCACCATAACCAGCGCCTGCGAAGAGACACTCAGTCACTCAACCAGGAAACACCAGGACTGGTTTGACGAGAATGACCAGGAGATCCAGGAGATCCAGGAGCTAATAAACCGCAAGTACAGTGTATTTCTGAACGTAAAGCAGCAACCCAATTCGGGAGCAGCAAAGCAGCTCTACAGGTGGCTGAAGCCCAAGGTCCAACAAAAAAAACCACGACCTAAAGAATACATGATGGGTGGAGAAAGCACAGGAGATTCAGCAGCTGGCCGACAGCCATGACGTGCGAGGATTCTTCACCGCAGTTAAGTCCACCTACGGCCCAAGCACCCAAGGCCTCATCCCACTGCTGGCCAAGAATTGGGAGACACTCATTAAAGTCACTGAGGCAGTCAGGGCCCGCTGGAAGGAGCACTTCGAACATCTCCTTAATCGAGACTCTACCTTTGACATGAGTGTCCTCGACTTCATCCCGCAGCATGCTACCCGTTACCATCTCAGCAAAACCCCAGTCCTGCACGAGGTAGAAAAGGCCAACCATCAGCTCAAGAACAACAAGGCACCAGTAGCAGATGGAATCCCTGCTCAGGCTCTAAAGTATGGTGGAAAAGCACTATTGTCACAAATGCATGACCTCATCCCTCTTATCTGGAGGGAGGAGTGCATCCTGGGAGCTCTCAGAGATGCCGTAATCGTGACCATCTTTAAAAAAGGGGACAATCCAACTGCAGCAACTACAGAGGAATCTCCCTGCTGTCGGCCACTGGGAAAGTCATCGCAAGAATCCTCCTCAACTGTCTTCTCCCTGTGGCTGAAGAGCTCCTCCCAGAGTCGCAATGCGGATTTTGTCCACTAAGGGGTACAACAGATATGATCTTCTCTGTGCGACAACTACAGAAGAAATGCAGGAAACACCTTGTACCTGGTCTTCTTTGACCTCACAAAGGCCTTTGACACTGTCAACCATGAGAGACTATGGAGTGTCCTCCTCCGTTTCGGCTACCCCCAAAAGTTTGTCACCATCCTCTGCCTGCTTCACGACAACATGCAAGGCCTGATCCTGACCAATGGATCCACCGTAGCCTCAATCCATGTCCGGATCGGGGTCAAGCAGGGCTGTGTCATCGCACCAACGCTCTTCTCGATCTTCCTCGCTGCAATGCTCCATCTCACGCTCAACAAGCTCCTCGCTGGAGTGGAACTAATCAATAGAACCAATGGGAACCTATTCAACCTTCGTCACCTCCAGGCTAGATCCAAGGTTGTCCTATCCTCTGTCATTGAACTACAGTATGCGGACGATGCTTGTGTCTGCACAGATTCAGAGGCTGAACTCCAAGTCATCATCAATACCTTCACCGAGGCATATGAAAGCATGGGCCTTACACTAAACATCCATAAGACAAAGGTCCTCCACCAACATGACCCCACCACATAGCACTGCCCCCCGGTCATCACAATCCATGGCGCGGCCTTGGACAACGTGGACCATTTTCCATACTTCAAGAGCCTACTATCAGCAAGGGCAGATATCGATGACGAGATCCAACACCGCCTCCAGTGCGCCAGCGCAGCCTTCGGTCGCCTGAGGAAGAGAGTGTTCGAAGACCAGGACCTCAAATCTGGCACGAAGCTTATGGTCTACAGGGCAGTAGTGATACCCGCCCTCATATATGGCTCAGAGACGTGGACCATATACAATAGATGCCTCAAAATGCTGGAGCAATACCAGCAACGCTGCCTCCGCAATATTCTGCAAATCCAACATCTGTTCTCAATCAGACCAACATCTCCAGCATCGAAGCACTGACCACACTTGACCAGCTACATTGGGCAGGTCACATCGTCCGCATGCCCGACAGAGACTCCAAAAGCAAGCACTCTATTAGTAACTCCTACACGGCAGACGAGCCCCAGGTGAGCAGAGGAAACACTACAAGGACATCCTCAAAGCCTCCTTAATAAAGTGCAACATCCCCACCGGCGCCTGGTAATCCCTGGCCCAAGTGGATGAAAAGCATCCGGGAGGGTGCTGAGCACCTCGAGTCTCGTTGCCAAGAGCATGCGGAAGACAAGCGCAGGCAGCGGAGGGAGCGTGCGGCAGACCAGACTCCACCCTTTCCTTCAACGACTGTTTGTCCCACCTGTGACAGAGACTGTAATTCCCGTATTGGACTGTACAGTCACCTGAGAACTCATTTTTGGGGTGGAAGCAAGTCTTCCTCGATTTCGAGGGACTGCCTATGATGATGAGAAAAACAGGTACAGAACATAAGAACATAGGAACAGGATTCGGCCATTTAGCCTGTTCCACCATTCAATGAAATTATGGCTGATCTGTGACCTAACTCCATATACTCCCGCCTTTGCCCTATATCCCTTAATAAAATTAACAATTAGTCTAACATCAATTGCAGTTTGTGGAAGACAGTTCCAAACTTCTACCACCCTTTGCGTGTATTAGTGTTGCCTAACTCCACTCCTAAAAAGCCTGTCTCTAATTTTTAAACTATGCCCCTTAGTCCTAGACTCCCCAACCAGCAGCAGTAGTTTCTCTTTATCTACCCTATCTGTTCCCCTTAATACCTTGGGGAAGACCTGCATGATCACACACCAATTGTACATCAATGGAGTGGAAGTACACGGTTCATGAAAGCAGTGAGGTCATGAACTGCTGTCTGGCTGATGTTGCTCAAATTGGACACAAAACGGACCTCTGACCATCCCAATGCCTGCCCTCAGACAGGCCTCGGTTTTTTCACCACCTCACCGAAGGGCGCTGCTCAGTGCCAAGCTTACAGCTTGCATCTCACCGTAGGCAACTAGACTCATACAGCAGAGCCTGGTCTCCAGTCATCTTGGATCCTCTTGCCAATCGACCAAGACCTTGCTCTGCTAAGCCCGTATGGTAGCCGGTGTGGGGCAATGGCCACCCCACGTTAAAAGAGCTCATGCACAGGCATCTTCCACCCCCTGCCTAGGATGTTGCTGATAGCCATTATGGCAGCATGGAAGGAGCCAGAGACAAAGATGTTGCGGCCTGCAATGACTTTGACTGCAACAGGCAATGCTGTGCCAGCAGTGGCAGTTAATTGCAGGTTTTGTTGTAGGAGATGACCCAACTCTGTGACAGCCTCCCAACAGAAGCGCAGCCTCCCTGTGCACTGCTCCTCAGAGAACTACTGATATATTTTCCTGGGCCTATACAATGGTGAGGATTCAGGCAAGCATGCTTCCTCCCATGTGTTCTTCCTGTCTGCTCCTTCCTCCTGTTGCTGCTTTTCTTCTTTCTCCTCATTCGCCATCCCAAGAAGAAAAACGTGTATTGCCAGAAAACCCCTTATTCATTTAGAATGTTGTACAGCCACTACAAGAATTGTACTATAGTCTAATCGCAAAAAGCCACTATCTGATACAAGCAAAAAGTCTCCCAAACCGTTGCAAAGTTTTAGCTGAGATCTGAAGAGAATCCCTTTAAATACTACCGGAAGTGGCTGACTTGTACCGCCCGTGATTTGTGAGTGGATTGAGGAACTGACGTTAGCAATGTGGCTAGACACTAAAATGGTGTTGGGAAGCTGACAGTGTAATTTAACCCAGATTTGTATATATTAATGAGGTCTACTTGCGGTGGGAGCTAAATTGAGGTCTATTTGAAAATTGGATCAGACGGATCTCCAGCGGTAAGTTGATGATTTAGCTTTTTATGCAATTTTGGTTCTGCTACCAGCCCATCTGCTATTCAGTCGTCTTGGTTAATCCTTGCCACTGGATCAAGACCTAGCTCTGTCAAGCCCGTGTGGTGGCTAGTCAGCTACCCCACGTTAAAAGAATCCATGCACAGGCATCTTCCACCTTTCATTATGTAGTTCGGGACCTAGAATGTCAGATCCCTCAGTGAAACACCTGTGAACTCATCCCTTGTTGGTGTGGAAGCAAGTCATCCTCGATACGAGGGACTGCCTAACACTAAGGCATAAACAGTAGCATGATGAAAATCGTCCCCATCGATTCTTAACCATATGACTGACTAGATCAGAGGTCTGTCTAGTTTCAGATATTAAGAACCTTCATCTTTTATTTTTTATGGGAATTTTTGGAGTTCATTGTACACCCTGAAACCAGCTTCCCAGAACATTTTGTGCATAACATCGCATTTTGATGCGAAGGGAGTGAGGGTTTACCTATGTACATGGACTTTTGCACTGGGCAAGAGGAAAAGGTTAGGGGGTTTAGGGTTAGGGTATTGCAACAGTGGCATCGAAGACTGCAGCTGTCCTTGAGTTGAAACACGAAGCAGCACAAGAATCGTATGTCCATCTCATTACTACCTCCCACCAGTAAACTGATCAAAGTGTTCTCACCATCTTGCTGTAGTACATACATTATAGACTCCTTCCCTGACTCTGAGGCCTGTGAGCCCTCCTCTTGACTGAACACACTTTCTTTTTCTCTATAGATGGTGTAGATTCTTGTTTTTTCTGCCAAGGCAGTAATCGAGTGGAGCAGATCACCTGCTGTTGTAGAATCAGACTAATTTCCATCCCAATGAAAACAGGGCAGGTTCTGCAATGGGCAAGTGATCCAGACCGAGTGATTAAAATGTAAATTCTCCCTCCATGTGTATGCGTGTACATGTCTCACTCTCTCTATCTATGTCTCCTTCTGCGTCCAGTGGACTGTTTTAATCACATGACTCCTGTGATAGCTTAGGCTTTCTTCAACACTTTTTTCTCCTGTGAAGACATGGCAATAGTTTTTGTAAATGGACCCAAGTTTAGATTTTGCGCTCAGCGTTTTTTTTTATATAGCAGTGATAATCCCTTTCCTTTAAATGGTCTAACGTAGCAGCTTTAAAGTAATGCTGGCTGGAAAATTTAGGCTGATGTCTTCTCTGAACTGAAACTTGCATCTTTTATCTCTGCCAGAGTTAATCTAACCCCAATCTAATAATTACCTCAGACATGGTAAATTGCTTCCTGAAGAATGTTTAAAATGCCCAAAAACATCTCCTGTCAATTTTCAATACAAAATCCCAGACCACTTGTAACAGGTTAAACTGCTGATCACATTTATTTACAATTAAAATGATGCATAATCAAAAGAAAATAAAGTAAAAATTACAAAACAGCACGATCCTTGCATTTAAAAATTGGCGCATGACCCAGGGAGTTAATTTACTTTTTTTCAGAATTTAGCTTTTAGCTTTCCTTACAGTTTTTTTTAAATGTATTTGGTTGAATCTGTTGAATCTTCTCTTGTTCCTCAGTGAACCAGACATTATCTTAAAAATGCATCTTTCGAATGAGGTATTACAATTGGAATATGTATACTTCAAATGCCATGGAGCTTGTTGGAAATCAAGCAAACAAATTGTTAACAGTTTTCACAGGTTGGTAGAAGACTTATAACCGTTGTACCTTTCCACACGTTCCTGCATTTTAATCTGATTATTTTTTAACACATGACAACAATCAGAAGTTACATATTAATTTGCTGAAGATGCATTAATTAATATTTTAATTAACCAGCTCCAAAACCTCTGAAAATGCTGCTCCTGGGCAATTCTCTAGGTGTTGTGTCACTATCTACAAGGCACAAGTCAGGAGTGTGATGGAATACTTTGCACTTGCCTGGATGAGTGCAGCTCTAACAATACTCAAGAAGCTCGACACAATCCAGGCCAAAGCAGCCCACTTGATTGGCACCCCATCCACCAACTTAAACATTCAATCCCTCCACCACCTGCGCACTGTGGCTGCAGTGTGCACCATCTACAAGATGCACTGCAACAGCTTGCCATGGCTTCCTCGGCAGCACCTCCCAAACCTGCGACCTCTACCATCTAAAAGGACAAGGGCAGCAGGCGCATGGGAACACCTCCAAGTTCCCCTCCAAGTAATACACCATCTTGTCTTGAAAGTATATCGCCGTTCCTTCATCGTCACTGGGTCAAAATCCTGGAACTCCCTCCGTAACAGCACCGCGGCAGTACCACACGGACTGCAACGGTTCAAGAGGGCGGCTCACCACCATCTTCTCAAGAGCAATTATGCATGGGCAATAAATACTGGCTTTTCCAGCGACGCCACATCCCATGAATGAATATAAAAAACTGATGCTCCAATATAACCTAACATAGAGCGCTTAGGTGCAGGTCTGTGGCTACAGTTCCCCACTTCATGAGTTTGCAAATCTTCTGAAAGGCTGTTCTTATATATATTTTAGTGACTAGTTGTAGCGCACCATTGAGACCTGGGAGAAGGTTGCTGGTCTACCGACTTGGCTGTGGTTAGTGCATGCTCTTCAAGGGAGGGAACGTTCACCCCTAAAGACAGATGGGTTGGGGAGGGGCGGGAAGGTCAAAAAAATTACAATTCCCAAACCTGACCCACTTCCGGATTTAACGAAGGTGGGCCACAGGGGCGGGTGACTACCCCTCTCTCAGGAGGCAGGTCGGTCATTAAAATCTTTTAAGGAGGTTGCGTGTCTCCATTTTAATTGCATTTTTATTTTTAACTCATGGAGGCCGGGATTCCCGGGCCTCGGGAATCCCGACCGGTAAAAGGAAAGTGAGAAGGGCCGGATCCTGAGGTCTTCTTCTTTCGTATGGTAGTAGCAAAGTAAATCAAATATCAATATCTAAGCCAGGTATCCAGGCCAAAGCTTCCGGTGTAACAGCGTGGATATTTTGTAGGCTGCCTGCGAATTTCCTCTGAGGGCAGTGCTCAATGATGTGCTCCAGGGTCTGATTAGGAGCTCCACAGTCACATGATGTGGATGCTTTAATCTTCCATCTATGGAGAAGGTGGCAGCATCTACCATGACTGGTTCTGAGGCGGTTGATAGTTGTTTAGATGTTTGCGAGGAAGGTTTGATCCTTCAGGTTGTACTGTGGTGTCCTCTATAAGAAATCCATTCCGTATGTCACAGTTCTTCCAGGCATTTTGCCATTGGTCATCAAGGCTGAGGGGAGATCGCTGAAGGGCTTCAGCGACGGTCCAAAATAACCTTCTAGATTTGAGATGGATTGGTGGTAGGTTGTTCAAGTCGGCCTGGATCGACATGTCTTTGCTGGTGCAGCGGTTGTATTCTCTGGAGACTGCATATTCGCAGTGTGGGTGTGATGATGCAATGTTTGCAAGCATAGCCAGCCAAGGGGTTGGTGTCGATAAAAGCATACTGATGATAATTCTCATAGTAGAATTCAGCTGGACATCAACTGATTTGACATGAGGTATATATTGGGGCCTAGGTCTCTACACCACACAGTATGCCAATGATCCATAAGAACATAAGAAGTAGGTGCTGTAGTAGGCCATTTGGTCCTTCGAGCCTGTTCCGCCATTCAACAAGATCATGGCTGATCTTCTACCTCAACTCCACCTTCCCGCACCATCTCCATATCCCTTAATTCCCTTAGTTCCTAAAAATGTATCGCCCTCTGTCTTGAATATAATCAATGACTGAGCATCCACAACCCTCTGGGATAGAGAATTCCAAAGATTCACAACCCTTTGAGTGAAAAATTTTCTCCTCATCTCAGTCCTAAATGGCTGACCCCTTATTCTGAGACTGTGACCCCATGTTCTAGGCTAGGTTCCCCAGCCAGGGGAAACATTTTTTCTTCTAAACTCTCAGGAATATAGGCCTAGTCTACTCAATCTCTCCTAATAGGGCAATCCCCTCATCCCAGGAACCAGTCTAGTGAATTGTCATTAACGCCCTCTAAGGCAAATATGTCTTTCCTTAGGTAAGAAGACCAGAACTGTACACAGTACTCCAGGTGTGGCCTCACCAATGCCCTGTATAATTGTAGTAAGACTTCTTTACTCTTATATTCTAATTCCTTTGCAACAAAAGCTAACATACCATTTGCTTTCCTAATTGCTTGCTACACCTGCATGTTAACTTTCTGTGACTTATGTACAAGGACATCCAGGTCTCTCTGAATGCAAACATTTCTCAGTGACTCACCATTCAAAAAATATTCAGCTTTTTTGTTGTTCCTACCAAAGTGGCTAACTTCACACTTCCCCACATTGTATTCCATTTGCCATTATTTTTGTCCACTGTCAACCTATCTATATCTCTCTATTGTCGCTTTGTGTCCTCCTCACAGTTTACTTTCCCACCTAACTTTGTATCATCAGCAAACTTGGATATGTTACACTCAGTCCCTTCATCTAAGTCATTAATATAGATTGTAAATAGCTGAGACCCAAGCTCTGATCCTTGCGGTACCCACTAGTTACAGCCTGCCAATCCGAAAAAGTCCCGTTTATTCCTATTCTCTGTTTACTGTCCATTAACCAATCCTCAATCAGTGCTAATGTATTACCCCCAATCCCATGAGTCCTAATTTTGTGTAGCACCTTATTGAATGCTTTTTGAAAATCCACTGGTTCCCCCTTATCAATCCTAATTGTTCCATCTTCAAAAAACTGACAGATTTGTCAAGTACAATTTCCCTTTTATAAAACCATGTTGACTCTGCCTAATCATATTACAATTTTCTAAGTGTCCTGTTACCACATCCCTAATAATAGATTCTAGCATTTCTCCTACTACTGATGTTAGGCTAACTGGCCTATAGTTCCCCCTTTTTCTCTTCATCCTTTCTTAAATAGTGGGGTTATTTTTGCTACCTTCCAATCCTTGGGGACTGTTCTAGAATCTAGAGAATTCCGGAAGATTAATAATAGTGCATCCAATATCTCTGCAGCTACCTCTAGGATGCAAGTCGTCAGGTCCAGGAGATTTATCACCACTTAATCCCATTAATTTCTCAAGTACTATGCCTTTACTTATACTGATTTCTTTAAGTTCTCATTCTCTCTAGACTCTTGGTTCCCCATTATTTCTGGAATATTCTTTTACTCTGTCTTCTACTCTGAAGATAGATACAAAATATTTGTTTAATGTCTTTGCCATTTCCTTATTGCCCATTATAATTTCTCCTTTCTCTGCCTCTAATGGATCCATGTTTACTTTCACTAATCTCTTCCTATTTACATAGTGACAGCTGTGGCCCAGTGGATAGCGCACTCACCTCTGAGTCAGAAGGTTGTGGATTCAAGTAAATCTAGACTGATGCTTCCTTCTTGATTTTCCGAGCCAAGATCCGTTCTCTCTACTGTCTTCAACCCATCCTTTATTATCAGGGCTACCCCTCCTCCTTTTCCATTTTGCCTAAATCTTCTAAAAGTTAAGTATTCCGGAATATTTAATTCCCAACCTTGGTCATTTTGCAACCATGTCTCAAATGACTATTAGATCAAACCTACTCATTTATATCTGTGCTATTAATTCATCTATTTTGTTGCGAATGCTTTGCGCATTCAGATATAGTGCCTTTAGCTTTGACTTTTTTCTACTTTTCCCTGATGACACCTTAGTCACTGATGGCCTATTACCTTTGTTACTTTCTCTGTCCCTTCCCAACCAACTCTGCTTATTTTTACCCAAACTCTGCTCTGTTCTGGAGCCTTGACATTTCCCTTGCTGCTTTTAAATGTACTCTTTCCTGAATCCTCCCCACCCCCCAACCCCTTCATTAGTTTAAAGCCCTGTCTCTGCCCTGGTTATTCAATTCACCAGGACACTTGTTCCAGTGGAACCTGTTCCAATGGAACAGCTCCCTCTTTTCCCAATACTGGTGCCAGTTGCCCATGAAGCAAAACCCCTCCCTCCCTCCAAACACCATTCTTTCAGCCACTCATTTAACCTTCTAATCTGCTTATCCCTACGTCAATTGGCACGTGGCTCAGGTAATAATCCAGAGATTATTACCTTTGAGGTTCTGCTTTTTAATTTGGACCCTAACTCCTCATACACTCTCAGCAAAACCTCATTCCTAGTTCTACCTATGACGTTGGTTTCTACGTGGACCACGACAGCTCGATCCTCCCTTTCCAATTCCAAGTTCTTTTCCAGCGTGAGGAAATTTCTTTAACCCTGGCACCTGGCACATCCTTCGGTACTCCCTGTCGCAGCTGCAGAGAACAGTATCTATCCCCCTGACTATACTGTCACCTACCACTACCACATTCCTTTTTACTCCTCCCGCTTGAATGGCCTCCTGTACCACAGTCCTATGGTCAGTTTGCAACTCCTGTAGTCCTTGTTCTCATCCATACAGGCAGCAAATACCTCATACCTGTTGGACAAGGATAAGGGCTGAGGCTCCTCCATCACAATATCCTGGGTCCCCATACAATCACACCCTCTGGTCCCTACCATTGACTAACTCTAAAGTGCTACTTAACTCAAAAGGTGTGACTGAAACAAAGTGCCCAAGTAACTCTCCCCTTCCCTGATGCATCGCAATATCTGCAAATGGGAGTCCAGTTCAACAACTCTGAGCCAAAGTTCCTCGAGCTGCAGGCGCTTACCAGCGAAGTCATTGCTCGGGATCTCATTGGTCTCCACCAACTCCCACATGCTGCAGTTATGACACACCACCTGCACTGCCATCTCTATCTAATCAAATTTTATTTATATAATTAATTACAGTTTTTATTCAAATGATTTTTTTAGTTTTAATTTTTAGTTTTAATTAATTAATTTAGTTTAAGTTATTATTCAGTAAAGTTATAGTAGTTAATACTCTCCCAGTTCTGAAGTGAATCCACTTACCTAACCGAGAGAGCAAAAGAGCTATAATACTCACCAGGCAATCACCTACCTGCTATCCTATGATGTCACTCCTGGATTTTTTTTTGTTATTTTGAATTCGAATTTACCACCGCTTCTCCTCTCGCAGCCGCTCAGGTCTGTTCTGCCCGAGGCCTTGTCTCCTGCTGTTTTTAAGAACATAAGAACAATCACACCCTCCAGTCCCTACTGCACTGCTGCTCCTGCTCTTGGCTCCTTCGGCTCTTAGAAAGTGTGGGCTCCAGAGCACAAGTGTTTGTGCTCACATGTAAAGTATTTACAGGGATGAAGGAAAAATAATTTTTGATGTTGTGTGTTTTAAATTTTGTACAATTTCATCCATTCTTTCAGCCTGTGTCTGAAGCATGTTTAAACACACAACAAAATTCACAGTTTCAAGGTAGCTCTGTTTTGGTCTTAAGGAGCTATCTGGTTGTATAGATACTCAGTATTAATAACATTCATCACTAGGTGTCAGTGTTTCCATACTCTTTCAAAAATCTTGTGGCATCTGTTCACTTTTATTCTGAGTTTCCATTATAGCAGGGAAATTTCATCAATTACATTACTACTGTTACTTGCATTTATATAGCATCTTTAACATCGCAACACGCTTCACAAAGGCATAATCAGACAAATATGAACGCTGAGCCAAAGAATGAAATCGTAGGTGGGAAGGACAAAAACGTGGTTAATGACATGGGTTTTAAAGAGGCAGGTGGAGAGACAGAGGGGTTTCAGGGGGGATTTCCAGAGAATGGGGCCTAGACAACTGAAGACACAACAGCCAATGTTGGGGTGAAGGGTCAATCCACAAGAGGCAAAAGGCAGAGGAACGTAGAGTTCTACAGGGGAGTGTTATTGAGCTGGAGAAGGTTACAGAGAAAGGGAGCGGCAAGGCCATGAAGGGATATAACACAAGGAAAATTTAAAATTATAAATGTTGGGGGACCGGGAGCTAATGTAAATCAGCAGGGCTAGCATATGGGCAGCAGAGGTTTGGATAAGCTCATGTTTACTAGGGGTGCAATGGAAAGGCAGCCAGGAGAGCATTGAAATAGTCAAGTCTGGAGGTGACAAAGGCATGGATGAGGCTGTCAATGGCAGATGGGTTATGTTACTCAGGTTGATGTTGGTGGACTTTATGATGGAGAGTATATAGATCAGAAGCTTAGATCGTGGTTGAATAAGATGCCAAGATTTTGAACAGTTTGGTTCAGCCTGAGATAATGTCCAGGAAGGAGGATGGTATCGGTAGTGAAGGTACAGTGGTTGTAGTGGTGGTGGGGGGACGGCTGGAAACCGAAGACAATGTCTTCGGTCTTCCCAATGTTTAGGTGGAGCAGCTCATCCATGACTAGATATTGGATATGAGGTCTGACAACACACAACCTGACCCTGCCACACAGCACTGCCCCCCAGTCATCAAGATCCACAGCACGGCCCTGGACAACGTGGACCACTTTCCGTACCTCGGGAGCAAGGGCAGACATCGACGACGAGGTTCTACACTGCCTCCAGTGTGCCAGCACAGCCTTCGGCTGCCTGAGGAAGAGAGTGTTCGAAGATCAGGTCCTCAAATCTGGCACCAAGCTTATGGTCTACAGGGCTGTTGTAATATCCGCCCTCCTGTATTGCTCAGAGACGTGGATCATATACAGTAGTCACCTCAAATCGCTGGAGAAATACCACCAGCGTTATCGCCGTAATATCCTGCAAATCCCCTGGGAGGACAGACACACCAACGTTAGTGTCCTCGATCAGGCCAACATCCCCAGCGTTGAAGCACTGACCACACTCGACCACCTCCGTAGGGTGGGCCACACTGTTCGCATGCCTGACACAAGACTCCCAAAGCAAGCGCTCTACTCGGAACTCCTACACGGCAAGCGAGCCCCAGGTGGGCAGAGGAAACATTTCAAGTACACCCTCAAAGCCCCCTTGATAAAAAGCAACATCCCCACTGACACCTGGGAGTCCCTGGCCAATGACTGCCCTAAGTGGAGCATCCAGGAGGGCGCTGAGGTTGGAGGACAGGAGTGATTACATGACAAAAGGAATGATGGTGCAAGGCAAAAGGAGCTATTAATGGGACGAACCTGTAAACAAAAAATGGGTCTAAAGGAGGTGTAAATGTTCAAGAATGTTCAAGAGAATATAGGAGCAGTGATACAGGGACCAATTTTTCCCAACCCCTTTTTTCGGCACACTTACTCTAAATGCGGCACTTTTGCGCGCTGGAAACGGTGCCGAAAAAAGTGGCCACATCCTGCCCGCTCTGCCAAGTCTCCCGTGTCCTAGCGCAGCGTACATAGTGCAGTGGGGGGCGGAGCAACAGCCTAGCGCCGAAACCAGTGCCGGCAGCTGCGCGCATGCGCAGCGGTGCCGGGTCCGATGTGCGCATGCTCAGTTGCATCTCGCTCGACCCCCCCCCCCCACCGATGCTGTGTTCCGTCACTTAGCTTCCGCAACCCCCCCCCCCCCCATTCATTTGCAGCTGCCCCTAGCCCTGGATGACTGGACTCCCGGTACGCATCTTCCCTCCCGTATCCCAGGTCAAATGACCTCATGCCCAGGCCGGCCTACTACCTTCCCGGGCCAACTTTAAAGATTAAGGTAGGATTTACTTGATTTCTATTAGCATGTTACATGTTTGTGCTTTTCCTAGCAATGTTTGGTGCTTGGCTGTTTAGTTTCAGGTCCTTTCCGGTTCCCTTCCCTCCCCTATCTCTGCCCTAATGCCCGCCGATGTACTAATGTGCACTGCTTTCTTCACTGCCCGCAATGTTTTCAGAGCTACATACACTGACCTAAGTCGATTTGGAGTAAGTTTTAGCTGGCCAAAGTGGCATAAATGGCCAAAACTGGTGTAAGTGGCTTTTGAAAAAAAAACTGAACTGAAAAAAATTGTACCTAACTAAGTTACTCTGGAGCAAGTTTATTGGGGAAAATGGCATTTTTCAACTTATGCCAGAAAAACCAAATTACTCCAAAAAATTGGAGCAAGTCGTGGCCAAAATTGGACCCTAAGGTCTAAAGTTGTTAAACCGAATTTTAAGGTCGGAAATCTGCAAAGTGCCTCGTAGAAAAATGAGAATCTGTCCCTTGAGTTTGCATTGAGCTTAACTGGAACAGTAGGAGGCTGAGGACAGATTGGGACACGGAATACAGAATGGATCGAATAGAATGGGAGAGAGTAAAGATTTCACTGGGGACAAAGGTGGATGTGAGGGAGTGGTTGAGCAGATCGATGGCAGCAGATCATCATCATCATCATCATAGGCAGTCCCTCTGAATCGAGGAAGACTTGCTTCCAGTCTAAAAATGAGTCCTAAGGTGGCTGAACAGTCCAATACGAGAACCACAGTCCCTGTCACAAGTAGGACAGATAGTCATTGAAGGAAGGGGTGGGTGGGACTAGTTTGCTGCACACTCTTTCCGCTGTTTGCGCTTGATTTCTGCATGCTCTCGGCGATGAGACTCGAGGTGCTCAGTGCCTTCACGGATGCACTTCCTCCACTTAGGGCAATCTTTGGCCAGGGACTTCCAGGTGTCAGTGGGGATGTTGCACTTTATCAGGGAGGCTTTAAGGGTGTCCTTGTAACGTTTCCTCTGCCCACCTTTGGCTCATTTGCTGTGAAGGAGTTCTGAGTAGAGCGTTTGCTTTGGGAGTCGCACAAGTATTGTGGCAAATAGAGGTCCAAAGTCTAGGCATTGATAATTTGACAGCCTGTGTGTAGTGATGTCAGAGAGAGCAATGCCGATCAATTATTCATTCTAGGGCAGTCCTGTGTATTTGAATGTGTAGGTGTTTGACATTGCTGAGTGTAATTACTTTGTGGGACTGGGCGGATACTACAAAATTGCGTTGATAGTTGGGAAACTGATTTGTATGAATGAAGGAACAAAGGAGAGATACACTGTGCAGCATTTGGCATGATTATTTATCTATGTTTTATGGCAGCTGTTAAAATATATTTGCCCAAATAAAATTAGACTCACTGTGTTCTGGGTAACCCAGTAGAAGAAGGAGTGCCCGACTGCGGGGAGAGGAGTGGGAGGGGGACCTAACTCGAAATTTGGCCGTAGCGGACCAAAGTGGAAACTGGGGAATGCTGGCATTCTCGTCTGAAGGCCGAGTTGAGACCTACAGATTGAACCTGAAGGCCCAAGATGGGTGACAGAAGTTCTTGGGAGCGAAATGGAGGCAGTCCTCCAAAGACCCATTAGCCAACTTCAAAGCGATTGCGGGGGGGGGGGGGGGGGGGGGGGCGTGCGGTGTTATGATCCTCCCCGAACCCTCACCGGCTGTAGCACTGAGGCAACCCTTCTATGAAAAATAATATTAAGCCATGCTATTTGGTACACTAGGTCCTGTATACAAAATATTCAGACTATGTTTTAAAAACAACTGGGTGACTGCAACTCTTACATTATATCGAGCTGGTGCTGCAGAACAGGAATAGAGAATTCCACTAGAAATAAGACACAGGACTGGAATTAGGAAACATGATCAGAGGCAATTGAAATTACACATACAACTAAATGAAAATGAAGCTATTTAATTCACAGTGGCCACTAGATGGAGCCTGTGTTTTAAATCTTAAAAGTATTTCATGTAGAAAAACATGTTGGGGAGCTAATGTATGAAATGTGCAGTAATTTATTTTATTCATTCACGGGATGTGGGCGTCGCTGGCAAGGCCAGCATTTATTGCCCATCCCTAATGGCGCTTGAGAAGGTGGTCGAAGAGCATCCGGGAGGGCGCTGAGCACCTCGAGTCTCGTCGCCGAGAGCATGCAGAAAATAAGCGCAGGCAGCGGAAGGAACGTGTGGCAAACCAGACTCCCCACCCACCCTTTCCTTCAATGACTGTCTGTCCCACCTGTGACAGAGATTGTAATTCCCGTTTTGGACTGTTCAGTCACCTAAGAACTCACTTTTAGAGTGGAAGCAAGTCTTCCTCAATTTCAAGGGACTGTCTATGATGATGATGAAGGTACTCCCACGGTGCTGTTAAGGAGGGAGTTCCAGGATTTTGATCCTGCGACGACAAAGGAACAGCAATATATTTTCAAGTCAGGATGGTGTGTGACTTGGAAGGGATCTTGGAGGTGGGGGTGTTCCCATGTGCCTGCTGCCCTGGACATTCTAGGTGGTAGATGTCGCGGCTTTGGGAGGTGCTGCCGAAGAAGCCTTGGCGGGTTGCTGTAGTGCATCTTGTAAGATGGTACACACTGCAGCCATGGTGCGCCAGTGGTGGAGGGAGTGAATATTTAAGGTGGTGATGGGATGCCAATCATCATCATAGGCAGTCCCTCGAAATCAAGGAAGACTTGCTTCCACTCTAAAAGTGAGTTCTCAGGTGATTGTACAGTCCAATACGAGAATTACAGTCCTGTCACAGGTGGGACAGGCAGTCGTTGAAGGAAAGGGTGGTTGGGGAGTCTAGTTTGCTCCTTCCGCTGCCTGCGCTTGCTTTCTGCATGCTCTCGGCAATGAGACTCGAAGGGCTCAGCGCCCTTCTGGATGTTCTTCCTCCACTTAGTACAGTCTTTGGCCAGGGATTCCCAGGTGTCGATGGCATTGTTGCACTTTATCAAGGAGGCTTTGAGGGTGTTCTTGAACTGATTCCTCTGCCCACCTGGGGCTCGCCTGCCATGTAGGAGTTCCGAATAGAGCGCTTGCTTTGGGAGTTTTGTGTCGGGCATGCAAACAATGTGGCCCGTCCAATGGAGCTGGTCGAGTGTGGTCAGTGCTTCGATGCTGGGGATGTTGGCCTGATCGAGGACGTTAACGTTGGTGCGTCTATTCTCCCAGGAGATTTGCACAATCTTGCGGAGACATTATTGGTGGTCATTCAAGTGGGCTGCTTTGTCCTGGATGGTGTTGACGTTCTTAAGTTTTGTTGGAGTTGCACTCATCCAGGCAAGTGGAGAGTATTCTATCACACTCCTGACTTGTGCCTTGTATATGATGGAAAGGCTTTGGGGAGTCAGGAGATGAGTCACTCGCCGCAGAATATCCAGCCAGTGAACCACTCTTGTAGCCACGGTATTTATGTGGCTGGTCTAGGTAGGTTTCTGGTCAATGGTGACCCCCAGGATGTTGATGGTGGGGGATTCGCCGAAGGTAATACCATTGAATGTCAAGTGGAGATGGTCAGACGCTCTCTTGTTGGAGATAGTGATTGCCTGGCACTTGCGTGGTGCAAATGTTACTTGCCAAGTCCAAGCCTGAATGTTATCCAGGGCATCACTATGATGATGATGTATGCGGGCACGGACTGCTTCATTATCTGAGTAGTTGTGAATGGAACTGAAGACTGTGCAGTCATCAGTAAACTTCCCCATTTCTTACCTTATGATGGAGGGAAAGTAATTGAGGAAGCAGCTGAAGATCGTTGGGCTTAGGACACTGCCCTGACGAATTCCTGCAGCGATGTTCTGGAGATGAGATGATTGACCTCCAACAACTACAACCATCTTCCTTTGTGCTCGGTATGGCTCCAGCCAGTGAAGAGTTTTCCCCCTGATTCCCATCGACTTCAATTTTACTCGGGGTCCTTGATGCCAACTCGGTCAAATGTTGCCTTGATGTCATGAACAGTCACTCTCACCTCACCTCTGGTTTTCAGCACTTTTGTCCATGTTTGGAATGAGATCTGGAGCTGAGTGGTCCTGGTGGAACCCAAAGTGAGCATCGGTTAGCAGGTTATTGGTGAGTAAGTGCTGCTTGATAGCACAGTTGATGACACCTACCATCACTTTGCTGATGATTGAGACTAGACTGATGGGGCGGTAATTGTTCAGATTGGCTTTGTCCTGCTTTTTATGGACAGGACATATCTGAGCAATTTTTCACATTGTCGGGTAGATGTCAGCTGTACTGAAACAGCTTGGCTAGAGGCACGGCTAGTTCCGAAGCACAAATCTTCACTACAACAGCCGGGATGTTGTCGGGGCCCATAGCCTTTGCTGTATCCAGTGCGCTCAGCCGTTTCTTAATATCACATGGAGTGAATCGAATTGGCTGAAGACTGGTTTCTGTGCTGGTGGCAACCTCAGCAGGAGGCTGAGATGGATCATGCACTTATGCAATTGCAATCAAGGACCATTAACGTTCTCATGTATTTGGTACTCAGCAGTTACTTGGCTTAGAAAAGATAAACATACAAAAGGAGTTGGATGCTATTCATAAGTGTACAGGACACTGCCAGATAAAATTTTATACAGACCTAGTGCAAGACATTGCGCATTGGAAGAAAAATAAGCATCGTACGTATACTGTGGATGGGGTATAAATGGCTAAAGTTGAAGCTGAAATAAATCTGGCGTTGACAGCAGACTTGGCATTTAACAGTAAAATTATTGGGAGCAGCAATTAACAAAGCAGATAGAACACTGTTGTTAGATCTGTAGATTATAAATCAGAAGATGTCAAACTAAAACTGTACAATTCAGACTGCACCTTCCATTATTATGTTCACTTTTGGTAACTAAGGCATAACGGAAACAAACCACAAGACTGATACCTGGTATCAGAGCATTACGTTATGAGAGGTGATCTTATTGAAACTTATACGATAATGAGGGGGCTACAAAGTAGATGCAGAGAGGATATTTCTATTCATAGGGGAAACTAAAACTAGGGCACATAGTCTTCGAATAGGGGGCCACCCATTTAAAACTGAGATGAGGAGAAATTTCTTCTCTCAGAGGGTTGTAAATCTATGGAATTCTCTGTCCAGAGAGCTGTGGAGGCTGGGTCATTGAATATATTTAAGGCGGAGGTAAACAGATTTTTGAGCTATAAGGGAGTAAAGGGTTATGGGGAGCAGGTAGGGAAGTGGAGCTGAGTTCATGATCAGATCAGCCATGATCTTATTGAATGGCGGAGCAGGCTCGAGGGGCCAAATGTCCTACTCCTGTTGCTATTTCTTATGTTCTTCTTATGTTCTTATATTATGAAGAAAGATGGAAAAAACTGGACTCTTTAGCTTTGAAAGAAGACAATTGAGATGGGAACTTAGAGAAGTATACAAGGTATTGAAATTTTTTTTTTCCAAAAAGATACTTTATTCATATAAAATTTTCACAATACATTGGAAAATAGCTCAGTACCTTGCGGTCAGCAATTCCATACAATTTGTTTGGATGCTGACAGCAGTTCCATACAATGCTTTAGGTTGCATTTCATTTCAAGGTACAGTTTAGTACAATCCGTAAATCACGTTACATGTAGTACTGTGCAAATGAGGGTATTACATGGAGCAGATGAGAACAGGTTTACATTAGATTCAATACCGATCACGAATCACGTTACATCTAGCACTATGCAGATGAATGCAGTACATGGACCGGATGGGGATACATTTACATTTCTTTACAAGTTACTAAACAGTTCAGAGACTTTCATTATACATGGCACAACACAGGTATTTTTCAGTACATGGTGCTCTATGTATACAAGCAGATTAACAAGTACAGCCCGAGGGGGGTCTGATTCCATCCCTTGGGTTTACCGTGGTGGAAGGGCCTTAAACTGTGGCTCTTCCCCATCATGCCTTTGCGGCGACTGCACCAATCTTTAGTGCATCCCTCAGCACGTACTCCTGGACCTTGGATTGCGCCAGTCTGCAACACTCGGCCGTGGATATCTTCTTGCTCTGGAAGACCAGCAAGTTTCGGGAAGACCAAAGTGCGTCTTTCACCGAGTTGATGGCTCTCCAGCAGCAGACGATGTCTGTCTCGGTGTGCGTCCCTGGGAACAGTCCGCAAAGCACAGAGTCCTGTGTTACAGAGCTGCTTGGGATGAACCTCGACAGCAACCACTGCATCTCCTTCCAGACCTGCCTTGCAAAGAGGCAGTCCCAAAGGAGATGGATGGCAGTCTTGTCTGCACCACAGCCAACTCGGGGGCAGAGTGCCGTGTCTCTGAAACCCCGGCTGTGCATGAAGGATCTGACGGGTAGGGCCCTTCTCACTGCCAACCAAGCTATGCCTTGGTGCTGTGTGAAAGCTCTGGCGATGAGACATTCTGCCAAATGAGTTCGACAGTCTGCTCGGGGAATCGTCCGACAGGATCCATCATCTCCTTCTTTTGTAGGGCGTCCAGGACCTTGCGTGCTGACCACTGCTTTATGGCCTTATGGTCAAAGGTGTTTTTCTTGAAAAACTTTTCCACGAAGGGCAAGTGCTGAGGCATGGTCCAACAGGTTGGAGCGTTCCGCGGCAGCCTGGCCAGACTTATCCTTCGCAATACCGGGGACAGATAGAATCTCAGCACGTACTGACACTTGGTGTTTGCGTATGAAGGGTCTATGCACAGCTTGATGCAGCCGCAATACAAGGTATTGAAATATATAGCAAGAGGCATCGGCTAAAATTCATGAAAGGTGCATTTAGGACTGATGTAAGCAAGAACCTCTTTACACAAAGAGTGGTCTTCTGGGTCAGGGAGTGGACACAAAAATCTTCAATTAATTCAAGTTATGGTTGGATAATGTGGATGGAAGCAGACTGTCGATTTGTTTTTTTAATTGATAAGCTATGGTGTCCTTTTTCAAGTGTCTTGGGACCTTCCTGGTCTGTGTAGCTCAGTTACTCACCATTGAGATACACAGACTAAGACGGTCGCAGGGTTCATCCCTGGCTGACTTAGCTGATCTCAGCTGGAGCAACCACAAGGGTACTATAATTGGCTTCAGCACTCTGGGCTCTGATAAACTGGGTCACAAATGCTTGGATTCCCACTCCTGACTTGTACTGAGTGGATCTTTCTGGAATATGGGTGTGGATATGATTGTGTTATAAAAGGTGCAGCCAGGCAGTACCTCATTCAAACCATTGTTTTTCTTAGTGAATGTAAGCAGGCTTTATGATGACTGGGAGAGGGGGGAGGCACTCCAGCTAAGACCAATCCCATATTTATCTGATGTCCAAAATGCATTTCCAAGCAATCGAAACCTGAGCTGATTCCTCCTAATTATAATTGATGCTGAGGCCAACTTTAGCCACTGAGTTATTGAGGATGAAACAGGATGGCGTGTTTTTGTAGCTTTCTTGTTGATTATTCTGCTGCACTGTCGAAGATGGAGTTGCCGTCTTTCGGATGAGATGTTAAACTGAGGTCCCATCTGCCGGCTCAGGTGGATATAAAAGATCCCATGGCACTACTTTGAAGAAGAGCAGGGAAGTTCTCCCCGTGTCCTGGCTAATATTTATCCCTAACAAAAACAGATCATTATCACATTGCAGTGTGTGGGAGCTTGCTGTGCGCAAATTGGCTGCCTTCCTACAATACAACAATGACACTTCAAAAG
This sequence comes from Pristiophorus japonicus, assembly GCF_044704955.1. Lineage (NCBI taxonomy): Eukaryota > Metazoa > Chordata > Chondrichthyes > Pristiophoridae > Pristiophorus > Pristiophorus japonicus. The sequence goes on along the minus strand of NC_091984.1, from coordinate 219,297,121 downwards.
TACTTCATTGGCTATCAAGCGCTTTGGGACGTCCTGAACTCGCGAATGACGCTACATTAATGCAAATCTGTCTTTTTATTACTGACTTATCTTTAGGCGACTGTATCTCTGGGAGGAAGATTTATGGGAGAACTGCAAAGGCCAGAGTGGGCCGAGTCGATGGCGTATAAAAACGGCGGTTGAGATCCGCGGTCCAATCACAAAAAAGCGGGCCGGGGGCTCAGGGCGCGATTGGTCGCTGCCGGTATTGTTGGGCGGGGCTTAGCGGGGGCTGGAGGGGAGGTCGGTATTTGAAGCTCTCGCTGAGGTGAACGGCTCAAAGTGGAATGTGTCCCGGATCGCGAGCTGAGCGGACGCTCGTTTGAAAACCCTGGAGATTCGGAGTCCGGCGACACAAAAAGCAAATTCGGAAAAACGGCAGGGAATAATAGCTTGGTCTCCCTCAGCTTTGAATTGATTCGGAGTGTGTGTGTGTTTTGTTTGAGAGCGAGGAGACAACCCGATTGATTTTATGCTGGATCTGTGACCGAGCGCGCACCTGCAGCCATCAAACTGTCACCGAGTGACAGAGCTATTTGACTACGTGTCATTTTCAAATCTTCCCCCGAAAGAGGATCGAGGGTGACACGGGCAACAACACCAAAAAAAAAACCTCATTCAACCGAGATAGTCATCCAGCGGAGAAAGGAACCTCCGACCCCTGTGGGATATTGAGCCCGGTCTCGCCATGTCCGCAGACCGCTACTCCTCTCTGGACGAAGCGGCCCTCAGGAAACTGGTGAGAGAGAGAGAAAGATTACCCTGGATTGAAAATGTTGCCCGAACCCGGTGTCTGTGCTGGGTGCCGTGGCTCTGCTGTGCTATTGATGAATGTACTGGGGCGGGGCGTGATTGCACGATCCGGGCTAAATCCGGTTGCGATGTGTACCTGGCTGCATAATATGCGACCCTGGCGGATAATTTCTCAGTGCCACAGGCGGGTGTCCCACGTCGGTGCATTCTGCACCTAGGTGCACACAAACTTTTTAAGTGGTTAAAAAGAGAATTGGCATTTGTGATTTTGATTTTTTTTTTGCGGTTAGGACCAGTTAGGACTTCCACCTGTAGCATGCGACCTGCCAAGTGTCATTGTCACTCTTTATAATACATATGTATAAATATTCTTACATTGTTATAATAATCTTTGCTCACAAACCCTGTTGCATTCGCACCATCCTTTCAACCCGGCATTTCACCCAGAGAGAAGATACAGAGAGATTGTATATTCGTTTATAAATAGTTATTGTATTCATATTTTGTGGAGTTTTAAATACTGTTGGAATTTATTCTGAGCCTGTCATTTCCACTTTAGACTTGTATATGTTCAATTAAAACAATAGCGGCATATGGTCCTGTATTTGATCCTTGTCTGTACCGAAGTAGCTGATCTTGGCCAGGGCAGCAATTGTGGCACTGCAAATAACATCTCCTTCATCTGGGGATGTGTTTTTCAGGACTTCAGATGAAGAGAGAATCAAGCTTGGCTGTGATGCCGTGATATATGAAATATCTTGCAGATTTTCCTGCAACGGTGAGATTGGCGATGTGCACCTTAAATCTCGCTGTCTGGTGTGTCGATCTCGCTGTTGCTAACTTGAGCCAAATTTTGATGGTTTTCTAATTTAGAAAGAACTGAATCTTGCTGGAAAAATAATGGCGTGTTAACGATGCATGTTGTTAGTAGTGCGCAAATCGATCTGCACGTTCAGGGGAATACGATACTCGTGAGTTGAGAATCTCCAGAACTTGCTTCGCCATTGGTATTATGCAAATACATTTCAAGAAAGGAGGCTAATTTTAATAAATATAAGTGGACGAGCTGACTGTATCTGCACAATCCCATTTTGCAGCCTGGTCTGCTTTCCCTTGGTGTAGTAGAGATGAAAAGAAAGCTGAATGCTGGAAATAAACACAAAACTGTGCAAATATGTAGTCATTCTGATCGCATCTAAAAGTAAAGGTAGGTTAACTTTTCAGATGAAGACCTTTTGTTGAAACTGGTTGTACAGTGTACTATAACCACAGTAGTCCAGTGATGATACAGATGTGATGGGCATCATATTACATCTGTCAGTCCTGATTCCCTGGAATTGGCACTAGTTGAATTGGGTAAAAGACTTTCATTTCAAAACTACGCTCATGAGAAATTAAGGTGTGTTTTAACATAATAAAAGGCTACAGATTTTATAATTTGTTGTCTTGGATTTGGGACTATATTGAATTCTTTGTTTAGATGGCATGTTTTTTCACATCATACCTTCAAGCATTCAAATGAGGGAGGAGGAGAATTAGTCTTGGTCTTGCTAGATACAGAGGAAATTGAACTGCCAAGCCATAAATATTTTGATCTTAACATGACCTGTACTTCTAGCTGAATTTTCATGAAAATGTGAGTGCGTTTGTAGTCCTAACTACTAAGAACTGACTTAACTTTAAAAAAAAAAATCATTCATGCGGTGTGGGTGTCGCTGGCAAGGCCAGCATTTATTGCCCATCCTGAATTGCCCTTGAGAAGGTGGTGGTGAGCTGCCTTCTTGAACCGCTGCAGTTTGTGTGGTGAAGGTACTCCCACAGTGCTGTTAGGTAGGGAGTTCCAGGATTTTGACCCAGCGATGACGAAGGAACGGCGATTTATTTCCATGTTAAGGTGCTGTGTGACTTTGAGGGGAACTTGGAGGTGGTGGTGTTCCCATGCACCTGTTGCCCTTGTCTGTCTAGTTGGTAGAGGTCATGGGTTTGGGAGGTGCTGTCGAAGAAGTCTTAGTGAGTTGCTGCACTGCAAACTACAGTCCAGAAACTGAAGTCCAGCCCTAGAACTTAACCACAGTAGTAACTCCCAAGGATTGGAAACACAAATAGCAGCCTCAGCTATTGGTGAAGCAAAGCATTAGCTCTTAAAATCCAGGCTTTCTACTGGCCACAATTCTTTCCCCATGCCGTTCTCTCTGTTCATTTGTAGTCCTCTGCTCAAAGTGGCAGCTTGTTCTATAGTAGCTTCACTGGGCAACAAACATATTCTGGTACAATGCCTAAATGATTGTTCCTCGTGTGTTCTAAGTGTGAGCCTGGATAGTGAGTGTTATTGGACTGTTTGATTATGTAAACCATCAGAGCTGAACCCAGTTCAGTCCACACATGAATCTCCCATATGGGTTACCAGATTGTTACTGGACGTTAGAGCTATAATTTATTTTTCTTCTTAGCCCATTGATGCTGAGACGTTACCCAAAACTGACTCAGCAAGACCAAAAATCGAACTAGGCAACTGCCTGGTCTATATGATTGAGTTGAGGTGGGGGGACTGTGTTAATGAATGCTCACAGAATTGTAGAACTTTGAATTGCGAGTGGCTTAGCCAGTCACGTGATGTTCTCAAGACTCAATAAAACCCCAGCCAGTTGAGTTTAGGGGACCTGCGATGAAACATTTGGCCGTGAGCCTAGTGGATGAACTGGTAATGTGTAGTATGATTGTTAAACCTTTGCTAATAAACCAACTAGTTCTTAATAGCAATGTGTTGCTATGAATGCCTAAGCAAAGAATCCATGAAGCAAATACCTGACAGACGGAAAAGAAGAAAACATGTTGAAAGGAAAAGCTTTAATAATGATTCTCTGAAGGACTGTGAAAAGTGACAGTTGTTCACTCATCAGATATAAACTTTAAGCTCTTTTTTGTATAGTTTACTACACCATACTGTCGTCCTTTTTGGAAAACCTCAATACCATAGCTATTCACCAGTCATGTGTGATCTTGGTTGGTGAAAAGCAATATTTTGACAAGTACTGTTTTGGAGAGCTTGGGGTAATTTGGGGCAATAGTGTAAAACAGGTAATCAGCAGTCCATTTTACATCTTCCAATTTTTATTTCTATTGCTGTTTTACATCTCTCTGGGTTTTTTTTATTTTATTTAGTCAATGGATGAAATGCTGGTAGGGAAGCTAGAGGAGGAGCCCAGAGGAAAAGTTGATTCTGAAATAATTTGGCCGCTAGTATTGTGGTGTTTGAACTACCCATGGATGTTGCTGTGTGTTTAGTTTGGAAACTGAAATGAATTGAATAATGGTCTGGAATTTGTGGTCAGTGGCGAAGCAAAGGTGATCGCCGCTGGCCCCAAAGAAAGCTGCCCACAGAGTTTTTGATGTGTAGGTGATTTCAGTGCAGTATAATGGGAATCCCTTAGCACAATCTGCAGTGACATCAACAAGCTGCATAAGCAGCCATTCATATTGCAGAATTCTCACAGTCTTGGAAGCAGGAAATGAGAAATGCTTTTATGCTGACTTTAAAAAAAAAGTTACAAAGAGCAAAACAAAGATTGGGGCTCTTGCATGGGGATAGGTAGAACCTAAAATAAATATGCACAAAACAAACTTAAACTTTTTTTTTTAGTTTCATAATTTTAATTTTTATTACAATGGAGAAATTTGACAATCCACAAAATTAAAATTAGTTTTTCTGGGTATAATGTTTTTTTAGCTGCCAGTATGCTGTTAAAACTCCAGTTACATCCAACAAGGCCTAATACCTGATAGGGTATTTAACAGCGATATAACTGTGGGAAAATTGCCGGCTATGTGGGTATGGGGGGAAGAGGGGGAAGTGGTGGGGGCACATAGAAGCCAGTGTTGGAGTAATGAATGACTGACTGACTGACAGCAATTTCAGGATTTCTGCATTTAGATGTGCATGCACTACATCCTGAAGTTGTGATCAGTATCAAAGGGGTAATAATGGTGAACGTGCTTAGTTCGCCGTTATTACTGACTGCAAATTCTGGCCTTATGTTCCTGAATGAAGCATTGGGTGTTGTTGCTGTTACAAACCAAACTATATCATCTGCTTGTTTGGGTATGGAAGTTGTTTAACTCCACGATAAAATGATAATATTACCTAATGGCCTTTGATGTTGGGCAACAAAACTCTGGTTTTGCATGCATAGATTCACTCATATTAAAGATGAGTGTAAGGTTATTGTTGCATCAACAAAGATGAAAAAGTATAAGTTTACCACAATGAAATATTAAGTGGGTTATTACATCACCACAATAAAATGCATTATTTTAAAATAGGTTTTATGACCTTATTTTCAGTGTACTAGAGTGCACTGTAGTATTCTGGTTGCTATTGGGAAATGTTTTTATATGTCATGAGACACTAGCATTGAGCAAAATCTGTTCCAAGTGAGCTGAGTAATGATAAGTTTAAATGTTTATGGGATGTACAATATCCATAATAATGATTACCAGCTGAAGTATTTGTAGAAATACATGTGTCTAAAACATGTTGAAGTCTGCAGTATACTCTGCACTATTACTGTCTCCTTTGGAGCATCTTGTTCTTTTTCACTAAGTCAACTTGTGGTATAGGATGTGTATTTTTAAATTTTGATATACATTGGCAGCAATTTTTTTTGTGGTGACTACCACTAATAATACTGTATTTGTTTCACAAGCCATGTGGATCTTTCATGGATCTTAATAAGGACTGTCTACTTTTGAGGGGCGGGTGGGGAGGGGGGGGGGAGAAGTAAGAGTCATATTTTGTTTCACCCACTCTTGTTTTTGGTTAAGGAGGATTTCCGCTCCTATAGTCTTTCTCCCCAGCTATTCTGAAGGCATCGACTTTCACTGTATGGTTTCATAGATACTGGTTCGCCTGCCCAACTAGCAATTCTTCATACATGAGCCTAGGCAGTGAATATCAACAAGATATTTGACAAGCCCAATCCTGCCCTTGCCTGACATGCACACTTTCAAATAGAGCTGCTTCATAACCAATGGATTGCACCACTCTCCCCCACCCCCACTCACCTCAGCTCTGGAGTGGTGAGACCAATTTTACTACTCTAACATAAGGTCAGAACTGGAGATGCTCCCTGATGACTGCACAGTATTCAGTGCTATTCACAACTCCTCAGATAATGGAGTAGTCGATGCCCACATGCAGCAAGACCTGGATGACATTCAAGCTTGGGCTGATAAGTGGCAAGTAACATTTGTGCTACACAAGTGCCAGGCAATGACTATCTCCAACAAGCGAGAGTCTAACCACCACCCCTTGACATTCAACGACATTACCATTGCTGAATCCCCCACAATCAACATCCTGCGGGTCTCCGATGACCAGAAATGTAACTGGACCAGCCACATAAATACAGTGGCAACAAGAGCAGGTCAGAGGCTGGGAACTCTGCAACGCGTGTCTCCCTAAAGCCTTTCCAGCATCTACAAGGCACAAGTCAGGAGTATGATGGAATACTCTTCACTTGCCTGGATGAGTGCAGCTCCAACAACACTCAAGAAGCTCGACACCATCCAGGACAAAACAGCCTGCTTGATTGGCACCCCATCCACCAACGTAAACATTCACTCCCTCCAGCACCGGTGTACCTTAGCTGCAGTGTGTACCATCTATAAGATCCACTGCAGCAACTCACCAAGGCTTTCTCAGCAGCATCTCCTAAACCTGCAACCTCTACCACCTAGAAGGCATATGGGAACACCATCACCTCCAAGTTGCCCTCCAAGTCACACACCATCCCGGCTTGGAAGTATGTCGCCATTCCTTCATCGTCTCTGGGTCAAAATCCTGGAACTCCCTCTCTAACAGCACTGTGGGAGTATCTTCACCACACGGACTGTCATGATTTAAGGCGGCGGCTCACTACCACCTTCTCGAGGGCAATTAGGGGTGGGCAGTAAATGTTGGCCTTGCCAGCAACGCCCACATCCCATGAATGAATATTAAAAAAGAATTGTTTCCTTGGCTGAGAACAGCAAACTCTCACAGATGATGAATTCAATTTTGAGACCTGTTGGTATGTGTGGCTCAGTTGCACGCTGCCTTTACAAATGGACATCAGGAGGGGGAATTTGTAATAATTAGTACTTTGTCTTCAATGTCAAGGACAGCAGGCACAGGGCACAATTTGTTAGAATAAGAGGGGACATAGGCAGTCTTCCAAATGGTGACTACTTGATCAGCAACAAAATATTACTTGTGGGGGGGGGGGGGGAAATCAACTTTGAATGTTTGGTGATATTTCAATAAAAAATGTACAGAAGTGACTGGATACGTGTAAACATAGTAAATGAGATCAATCGCCAAAGTCACCTGCTCAGGTCCATAAATTTTGAATTGGCTGTGTTCCATACTAGGTTACATTTAAATAACTTTAGAAAATAAAATGCATGGAATGAAATCATTTCCTAAAATTCAAAGTTGACACAATTTACAGTTTTATTTATGGATTTCTGTAAGGTGCAGTAAATAATGATTAGAGTAGCGTTTAAGATTAAGTTTGGCTTCTGTAAGTTGAACCATATTTTTATAGAACTTGTTACCTGAAGGTTTCAGGAATTTCCAATCATTTTTGTGAGGGCTAACTGTTCCTATTTGGCTCTTTCTAGGTGAGGAAGTTATCATCACCATAGGCAGTCCCTCGAAATCGAGGAAGACTTGCTTCCATTCTAAAAGTGAGTTCTCAGGTGGCTGTATAGTCCAATGTGGGAATTACAGTCTCTAACAGGTGGGGCAGACAGTGGTTGAAGGAAAGGGTGGTTGGGGAGTCTGGTTTGCCGCACGCTCCTTCCGCTGCCTGCGCTTGGTTTCTGCATGCTCTCGGCGACAAGTCTCGAGGTGCTCAACAACCTCCCGGATGCTCTTCCTCCACTTTGGGCAGTCTTGGGCCAGGGATTCCCAGGTGCCGGTAGGGATGTTACACTTTATCAAGGAGGCTTTGAGGGTGACCTTGAAGTGTTTCCTCTGCCCACCTGGGGCTCGCTTGCCGTGTCAGAGTTCCGAGTAGGGCACTTGCTTAGGGAGTCTCGTGTTGGGCATGCGGACGAATGTGGCCTGCCCAACGGAGCTCGTCGAGCGTGGTCAATGCTTCGATGCTGGGGATGTTGGCCTGAGCGAGAACACTGACGTTGGTACTGAACACTGAGGAGATGTTGTCAGTAGGGGTGCTATAAATAGCCTCAGCATCCCTAGTTTAGGAAGGGAGAAAAATTATCAGCCTTCATTCTAGCTCTCGATCTCTATCCAGTGACTCCAGCTGGAAAGTGCATGTTGTGGATCCTAGGTGGGGAAAGAAAGCTCAAACTTTTCAATGTCCCCCTTGTCCTTCCTTCCTCCCCCATCCCCCAATTATTGAATAGCTTGCCAACATTCTAATCTTGCATGAAGTACCAGAGGGCTGATATCGCCTGTAGGACCACTCCCTTGTATAAATTTGCTCTTTTAGCAAAAGAGAATTAAAGGAAAGGAATTGGGGGTTTTAAAAATGCACTCTCTATATCGCAGTTGCAAGCAGCTCTGTACAGCTGTAAATGTTAGAGAATGAATAGTTGACAACATGTTCTATGTCATACATATGTGGTGGTATTTTTTTAATGCACAAATGAATGATGATTGGGGATTAGTTTGCCAGACACCCTGCTATGTACTTCAGTATAAATGGGGCTCCTTAAAGGTAATCTGCCTAGGACATGGAAAAACTTTAAAATGGAACAGCTGCAAGTCCCAGTATAAGTGAGGCTATAGAGACATGTACATATAACCCTTTTTTGTCTGCAGGAATGTGCCTTTGATTTAAACTGCATCTCAGTTTGCAAGTTTTAACATGATTATTTGAAATATAATATTGCTGATTTGGAAAGGAAGCCCTTGGAGCTCCCAAGATTAATCTTGGATTAAATAGATTGTAATCCGAGGTACAATGCTAACTAGAGAATTCCGTTACAAATTTGAGGTCTAGATTGTAAGCAAAGATGATATGACAAAATTTAGGTAATTTTGTCCATTGCTAGATCTGGCTGAACCACATCAAGCACTCAAACCATTCTATTCTCTGCCAAAACCATTCACTACTCTACTCTAGGATGATCCTGGAAAGCAAAGATAAACCCCAGCTTCTCTTCTGCACTACCAACTGTCCACTTAAACCCCTCTCCCCTTCCCTCTCCACCCTCTCCTCCAGCAACAAATGCAAGGTGTTCATGGACTTTCTTGTTACTAAGTCTGTTCCGCTGCCTCTGCCCCATTCCCATCTTCCTCTTGCCCACCAAGTCAAAGGTCCCTCCCCCAGCTGCCGCCCAAGTCCTGAACCTGTTTCTTTTGTTTCTTTCCTATTTCTCCCTGTGCTCTCTCAGATCATTTTGTTCATGACACCAACCGCCTACTCCCTTGACCCTTTTCTCACAAAACTGCTGACCACCCAACTTCCTGGCACCCATGCTAGCTGACATTGTAAATATTTCCCTTTACTTACGTACTGGACCCCTCTCTTTCAAAACCATCGTCGTCAGCCCTTCTTTTAAAAATAAATGACTGCTCTATCCTTGTAAACTGCCACCCAATCTCCAACCTCCCCTTTCCTGTCCAGAGTTCTCAAATGTGTTTGTGCCTCCTAAATCTATGCCCACCTTTCCTGCAACTTCATGTTTGAACCTCTCCGATCAGTATCCATTGATCGCTGCTGGGTGAATAGAGGCTCAACTTGCCTGTCATGTCATAGGCGGTCCCTCGAACGAGGATGACTTGCTTCCACAAGAGTTTACAGATGTTTCAATGAAGGACCCGATGTTCCAGACCTGAACTCCCAATTAAGTGGGTGGAAGATGCCTGTGCGTGGATTTTTTTAACATGTGGTGACCGTTACACATCAGCCACCACACGGGCTCGACAGAGCTAGGCCTTTATCCAGTGGCAAGGGTTGAACCAGGACGACTGGAGACCTGCTCTGCTGCACGGACCTAGTGCCCGCACACATCGCAGTGCGGGCAGGCCCGTGCTGCGCCTGGGCCCTCTGCTCTTCTGTGCAGCACTGTATTTTGGGAGAAAAAGTAAGGAGATTGAATATAGACTGGTAGAATTTTAACAGGAGTAGAAAAGAAGAGAGTCTGGGTTTCGATGCACAAATCTTCAAAAGTGGGAAGGCAAGTTGATAAAGTCTTTCTTTAAAAGCAGATGGGAACCAAGGTTTAATACATTGGGTACAAAAACAAAGTCATGCTAAACCTGTACATAGCATTGGTTAGGCAGCTGTTAGTATATTGTGTCCTGTTCTTGGTGCCCTACTTTATGGAATTTGAGACCATAGAATGGAGAGAAGAGATTTACTAAAATGATACCAGGAATGAGAGGCTTTATTAATGAGGTTAAACTAGAGAAATAGATTCTTTCGGAACAGAAATAGTTAAATGGGGATATGATGGAATATTCAAAACTTCTAACAATTTTGAGGTAAATGGAGGAAGATCTATTTCCACTGGTTGGTGAGTCAGTAATCCGAGAGCATAAACTTTAAGATTATTATCCGAAGGTGAATAAGAAGATTTTTTTATATATGCAGATGACCATTATGACCTGAAATGGCATACCAGAAACAGCGGTGAAACCAGTATCTATAAATGGCTTTTAAAAGGGAAGCGGATAAATATATTGATAAAAAAACTTTAAACAAGGAAATAAAACTAAAGGCTTGAGAGCCATAGATTAAATGGCCTCCTCCTGTAAAATTGTATGTTTCAATATTGCTGTTGTATAAAGCTACGCACGTGGAAGTGTGCATTGATCAAAATCTCTCATCTGTACTAATAATAATCACAGTATAAAGTGTTCAAAGCTTTTTGACATTTAATTTTTATATTTTACCGCATAGGAATCTATAACTGTTGTACCAGGCCAAACGTATATCTTTTCACCAAATGGAAGTAATTTTGAAATAAAGTTGCTGATAAGCCGATCGTACCTTTAAGCCCAGCAAGAGCATCCCATTCCGGAGGTAAACATACCACCTAGATTTGAGTTCTATATGCCAGGAAAGGCCCAGGCTCAATTCCTAATGTTTATTGAGTTGCCAGGAATACTTGTGGGGATACTAAACAATTACGATGGTATTAAATCCTGTTTTAATTTGTCTCTTTATTTCATAAATGTTTGTATAATATTTTTGAACAGCCAACTATAGAAGTGAATATCAAAATAATTCAAAACTATTATCTCACAATCTAAATATGTGTAGAATCTGTTATTAACAAGTCCACATTTCCAGCACTGTTGGCATAGCTATAACATGTGAAAAAGGGAAACTGAGTTTGACTTTTTTGAGGAGTGATGCTGGACAAAAAGCAGATGACTCTATTTTAGAAAGAAAGATTTGTATTTATATAGCACCCTTCAGTACTACCGGCTGTCCCAAAGCACTTTACAGCCAATTAAGTACTTTTTTAACAAAGTGTATTTAGTGTTGTAATGTACTGCAGGAAATGCGACAGCCAATTTGCGCACACGCTCCCACAAACAGCGACATGATAATGCCATGATAATCTGTTTTAATGATGTTGATTGAGGGATAAATATTACCCAGGCTACCGGGGATAACTGCCCTGTTCTTCTTCAAAATAGTGCAATGGGATCTTTTACTTCCACTTGAGAGAATAGACGGAGCCTTGGTTTAACATCTCATCCAAAATATGTTTTTAAGGATTATTAGTAATAATGCTGTACTGCAGGATATGTTAATACCTTTAAAAGGGGAAATTCTAATCTGACAACTGTCACCCCAGAAACCGTGTTTTGACATATTGTACACAATGATAACACTACTATTACGAGGATGAGCATAGAAACATAGAAAATAGGTGCAAGAGTAGCCATTCGGCCCTTCGAGCCTGCACCACCATTCAATAAGATCATGGCTGATCATTCACCTCAGTACCCCTTTCCTGCTTTCTCTCCATACCTCTTGATCCCTTTAGCCGCAAAGGCCATATCTAACTCCCTCTTGAATATATCCAATGAACTGGCATCAACAACTCTCTGCGGCAGGGAATTCCACAGGTTAATAACTCTCTGAGTGAAGAAGTTTCTCCTCATCTCAGTCCTAAATGGCCTGCCCCTTATCCTAAGACTGTGTCCCCTGGTTCTGAACTTCCCCAACATCAGAAACATTCTTCCTGCATCTAACCTGCCCAGTCCCGTCAGAATTTTATATGGTTCTATGAGCTCCCCTCTCGTCCTTCTAAACTCCAGTATATAAAGGCCCAGTTGGTCCAGTCTCACCTCATATGTCAGCCCAGCCATCCCTGGAATCAGTCTGGTGAACCTTCGCTGCACTCAATCAATAGCAAGAATGTCCTTCCTCAGATTAGTAGACCAAAACTGAACACAATATTCCAGGTGAGGCCTCACCAAGGCCCTGTACAACTGCAGTAAGACTTCCCTGCTCCTATACTCAAATCCCCTTGCTATGAAGGCCAACATACCATTTGCCTTCTTCACCGCCTGCTGTACCTGCATGCCAACCTTCAATGACTGATGAACCATAACACCTAGGTCTCGCTGCACCTCCTCTTTTCCTAATCTGCCGCCATTCAGATAATATTCTGCCTTTGTGTTTTTGCCCCCAAAGTGGATAACCTCACATTTATCCGCATTATACTGCATCTGCCATGTATTTGCCCACTCACCTAACCTGGCCACCTGCAGCCTCTTAGCATCCTCCTCACAGCTCACACTGCCACCCAGTTTAGTGTTATCTGCAAACTTGGAGATATTACACTCAATTCCATCATCTAAATCATTAATATATATTGTAAAGAGCTGGGGTCCCAGCACTGTGCCCTGTGGCACTCCACTAGTCACTGCCTGCCATTCTGAAAAGGACCCGTTTATCACGACTCTCTGCTTCCTGTCTGCCAACCAGTTCTCTATCCACGTCAGTACATTACCCCCAATACCATGTGCTTTAATTTTGCACACCAATCTCTTGTGTGGGACCTTGTCAAAAGCCTTTTGAAAGTCCAAATACACCACATCCACTGGTTCTCCCTTGTCCACTGTACTAGTTACATCCTCAAAAAATTCCAGAAGATTTGTCAAGCATGATTTCCCCTTCATAAATCCATGCTGACTTGGACCAATCCTATCACTGCTTTCTAAATGCGCTGCTATTTCATCCTTAATGATTGATTCCAACATTTTCCCCACTACTGATGTCAGGCTAACCGGTCTATAATTACCCATTTTCTCTCTCCCTCCTTTTTTAAGAAGTGGTGTTACATTAGCAACCCTCCAGTCCATAGGAACTGATCCAGAGTCGATAGACTGTTGGAAAATGATCACAAATGCATCCACTATTTCTAGGGCTACTTCCTTAAGTACTCTGGGATGCAGACTATCAGGCCCCGGGGATTTAATGGCCTTCAATCCCATCAATTTCCCTAACACAATTTCCTGCCTAATAAGGATTTCCTTCAGTTCCTCCTTCTAACGAGACCCTCGGTCCCCTAGTATTTCCGGAAGGTTATTTGCGTCTTCCTTCGTGAAAACAGAACCAAAGTATTTGTTTAACTGGTCCACCATTTCTTTGTTCCCCATTATAAATTCACCTGAATCTGACTGCAAGGGACCTACGTTTGTTTTCACTAATCTTTTTCTCTTCACATAACTATAGAAGCTTTTGCAGTCAGTTTTTATGTTCCCAGCAAGCTTCCTCTCATACTCTATTTTCCCCCTCCTAATTAAACCCTTTGTTCTCCTCTGCTGTATTATAAAATTCTCCCAGTCCTCAGGTTTGCTGCTTTTTCTAGCCAATTTATATGCCTCTTCCTTGGATTTAACACTCCTTAATTTCCCTTGTTAGCCACGATTGAGTCACCTTTCCAGTTTTATTTTTACTCCAGACAGGGATGTACAATTGTTGAAGTTCATCCATGTGATCTTTGAATGTTTGCCGTTGCCTATCCACCGTCAACCCTTTAAGTATCACTCGCCAGTCTATTCTAGCCAATTCACGTCTCATACCATCGAAGTTACCTTTCCTTAAGTTCAGGACCCTAGTCTCTGAATTAACTGTGTCACTCTCCATCTTAATAAAGAATTCTACCATATTATGGTCACTCTTCCCCAAGGGGCCTCACACAACAAGATTGCTAATTAGTCCTTTCTCATTACACATCACGCAATCTAGGATGGCCAGCCCTCTAGTTGGTTGCTCGACATATTGGTGCAGAAAACCATCCCTAATATACTCCAGGAAATCTTCCTGCACCGCATTGCTACCAGTTTGGTTAGCCCAATCAATATGTAGATTAAAGTCACCCATGATAACTGCTGTAACTTTATTGCATGCATCCCTAATTTCTTGTTTGATCATGTCCCCAGCCTCACTACTACTGTACACAATTCCCACTAGCGTTTTCTGCCCTTTGGTACTACGTAGCTCCACCCATACTGATTCCACATCATCCAAGCTGATGTCCTTCCTTACTATTGCATTAATTTCTTCTTTAACAGCAATGCCACCCCACATCCTTTTCCTTTCTCGCTATCCTTCCTGAATGTTGAATACCCCTGGATGCAGAGTTCCCGGCCTTGGTCACCCTGGAGCCATTTCTCCGTGATGCCAATTACATCATATCTGTTAACTGCTATCTGTGCAGTTAATTCGTCTACCTTATTACGAATAATCCTCGCATTGAGGCACAGAGCCTTCAGGCTTGTCTTTTTAACACACTTTGCCCCTTTAGAGTTTTGCTATAATGTGGCTCTTTTTGCTTTTTGCCTTGGGTTTCTCTGCCCTCCACTTTTACTTTTCTTCCTTTTATCTTTTGCTTCTGCCCCCATTCTACTTCCCTCTGTCTCCCTGCATAGGTTCCCAGCCCCCTGCCATATTAATTTAACCCCTCCCCAACAGCACTAGCAAACACTCCCCCTAGGACACTGGTTCCGGTCCTGCCCGGTGCAGATCGTCCGGTTTGTACTGGTCCCATCTCCCCCAGAACCGGTTCCAATGTCCCAGGAATTTGAATCCCTCCCTTCTGCACCACTCCTCAAGCCACGTATTCATCTAAACTATCCTGCGATTCCTACTCTGACTAGCACATGGCACTGGTAGCAACCCTGAGATTACTACTTTTGAGGTCCTACTTTTTAATTTAGCTCCTAGCTCCCTAAATTCGTCTTGTAGGATCTCATCCCATTTTTCACCTATATTGTTGGTGCCTTTATGCACCACAACAACTGGCTGTTCACCCTCCCTTTTCAAAATGTCCTGCACCCGCTCCGAGACATCCTTGACCCTTGCGCCAGATAGGTAACATACCATCCTGGAGTCTTGATTGTGGCCGCGGAAACGTCTATCTATTCCTCTTGCAATAGAATCCCCCATCACTATAGCTCTCCCACTCTTTTTCCTGCCCTCCTGTACAGCAGAGCCACCCATGGTGCCATGAACTTGGCTGCTGCTGCTCTCCCCTGATGAGTCATCCCCCTCAACAGTACCCAAAGTGGTGTATCTGTTTTGCAGGAGAATGACCGCAGGGGACCTCTGCACTACCTTCCTTCCACTGTTCTTCCTGTTGGTCACCCATCCCCTATCTGCCTATGTAACCTCTACCTGCCATCTGCCCAACTCACTAAACGTGCTATTCACGATATCCTCAGCATCGCGGATGCTCCAGAGTATATCCACCCGCAGCTGCAGTGCCGCAACGCGGTCTGTCAGTTGCTGCAAGCGGATGCACTTCCTGCACATGTAGTCGTCAAGGACACTGGGAGCGTCCCTGACTTCCCACATAGCACAGGAGTAGCATAACATGTGTCTGAGCTCTCCTGCCATGACTTAACCCTTAGATTAACTTAATTTGGCAACAACAATGCTAAAGGTTACCTACTGATAAAGATAAGAAAAAGAAAAACTATTCACCAATCACTTACCCCTTTGGCTTTGACGTCACCTTTCGATTTCTTTCTACTTTTTTGCCTTCTCTCCCTGGAGCTGCACCACCTGGCCTTTCCGACGCCTCCCTGGACTCCCGCTGCTCGAATGCCCGCCTCATGAACTACTGGGCCTTTTATAGGGCGCTCCGATGTCCCCGGACTCCCGCTGCTCGCACTCGCAATTCTAATCTGTGGCACTCCACAAATATGAAACTGCAGCAATAAGAGGGTTTAAGTTGATTTGATTTTTTTCCTTTTTTTTTAATCGTAGTGATTTTTTTTAAAAATCCGTTTTACATAAATACTCGGTACAGATGGAATGCACAACTCTGCAGCGTAGCTTACAGTGCATAAATTTCCTCGTGAGTCAGGTCCATGACTCCGGAATGTGGCTCTTGGTTGATTTTTTTAAAATATTATTGCAATTTTTCCATGTAACAACATAGTACATTAGTTACAGAATATTCAGTGTACAGAATATTATTGGGAAATTCGCTTTATCTAGAGATTTATGGATGGCTCAGGAAGCAGATTCTGTTGAGTGTTATTTGTTTTTAGGTATATTGCAGTGATTGTTGTTGTGATACTAACCATTAGATCTTTTTGAATATGCTGTTTAAGCTTTGAACTTCCATGGACAGGTGAATTGACCTGTATCCCTTTCAGGTGGTGCTTGAGCGACACAGGTATATTGTTGATGTGATATCTTGCTGTTGGCAGTTGGTTATAGATGGGGATCAGTTTGTGAAATTCTCTTGGTTGAAGCCCTGATTTTAACTCCTGCTTGGTGGGTAGCAGGGTGAGTTACAAACTCATCGTCTGCACCATAAAACAGGCCCAGGGTATTTTACATACTACGCCTCATTATAATTTCACTGGCGTGTTTCCCACTTGATTAACTCACACAACCTGGCACTTTCCTACAGATCAGCCAGAGATCTATTAAAGTGAGGTTGCATTCTCTTCTGCAAGATTTTGCTTTGACTGCTGGAGGAATAAACTGCTTCAACATGCATGTAGTGATGCACCCAGCCTTAGTGAGCAGCAGCCAAAGTGCTGCAGTCTGCAGCCGGGCCCTCAGATGCTTAAACTCTCAGCATTCACCAGCCATGAGCATCTCACGGGTCCTCGAGTGAGCAGCATCCTTTAACCAGCTCTGCTGAAGCCATTGGGGGAGCATCTTGTGGGAGTAACAGGGTAACCTTTTTTTAAGAAAAGCCCAATGGGTTGATCACTTGGGTGACAAAATAATTCACTATTATATTGTAGCGAGTAGGTTCTGTACTTGCTTAAAAAACTGTTAATCTTTAACATCTTCCAGTTCTGATGAAAGGTTAACTCTGTTTCTCATTCCACAGTTGCTGCCTGACCTGCTGAGTGTTTTCCAGCATTTTCTGTTTTTATTTCAGTACCGTATTGTTTGGAATTTAAATTATTACCTTTATTCTTTTAGCATTTTGGTCCTAAGTTTCTTTTCATTACAGCTTCTTAGTCTGCATTGTCAGAATGTCATTTATATAGAGGTCGGATGAATTGTTTCAATGTTCTTTAATGCAAAATCAAGGGAGTGGTGAAGGGTTAACGAGAACTGTTAATACTGAGGGGCTTTTTGTGTCTTTGCAAGTAAGAGGTTTGAGCAGCTCATTGCAGGAGCTACACTATCAACTGTTCCCTGGCTTCTCTAGCTGCAACATTGTGGATCTCCCTTGCCTTCATCTAATTCTTTCTTGTCTGATGTTGCCTCTTGTTACTGTGCCTCCTTTAACTCCAATCCTCTTTGTAGTGACAGGTTGTGCAGAATGCTGAGAGCTACAATGATGTGGTCCACTTTGTCTGCACTATGCTGAAGGGAGCCCCCATAATGATCAAGGCACCTATTCTCTATGATATCTGTTGTCCCCTGGCACCCATTCTCTGATGTTCCTAGGTAGGTGGAAAAATGGGTAGGGGAGTGGGGTGAATGAATGTTGCAAAATGAAAGTGTTGTGGTAGCTGTCAGCGAAACAGGTACACGCTTGCATGATCCATATATGGTGATCACACACCAATTGTGCATTGATGGAGTGGAAACTGTTCCTCTTGAGGAAAGTTAACAGCTCATCTTCTGGAGGCCTTAAAGCTACATGCATGCAGTCTATTGTACAATGGACTCAAGGAAAGCTGGGCATTGCTGCAAATCACAGCTCTCTCATTCTGGCTGCTGATGTCCATTGGGAAGGTAATGTTACGGCATCCCTGGCCCAAGACTGCCCAAAGTGGAGGAACAGCATCCAACAGAGGCTGGAGCACCTTGAGTCTCGTCGCCGAGAGCATGCAGAAACCAAGTGCAGACAGCGGAAGGAGTGTGCGGCAAACCAGGCTCCCCACCCACCCTTTCCTTCAACCACTGTCTGCCTCACCTGTTACAGAGACTGTAATTCCAGCATTGTACTGTAGAGCCAACTGAGAACTCACTTTTAGAGTGGAAGCAAGTCTTCCTCGATTTTGAGGGATTGCCTATGATGGATGTTATTGGTTTGCTCTGGAAAGGAAGGCATTGGTGACCTGCTTGATGCAGCTGTGCACTGTGGAATGGGAGATGTGGTGATAACCCCTTGTTTCTGTCTGTAAGCCAAAGGAAATAATGAGCAGTACCAACGATGAGCAGTGATTGCTTAATGAGGTAAGTTAGGGCGGGGGGGGGGGGGGGGGGGGGGAAAGTCGAAGAAGCAAACTGTTAGCTCAAAGACCTTGGAAATGCACAACTTATAATGGCACACCAATCCGAATGACCTGAGTGCAAGCGAATGTTATTTTTAAATCCAATTTGCAGTCCTGTCAATGCTGCTAGGTTTTATTCACTGGTTTGCCAGTGGAAGACCCGCCTAGCTAAAATCACATTTAGGACCTAATGCCGTTATGGAATCCCATTTTGAACTTACGAATAAGATAATTGCCAGTTTCCGGCAGGTGTGTTTGCCAACTGAATCCGCTCCGGAGTTAAAGTGGCGGGCAGCGGGTCTCTGGGGTGGGGTGGTAAGTTGATTTTAACCACGCCCATTTCCCGTTCCCATGGGTCAGGTTTGGTTTAATGTTGGACCGCAGCTGCACAACTATCTTTTTGGCTGTCTATGTTCCACAGTGTTACTACCCATATTGTTTAGGGATGGGGGCATCATCTGCTTCTCAGTTTTGCAGCTATCAAATTCCAGAGTTTGCCATATCCATGGAAAAAACAGAGACAGTGTGCTGGATCTGGTTTGATTGTGTGCTTAATAATTTTGAGTCCATGTAGCACTTTTTGTCAGCAGGGCTAAATCTTTCGGTTATCTCTGAATAGCTAACTGATATTCAGAAGTTGAAATCAGTGTATAAGTTATTTGCTTTCAACCAGTGGCCACTGTACTAAAAATGGTTTGCTGTCTTGGTTCTATTATCCACTTTATACTGTTAATACAGAACTTTTCACAGTGGGATAGGATTTGGATTCCATTGTTTTTATGGACTTGTGGTGCAAGTGTTTTTTTTTAACTCTGTTTAAAATATCAAACAATAATCTGCCATTACACAGTGCATTACAGTTCTGGAACTGGGCACTATGAAAATGTGTGATTCAGAAGACTTTTATCTTTTTACATTTTATATTTATATTTGAACTTATTCCCTTCTTAACTAGTTTCATTGTGTCTGGGAATCTGATGTATAATGCAAAGTAGAGAAGAACCCATGCACAAATAATTGGTTTTGAAGTACTTCTTTTTATGCCAGGTAGCTGAGGGAGCTAGTAGATGTTGATCAATTCTGTTTAATACTGTTATAAGTGGGTGTGCAACGGTAGTCTGAGTGGTGCATTGTTCTCACTCTGTGATCAGGATACAAGATTCTGAGGGGGATTGACAGGGTAGATGCTGAGAGGTTGTTTCCCCTGGATGGAGAGTCTAGAACTACGGGGCACAGTCTCTGAATAAGGGCCATTTAAGACTGAGATGAGAAATGTAAAGTCCTTACTCTACAGCATGAAACCACACGAGGCACATTCTGGGGACAAGGTCACTCTGTGACCGTAACTCTTTATTCACAAGACTCCAAAGACAATGACCCTGCGTGGGACCTCCTTTTTTTTTATACCTGTGTGATCAGGTAAGGAGTGTCTCCCACAAGTTCACCCCTTGTGGTCAAGGTGTGCATCTAGGTTGAGAGTATACAGTAATGCAGTGGTTACATACATGATATCACCTCCCCCCTCCACCCCCCCCCACCCCAAAGTCTTATTGGGATCATAGGTTCAGGTGGTCTACGCTCCCTCATGGAGCGCCGCAGTTGGGGCTCTGGTTGTTGGACACTGACATGAGTGTCTGTCACCTGTGGTGATTCCGGCCTGACCGGGCTGACCGCAGGGACTGTGCATTCTTCTGATTGCTCTTGTTGCTCGTTCACTGGCGGTGTTGTGAGCTCCATCTCATGGTCTTCTTCAGGTTCCTCCGTGTCGATGCTGAACCTTTTTTTTTACTTGGTCCAGATGCTTACGGCATATCTGACCATTGTTGAGTTTTACCACGATGACCCTATTCCCCTCTTTGTCAATTACAGTGCCCTCAAGCCATTTGGGCCCCATGGCGTGATTGAGGACGAATACAGGTGTAGTGTCCTTACAGCTTACTATAGAATCACACGAGGCATGTACTGCAGACAAGGTCACTACGTGACCTGAACCTTTATTCCCAGGACCAAGAAATGTTGACCCTGCGTGGGACCTCCCTTTATCTACTTGGATGACCAGGTGAGGAGTGTCTCCCACAAGTTCACCCCCTGTGGTCAAGGTGTGCATTACTCAGGTGTATACAGTGTACAGTGTTGTTACATAAAGGTTACAGTTATGTGAAGGTTACAAACATGACATCACCTCCCCCCAACGTCTTTGGGTCAAAGATTGAGTCTTTCAGGCAGTTGACGCTCTCTCGTGGAGCGCCGCAGTTGGGGCTCTGGTGATTGGGCCTTGGCATGCGTCTCTGTCGCCTGAGGTGATTCCGGGCTGGCCGCAGGGACTGTGCACGCTGGTGAATGTCCTTGTTGCTTGTTCACTGGCAGTGGTGTGGGTGACATCACATAATCTTCCTCAGGTTCCTCAGTGTCCATGCTGAACCTTTTCTTTACTTGGTCCAGATGTTTGTGGCATATCTGCCCATTGTTAAGTCTGACCACTATGACCCTATTCCCCTCTTTGCCAATTACAGTACTCTCAAGCCACTTGGGTCCCAAAGCATGATTGAGAACAAATACAGGGTCATCAATTTCTATGCATCTCCCCACTGAGTTGCGATCATGGCACTCAATTTTGGACTGGCGCTTTCCCTCAACAATGTCTGACAGGGCTGGGTGAATGAGGGACAGCCGCGTTTTAAGCGTGCGTTTCATGAGTAGTTCCGCGGGCGGGACTCCCGTGAGCGAATGCGGGCGAAACCTATAGGCCAGCAGGAGGCGCGATAGGTGGTACTGAAGGGAGGGTCCTTGAATCCGGAGCATGCCCTGTTTTATGATTTGAACCGCAAGTTCCGCCTGGCCATTGGAAGCCGGCTTGAATGGTGCTGTCCTGACGTGTTTGATACCGTGTCGTCCCGACGTAAATTCCTGGAATTCATAGCTAGTGAAACACTGGCCATTATTGCTAACCAGGATGTCTGGCAAGCCGTGGGTCGCAAAGACCGTACGCAGACTTTCCACGTTGGGGATGTCATGCACGAATTCAATATGATGCACTCGATCCATTTCGAGTAAGCATTGACAACAATCAGGAACAATTTTCCCATGAACGGGCCCTCGTAGTCTACGTGAATACGTGAATACGTGACCATGGCCTGGTGGTCCAGGGCCACCGGCTGAGTGGGGCCTCCCTGGGGGCATTTCCCAGCTGAGAACACTTCATGCACCTGCGAACACAGTGTTCCAGGTCTGAGTCAATTCCCGGCCACCATACATGTGACTGGGCAATGGTCTTCATTAGCACGATGCCTGGGTGCTCGCTGTGGAGTTCCCTGACGAATGCTTCCCTTCCTTTCTGGGGCATGACTACCCGGCTGTCCCATAGCAGGCAGTCGGCTTGGATGGAGAGCTCGTCCAGTTGTCTGTGAAACGGCCTGACCTCCTCGGGACACGCTCCGTGTGCAGGCGCCCAATCCCCAGTCAGAACACATTTCTTTATCAGGGATAGGAGGGGATCTCTGTTGGTCCAGATTTTGATCTGGCGGGCTGTGATGGGGGAGCCTGCGGTGTCGAAAGCCTCAACGGCCATGACCATCTCCGCGCTTTGTTCCGACGCCCCCTCGGTGGTCGCCAGTGGGAGCCTGCTGAGCGCGTCAGCGCAATTTTCGGTGCCTGGCTGGTGTCGTATGGTGTAGTCATACGCAGCCAGCGTGAGGGCCCACCGCTGTATGCGAGCTGACGCGTTGGCATTGACAGCCTTGCTGTCAGACAACAGGGATGTTAACGGCTTGTGGTCCGTTTCTAACTCTAACCTTCTGCCGAAAAGGTACTGGTGCATCTTTTTCACCCCATAGACACATGCGAGTGCTTCCTTTTCAACCATCCCATATCCCCGTTCTGCCTGGGAGAGCGACCTGGAGGTATGAGCCACAGGTTGGAGTTGGCCCTCATCATTATTCTGCTGCAACACGTACTCAACCCCATAGGATGATGCATCACACGTTAAAACCAGTTTCTTACAGGGGTTGTACAAGGTCAACAGCTTGTTAGAACAAAGCAGATTCCACGCCCGATTGAAAGCCCGTTCTTGACTGTCCCCCCAAAACCATTCACAACCCTTATGCAGGAGCACGTGCAGCGGCTCCAACAATGTGCTTAAGTTCGGCAGAAAGTTCCCGAAGTAGTTCAATAGTCCCAGAACTAACCGCAACTCCGATGTGTTGCTGGGCCTGGGCGCACAATGGATTGCCTCCGTTTTGGATTCGGTAGGCCGGATCCCGTCTGCAGCAACCCTCCTGCCCAAAAACTCGACCTCTAGGGCCAAAAATACACACTTGGACTTCTTTAGTCGCAAGCCTACCCGGTCCAGTCGTTGGAGCACCTCCTCCAGGTTGTGGAGGTGTTCCTCGGTGTCTCGACCCGTGATAAGGATGTTATCTTGGAATACGATTGTTCCAGGGATGGATTTAAGCAAGCTTTCCATGTTCCTCTGGCATTCGTTCAGCGGCCGCTATCTTCCAAACAGACACCTGTTGTAAACGAATAGCCCCTTATGCGTAGTGATGGTGGTCAGAAGCTTGGATTCCTCAGCCAGTTCCTGAGTCATGTAGGCTGAAGTGAGGTCCAACTTGGTGAACAGCTTGCCACCTGCCAGCGTGGCAAAAAGATCCTCCGCTCCCGGAAGCGGGTATTGGTTCTGTCGTGACACTCGGTTGATGGTAGCCTTGTAGTCGCCACAAATCCTGACCGAACCATCCGCTTTAAGGACAGGAACGATGGGGCTTGCCCAGTCACTGAATTCAACAGGCGAAATTATGCCCTCTCTTAGCAGCCTCTCCAACTCATTCTCAATTCTCTCATGCATCACATACGGCACGGCTCTGGCTTTGTGGTGCACTGGTCTGGCATCCGGGGTGAAGCATATCACTACTTTGGTGCCCTTAAAGGTCCCGACACCGGGTTGAAAAAGTGGCTCGAATTTCTGTAGGAACTGTGAGCATAAACTTCGCTCCACAGATGAAATGGCGTGCACATCCCCCTCCCCATTTCAGTTCATCTCGGCTAGCCAGCTCCTCCCCAAGAGCGCGGGACCATTCCCCGGGACAATTCAGAGTGGCAGCCGGTTATCCGATCCATTGTGTGTGCCCACCAAGTTTGCACTGCCTAGTACTGGGATGATCTCTCTGGTGTACGTCCGTGGCTGTGTGTCAATGCGTTCCAGTTTGGCCCTGTTAGCTTTGAGTGGCCATAGTTTTTCAAATTGTTGGGCACTCATAAGTCACTGGCTGGTTCCTGTGTCCAGTTCCATGCGTACAGGGATGCCATTTAATAGAACTTTCACCATCATAGGCGGCGTTTTGGTGTACGAGCTGTGGATGTCTGCCACATGAACCCGCTGGACTTCAGCATCCATAGCTTTGCCCCAAGCATCACCCTGCCTTGCAGAACCCTCGTCTGGTTCCTCTGCCTCGTAAACTAGCCTCGCAATGAGCTTTCTGCACATTCTGGCCAGCTGTCCACTGAAGTTACAGTTTCTACAGATAAATTGTTGAAACCTACAGGTTTTCGCAGCATGTCTGTCACCGCACCTCCAGCATGAGCTGAGATTGTTGTGAACAAAGGAATTGTTAACAGGCATTCCTCTCTGTCTCTTTTATTACCCCTGAGCACTCTGTTGCTAAGTGTCAATGGTCCCATCCCGGGACGCATTGTCCCTTGTGATGGCGTGAATTGCCGATTCCCCTGCCATTGTCTCTGTTGCTGGCCCACCCTAGAGCCTGTTGCTGCCTGGGCGGTGTTGAATTGCCCTTGCCTGCCTGCGGCGTTCTGTGTCTCATTTACAATGTTAACTCCCTGGTCCATCGCCACATTGGAACCAGGGTTGCGCGCATAAATTATCTTGGTCTCCTCTTCCCCTGCCATGAAGGTCTGAGCTATCAGCGTTGCCCTTTCCAAAGTCAAGTCCTTGGTCTCAATAAGCTTCCTGAAAATCCCGGCATGACCAATGAAGAAATCCCTTAACATCTCCCCCCTGCAGGCGTCTGTGAACTTGCAGAGGCTGGCCAAACGCCGAAGGTCCGCAACGAATTCCGATATGCTTTGTCCCTCCCGACACCGGTGTATATGGAACTGTTGCCGGGCCATGTGTATACTGCTCGCCGGTTTGAGGTGCTCACTGATCAGAGTGCTGAGCTCTTCAAAGGACTTGTCCGCCGGCTTCTCGGGTGCGAGCAAGTCTTTCATCAGCGTATACGTCTTGGATCCACAGCTGGTCAGTAGATGCGCCCTCCGTTTGCCAGCCACTTCCTCTCCCAGCCAGTCCTTCGTGACAAAGCTCTGCTGGAGCCTCTCAACGAAATCGTCCCAGTCCTCTGTGCTACCGGTGGCCATCCTCGTGGGTTGTTGATTCCCGTTTCTTGTCGCCAAATGTAGTATCCTTACATCTTACTATAGAATCACACGAGGCATGAACTGCAGACAAGGTCACTATGTGACCTGAACCTTTATTCCCAGGACCAAGAAGTGCTGACCCTGCGTGGGACCTCCCTTTATAAAGCTGGATGACCAGGTGAGGAGTGTCTCCCAAAAGTTCACCCCCTGTGGTCAAGGTGTGCAATTACTCAGGTGTATAGTGTACAGTGTTGTTACATAGAGGTTACAGTTATGTGAAGGTTACAAACATGACAACAGGATCATTTATTTCTATACATCTCCCCCTCGAATTACGGTCATGGTACTCGTTTTGTGACTTGTGCTTGCCCTCAACTATGCCGATCAGGACTGGAGTGTCCGTTTCATTAGTAGCTCTGCGGGCGGGACCCCCGTGAGCGAGTGCGGTCTGGATCTATAGGCCAGCAGGAGACGTGATAGGCGGGCATTGTAGGGAGGGTCCTTGAATCCTGAGCATACCTTGCTTAATGATTTGGACCGCACGTTCTGCCTGGCCATTGGAGGCCGGCTTGAACGGCGCAGTCCTGACATGGTTGATGCCATTGCCCAACACAAACTCTCGGAATTCGTAGCTTGTGAACCATGGGCCATTATCACTAACCAGGATGTCCGGCAAGCCATGGGTTGCAAAGATCGCACGTAGGCTTTCCACGGTGGTGGATGACGTGCATGAATTCAGAATGATGCACTCGATCCATTTTGAGTATGCATCTACCACAATAAGGAACATCTTACCCATGAACGGGCCCGTGTAGTCAACATGAATGCATGATCATGGCCTGGTGGGCCAGGGCCACAGGCTGAGCGGGGCCTCCCTGGGGGCATTACCCAGCTGGGCACATGTCGTGCACCTGCGAACACAGTGTTCCAGGTCTGAATCAATTTCAGGCCACCAAACGTGTGACCGGGCAATGGCCTTCATCTGCACAATGCCTCGGTGCTCTCTGTGGAGTTCCCTGATGAATGCCTCCTTGCCCTTTGGGGCATAACTACCCGGCTGCCCCATAGTAGGCAGTCGGCTTGGATGGAGAGCTCATCCATCCGTCCGTGGAACGGTCTGACCTCCTCAGGGCATGCTTGATCTGGCAGGCTGTGATGGGGGATACTGCACTGTTAAAGGCATCGACAGCCATGACCATCTCGGCGCTTTGCTCCGCTGCCCCCTCAGTGGTGGCCAGTGGAAGCCTGCTGAGCGCGTTAGCGCAATTTTCAGTGCCGGGCCGGTGCCGGATGGAGTAGTCATAAGCAGCCAGCGTGAGAGCCCATCGCTGTATGCGAGCTGATGCATTGGCATTGATAGCCTTGCTGTCTGACAACAGCGATGTTAATGGCTTGTGGTCTGTCTCTAATTCAAACTTCATTTTTTTTACACCAAAGACACATACAAGCGCTTCCTTCTCGACCATCCCATATCCTCGTTCTGCTTGAGAGAGCGACCTGGAGGCATAAGCCACAGGTTGTAGTTGACCCTCAGCATTGCCCTGCTGCAACACGCACCCAGCCCCATAGGACGATGCACCACATGTCAGAACCAATTTTCTACAGGGGTCACACAGGGTCAACAACTTGCATGAACAAAGTAGGTTTCATGCCGGATCAAAAGCCCGTTCCTGACATTCCCCCCCAAAACCAATCGCAACCCTTACGCAGGAACACGTGTAGCGGCTCCAACAACGTGCTCAAGTTCGGCAGAAAGTTCCCGAAATAGTTCAACAGTCCCAGGAATGAACGCAACTCCGATGTGTTGCAGGGCCTAGGTGCTCGTCGAATCGCCTCTGTTTTGGATTCGGTGGGCTGAATCCCATCTGCAGCAACCCTCCTGCCCAGAAACTCAACCTCAGGAGCTAAGAACACACATTTAGACTTCTTGAGTTGCAGGCCTACCCGGTCCAGTCGGCGTAGCACCTCCTCCAGGTTGTGGAGGTGTTCCTCGGTGTCTCGACCCGTGATGAGGATGTCGTCCTGGAATACGATCGTTCCAGGAATGGATTTAAGCAGGCTTTCCATGTTTCATTGAAAAATCGCGGCCGCTGATCAAATGCCAAACGGGCACCTGTTATAAACGAACAGTCCCTTGTGCGTGGTGATGGTGGTCAGTAATTGAGATTTGTCTGCCAGTTCCTGGGTCATATAGGCTGAAGTGAGGTCCAACTTAGTGAACAGCTTGCCGCCTGCCAGCTTGGCAAAGAGGTCCTCCTCTCTTGTAGGGACACCCGATTGATGGTGGCCTTGTAGTCGCCACAGATCCTGACAGAGCCATCCACTTTTAGGACGGGAATGATGGGGCTCGCCCAGTCGCTGAATTCAATAGGCGAGATGATGCCCTCTCTCAACAGCTGGTCCAATTCACTCTCGATCTTTTCCCGCATCACATACGGCACCGCTCTGGCTTTGTGGTGCACTGGCCTGGAGTCTGGTGCGATGTGTATCACTACTTTAGTGCCTTTGAAAGTCCCGACACCAGGTTGGAATAGTGAATCGAATTGTTGTAGGACTTGTGAGCACGAACTTCGCTCCATAGATGACATTGTGAGAACATCCCCCCATTACCTGTTCATCTCGGCTAACCAGCTCCTCCCCAACAGTGCAGGACCATTGCCCGGGACAATCCAGAGCAGCAGCCGATTCACTAACCCATTGTGTGTGACAGCCAACATTGCACTGCCTAGCACCGGAATGATTTCGTTGGTGCAAGTCTGAAATGGTGTCTCAATACGTGCTAATTTGAGTCTACTGGCTTTAAGTGGTCATAGCTTCTCAAATTGCTGAACGCCCATGAGTGACTGGCTGGCCCCAGCTCCATGCATACAGGGATACCGTTTAATAAAACCCTCATCATCATTGGTGCCGTTTTAGTGTATGAACTGTGAATATTCGCCACATGGACCCGCTGAACCTCGCGTCCATCGATTTGCCCCAAAAGTCATCCTGCCTCAAAGAACCCTCTTCTGTTCCATCCGCCTCATATATTAGTCTGGAAGCAGACTTCCTGCACATTTGAACTAAGTGGCCACTGAGATTTCAGTTCCTGCAGACAAACTGTTGAAATCTGCAAGATTTAGTTGAGTGTTTTCCCCCACATCTCCAGCATGAGTTAAAGTTTCTGTTGTTGGGAACAAAGGGACTATGGCCAGGCATTCCGCGCTGACTGCCCCTGTGACTGCTTTTAAGTACCCTATTAGTGGTGTCAGTGGCCCAATCCCAGGCCGCATTGTCCACTGTGATGGCGTGAATGTCTGTTCAGCCTGGCATTGTCTCTGCTGAAGTCCTACTCTGGGGTCTATTGCTGCCTGGGGAGTGTCGGATTGCCCCTGCCTGTCTGCGGGGCTCTGAGTCGCATTGATGATGTTGACTCCCTGATCCATCGCCGCGTTAGAGGCAGAATTGCGCGCGTATATTATTTTCGTCTCTTCCTTCCCCGCCATAAAAGTTTGAGCCATCAACGCCGCCGCTTCCAAGATCAAATCCTTGGTCTCAATTAATTTGCGGAAAATTCCCGCATGACTGATGCCCTCGATAAAGAAGTCTCTTAG
Organism: Pristiophorus japonicus; assembly: GCF_044704955.1. Classification (NCBI taxonomy): domain Eukaryota; kingdom Metazoa; phylum Chordata; class Chondrichthyes; family Pristiophoridae; genus Pristiophorus; species Pristiophorus japonicus. The sequence continues at coordinate 219,268,690 of NC_091984.1, read as the reverse complement.
CATCTCCCCCCTGCAGTTATCTGTGAACTTGCAGAGGCTGACCAAACGCCCGAGGTCCGCTACGAAGTCCGGTATGCTCTGTCTTTCACGATGTCGGTGGGTGTAGAATCTGTGTCGGGCCATATGTATGCTACTTGCCGGTTTGAGGTGCTCCCCGATCAATTTGCTAAGTTCTTCAAAGGTTTTGTCCGCCGGCTTTTCGGGTGCTAGTAAGTCCTTGATGAGCGCGTAAGTCTTTGGTCCGCACCCTTCACTTGTCGGCCGCTGCATCCCCCAGCCATTCTTTCGTAACGAAGCTTTGCTGAAGCCTCTCGACAAAATCGTCCCAGTCTTCCCAACACAGTACCATTCCTCTGTGCTACCGGTGGCCATTCTCGTGGTCCGTGAATTCCCGTTTCTCGTCGCCAATATAAAGTCCTTACTCTATAGCATGAAACCACACGAGGCACATTCTGGGGACAAGGTCACTCTGTGACCGTAACTCTTTATTCACAGGACTCCAAAGACGATGACCCTGCGTGGGACCTCCCTTTTTATACCTGTGTGATCAGGTAAGGAGTGTCTCCCACAAGTTCACCTCTTGTGGTCAAGGTGTGCATCTAGGTTGAGAGTAGACAGTAATACAGTAGTGTTACATTGTGGTTACATACATGACAAGAAGGACTTTCATCACTACCCGAAAGGGCTGTGGTTGAACAGTCAGTGAGTATATTCAAGGCTGAGATAGACTCTAGGGGAATCGAGGGATATGGGGATCGGGCGGGAAAGTGGAGTTGATATGGAAGATCGGCAATTATCTTATTGAATGACGGAGCAGGCTCGAAGGGCAGTATGGCCTACTCCTGCTCCTAATTCTATTGGGCCTGGTTTTCATGAGCTGCAAGGCCCACCCATTTGCCGCCCAAAGGACTGCCAATGGCTGCCGAGAGAGCGGGCGGTACTTTGCCTGAAAGATTCCTCTAAAAGAGGTGGCAGTAGTGCCACCCAAGTGCTGCTGAGGATGGAGTCGGATGCAGGGAGAGTGGAAGACCTGAAGAGTAAAAAAATATTACCAAAAAAAACCCACCGGAACATCTTCAGGGGACCCCATCCAGGTAAATTGCTGTTAAAAATTAAAAAAAAAGATTTTCACTAACCTTTTCTTGCATGTCTTCAAACCTACCATAGAGGTTAGATCTGCCTCCACGCAGCGGTCCTTCCCCCTGCTGGCGCCGACTCCCGCCTGCACCAATCTGGCATCTCGGCGGGCAGGAGGCCACTTACGCGATTTGGCCACCAGAGGACGTCAGCGGGCGGTTCCCGGCGGTACTCCGCTCCCGCCCGCTCCAGCCCAAGTGGAAAATGGCGAGGAGAGGAAATTGGCAGCAAATCTTGGCGGCAGTGGGCGGTAAGGCCATCAATATTGGGCCTATGTTTTTAGGAAAATGCACACTTATTGGTGTTAACCACTGCCCACTTGTCAGCTGTAGATACTTCTTCCATTGGCCTTAAAGGGATACTTTATCCTCCCTATTCTCCAGATGAAGGAACATAGGAAAAATTATGGACAGAAAAAGACCTACTGGTCCATACAGCCTATTCCATATCAGTTAGCACCAGTTGGAGGCAAGAAGAATACAGTTTTGTTTTATACAGCATCTTATTGTGGATTTTATAAATATCTCCAAGCATTACATACAGATAAATACTTTTTAAAATGCAACACCTGTTAAGTTAAAACAGCCATTTGGTGCTGGAGAATGATCTATTAATATCTATATAATGCTCAAATCCCTTTTCAGCAGGTAGTGACCGAGTTTTTATTTTAGGTGTCAATGGATCCTGAATTACTTGGATTTTTTTTGTGGTGTACTCCACATCTCCAGTGGCGGTGATGCATGGGGAGAATTTCTTCTTACCTCAACCAAAGACTTGTACATTTTGTTACTTTGTTCCTGAGCTAACCACTACTGGTTCAATACTAACCACCTTCTTTTGAGCTCTGTCCTCTGTACATTAGTTCTTGAGCTTATGGATTTTTTTTTTTGGTCACTAGAAGTTGAGGCTATCTGCTCAGCTGCTCTATTTCCAACTTAAAGTCTATGGGCTAGAACCTCCACTTTAGTGCTTATTGCCCAAAAATGGGCGTTATTTCCGGCGTGGGCGGTAAAGTGTTTTCAGATCGCCTGCTTCTCGCCCATTCTCAAAACACCTTATACATTTTTGAAAATGGGCATTACCGCGAGCGATATCAAATGGGCGGTAGCGTTACATTTTTTTGACTTTCTGCCGTAAATTGTGGTCGTCCTTAGCAATGGCATGGCAACACTCGATTCCCGTGAATCTGGAGGTCAAGGGTCTCCATGACATGCGCAGAAGAGGAAACCGAGAGAGAGGGAGCTCAGAGGGACTGAAGGAGTGTCTGGGTGTGGTGTGGCTGCTTTGGGAGGAAGGAGGGAGACTTTAGAGCTACACAGCAAGTAGGCAAACAAAAGTTAGCTGTTACCAGCCACATATTTGATCGAATTTGCCCAATAATGGAGAGAGAGGAGGAGGCATCACAGCACGCTGTGGAGACTGACGCTAGAGAGAGCAGTGAGGTTGGAGAGGAGCACATTGGAGGCCGCAAAAGAGTCAGGAGGTTCTCGGATAAGGCAAATGCCTCCCTCCTGTCGCGTTGTGCTGGGGTGATTTGACACGGACGGCGTGGGAAACCCACCCTAAAGGCCTACTAGAGGATATGGATCGAGATACCAGAGGTCGTCTTGTCGGTGACCAACGAGGTGCGTGAGGGCAACCAATGCCCCAAACGATGGAATGACCTTGTGGGATTCGCAAGAGTAAGTATTACATTGATTTACATGTACTTATGTATTTATATAATTTGATTTGTAACAATCATGGGTGACTATCAGCAGATGTGAGGTTTTGAACTTTTACTGGGAATGTTTTATTCAAAGCCTGCAGTGACGCTGCACGTCTTTAGGTAAAGAATGATAATAATCATGATTACATCTGTCGGTTATGTGTTGTATCAATCTCTGTGACAGTACCTAACAATGATATCATGCAATGATCTCATGCCATGTCGTCCTGTCACCTTTTACAGAAGAAGCTATTGATGATGAGGTCCGTGCAGAGGCGAACGCGTAGGGGGCCACCAGTCCACAGAGATGGAGGAGCTAGTTATCGCACTCGTGGGGAAGCACCCCGGACAGCCACGGATGCATCTGCAGACCCTGAAGTGATGCCACGTGAGTAAAGCTTACACCATTGCGTGATGTAAAGTCTGTAGATACGACACCAAATCATATCCGAACAATCATATATGATAGATGATTTCTAAAAGTGTCATAGAAATAATGCTGGCCGAATGAAAATCATTGCAATGCACAATGTATTGATGGTCATGAAATGTGATGTCTGCGATGATTTTGAGAGCGGTGGTGCTTTTGTGTGCATATGCTGTGTGCAGCGCTGGACACACCTTGTCACCCTAGTACCCCCTTCTCTAATAACCTAATTTGTGTTTTGCAGCTCAGCCAGCAGCGCAACCCCAGGCAAGGCCACAGTGGCCAGAAGGTGGGGGTGCGGGGCAGGAGTTGGCGGACTACATCTGGTGCTGAGGAGCTCTGACTGTCACCCATCAATCCGTTGGGTCTGTTCTTGATGGATGAGAGCGTGGACTTCGAAGAACCTGCATTGCCACGCTCCAGAAGTCATTCCACCCCAAGACCATCTAGTGGTCCTCCAGTCATTCCTGCCAACACTCTGGAGGTACTGGCCCCAAGCACCTCTCCACCGGGCACCCCATTTGTCCCCGCGGAGGCCTCATGGACATAAGAACATAAGAATTAGGAACAGGAGTAGGCCATCTAGCCCCTCGAGCTTGCTCCGCCATTCAACAAGATCATGGCTGATCTGGCCGTGGACTCAGCTCCACTTATCTGCCCGCTCCCCGTAACCCTTAATTTCCTTATTGGTTAAAAATCTATCTATCTGTGACTTGAATACATTCAACGAGCTAGCCTCAACTGCTTCCTTGGGCAGAGAATTCCACAGATTCACAACTCTCTGGGAGAAGAAATTCCTTCTCAACTCGGTTTTAAATTGGCTCCCCCGTATTTTGAGGCTGTGCCCCCTAGTTCTAGTCTCCCCGACCAGTGGAAACAACCTCTCCGCCTCTATCTTGTCTATCCCTTTCATGATTTTAAATGTTTCTATAAGATCACCCCTCATCCTTCTGAACTCCAACGAGTAAAGACCCAGTCTACTCAATCTATCATCATAAGGTAACCCCCTCATCTCCGGAATCAGCCTCGTGAATCGTCTCTGTACCCCCTCCAAAGCCAGTATATCCTTCCTTAAGTAAGGTGACCAAAACTGCACGCAGTGCTCCAGGTGCGACCTCACCAATACCCTATACAGTTGCAGAAGGACCTCCCTGCTTTTGTGCTCCATCCCTCTCGCAATGAAGGCCAACATTCTATTCGCCTTCCTGATTACCTGCTGCACCTGCAAACTAACTTTTTGGGATTCATGCACAAGGACCCCCAGGTCCCTATGCACCTCAGCATGTTGTAATTTCTCCCCATTCAAATAATATTCCCTTTTACTGTTTTTTTTTCCCAAAGTGGATGATCTCACACTTTCTGACATTGTATTCCATCTGCCAAACCTTAGCCCATTCGCTTAACCTATCTAAATCTCTTTGCAGCCTTTCTGTGTCCTCTACACAACCCGCTTTCCCACTAATCTTTGTGTCATCTGCAAATTTTGTTACACTACACTCTGTCCCCTCTTCCAGGTCATCTATGTATATTGTAAACAGTTGTGGTCCCAGCACCGATCCCTGTGGCACACCACTAACCACCGATTTCCAACCCGAAAAAGACCCATTTATCCCGACTCTCTGCTTTCTGTTCGCCAGCCAATTCTCTATCCATGCTAATACATTTCCTCTGACTCCGTGTACCCTTATCTTCTGCAGTAACCTTTTGTGTGGCACCTTATCGAATGCCTTTTGAAAATCTAAATACACCACATCCATCGGTACACCTCTATCCACCATGCTCGTTATATCCTCAAAGAATTCCAGTAAATTAGTTAAACATGATTTCCCCTTCATGAATCCATGCTGCGTCTGCTTGATTGCACTATTCCTATCTAGATGTCCCGCTATTTCTTCCTTAATGATAGTTTCAAGCATTTTCCCCACTACAGATGTTAAACTAACCGGCCTATAGTTACCTGCCTTTTGCCTGTCCCCTTTTTTAAACAGAGGTGTTACATTAGCTGTTTTCCAATCCGCTGGTACTTCCCCAGAGTCCAGAGACTTTTGGTAGATTATAACGAATGCATCTGCTATAACTTCCGCCATCTCTTTTAATACCCTGGGATGCATTTCATCAGGACCAGGGAACTTGTCTACCTTGAGTCCCATTTCCCTGTCCAGCACTACCCCCCTAGTGATGGTGATTGTCTCGAGGTCCTCCCTTCCCACATTCCTGTGATCAGCAATTTTTGGCATGGTTTTTGTGTCTTCCACTGTGAAGACAGAAGCAAAATAATTATTTAAGGTCTCAGCCATTTCCACATTTCCCATTATTAAATCCCCCTTCTCATCTTCTAAGGGACCAACATTTACTTTAGTCACTCTTTTCCATTTTATATATCTGTAAAAGCTTGTCCTACCCGTTTTTATGTTTTGCGCAAGCTTACCTTCATAATCTATCTTTCCTTTCTTTATTGCTTTCTTAGTCATTCTTTGCTGCCGTTTAAAGTTTTCCCAATCTTCTATTTTCCCACTAACCTTGGCCACCTTAAACGCATTGGTTTTTAATTTGATACTCTCCTTTATTTCCTTGGTTATCCACGGCTGGTTATCCCTTCTCTTACTGCCCTTCTTTTTCACTGGAATATATTTTTGTTGAGCACTATGAAAGAGCTCCTTAAAAGTCCTCCACTGTTCCTCAATTGTGCCACCGTTTAGTCTGTGTTCCTAGTCTACTTTAGCCAACTCTGCCCTCATCCCACTGTAGTCCCCTTTGTTTAAGTATGGTACGCTCGTTTGAGACACTACTTCCTCATCCTCAATCTGTATTATAAATTCAACCATACTGTGATCACTCATTCCGAGAGGATCTTTTACTAGGAGATCGTTTATTATTCCTGCCTCATTACACAGGACCAGATCTAAGATAGCTTGCTCCCTTGCAGGTTCTGTAACATACTGATCTAAGAAACAATCCCGTATGCATTCTATGAATTCCTCCTCCAGGCTACCCCGTGCGATTTGATTTGACCAATCGATATGTAGGTTAAAATCCCCCATGATTACTGCCGTTCCTTTTTCACATGCCTCCATTATTCCCTTGATTATTGCCCTCCCCACCGTGAAGTTATTAATCGGGGGCCTATAAACTACACCCACCAGTGATTTTTTTCCCCTTACTATCTCTAATCTCCACCCACAATGATTCAACATTTTGTTCATTAGAGCCAATATCGTCTCTCACAACTGCTCTGATATCATCCTTTATTAACAGAGCTACCCCAACTCCTTTCCCTTCTTGTCTATCTTTCCGAATTGTCAGATACCCCTGTATGTTTAATTCCCAGTCTTGGCCACCCTGTAACCACGTTTCTGTAATGGCCACCAAATCATACCCATTTGTAATGATTTGTGCCGTCAACTCATTTACTTTATTTCGAATGCTGCGTACGTTTAGGTAGAGTGTTTTAATACTAGTTTTTAAACCATGATTTTTAGTTTTGACCCCTCCTGCAGCCCCTTTATATTCAGTGGCCCATTTTGTTTTTTGCCTTGGGTTTCTCTGCCCTCCACTTTTACTCATCTCCTTTCTGTCTTTTGCTTTTGTCTCCTTTTTGTTTCCCTCTGTCTCCCTGCATTGGTTCCCATCCCCCTGCCACATTAGTTTAACTCCTCCCCAACAGCACTAGCAAACATTCCCCCTAGGACATTGGTTCCGGTCTTGCCCAGGTGTAGACCGTCCGGTTTGTACTGGTCCCACCTCCCCCAGAACCGGTTCCAGTGTCCCAGGAATTTGAATCCCTCCCTGCTGCACCAGTGCTCAAGCCACGTATTCATCTGAGCTATCCTGCGATTCCTACTCTGACCAGCACGTGACACTGGTAGCAATCCTGAGATTACTACTTTTGAGGTCCTACGTTTTAATTTAGCTCCTAGCTCCTTAAATTCGTCTTGTAGGACCGCATCCCTTTTTTTACCTATATTGTTGGTACCAATGTGCACCACGACAACTGGCTGTTCACCCTCCCTTTTCAGAATGTCCTGCACTCGCTCCGAGACATCCTTGACCCTTGCACCAGGGAGGGAACATACCATCCTGGAGTCTCGGTTGCGACCGCAGAAACGCCTATCTATTCACCTTGCAGTGGTGGTGTGGAACGGACGCGGCAGGTCTGTTCCACAAGCGCGACATGAGAGCGGAGAGATGGTACAGTTGTCCAGGAGGACTGTAGACATTGGTGACTAGCTCATTGAAGCATTGGGGGGCATATTCCGACAGCTGGCCACCATGACCGAGTGCATTCCACACATGGTGGAGTCCCTGGATGCGATAGCCAGGAACACTGCTGCCACAGGCCTCCCAGTGGTCCCCAAGCACGGCACTCCACCCCTAGATTCAGCACCACCACTGCAAACGATAGATGAGAGCAAGGACCAAGATCCTGCTTCTGCATCAGAGAATGTTGCCTGCTCGGCACCCATCGCTCCTGTACCCATGCAACCACCACATCTGCCTTCATTCCCCCCCAATGGGGCACTGCCTGAGGAGCTCCTCAGCCAGGCGCTGTGGAGCGAGATGGGGAAGGGATAGAGGTTCGGAGAAGAAGGGGATGGGGCGAGGGAAACTGAGGTGCATGTCCGCAGGTGATGGCTGTGTTACATCTCCATCTGGGTGTATACAATTTGTTGTAATGTATGGGGACTGGGGACCATCCTCCTGCTTTGCCTTTGTATTCTGTGTTGCTGGACATGTTGAACATTTGATTGATGTCAATGTTGGAAAAAGTGGGATGTGGGAGGGGGTTGGGTGTTATTGGCTGTGATACTTATGATTTCAGACTAATGTTGGTATTACATTTTTGTTATTACATTTTTGTTGTTGAACATAATCTTGTTGCGCATTGTCTCAAATAGCTGGACCGTTACACACTGATGATTCCTTACCATAAAAGGGTTAAATACAACTTAACATCAATCAACATAAACTTTAACTGGCACCAAGATGATGGGCACCATTGATGTCTGAGCTGCACACACACAGCGTTGTCACTCACATCAGCGCTCTTTCAGGCAAACCTTTCAGATATCAGCTCCTCACGTAAGAGTGGGATTTAACAAATGCTAGCCACACCACTGGCGTTCGTTCCAGTTAGTTCCATTTTTTGTGGGCGGTTTTTTGAGCGAGCGATATTGTGGGCGATATGTGTGCAAGGTGGTGAAATTGACGTGGGCGATCTCCATGGCCACTAGTTAGGTAAATATGCTCTTTACAACAAAAAACAGGGGCGGGCGTTCATATTGAATCTCGGCGTTAATTCCGTGCGGAAAGTAATGCTGGCCGATATTATGGGTGTTGATTTCGCCCATTCTGATGATTCTGCCCAAAAAAAGTGAGCAGGCGATAATATTTTTTCCCGGCGTTAATCACATTGGGAAAATAACGCTCGGCGATAAGTCTCCTAAAAAAGCCCGTCAGTTTCCATTTTGTGCCAAAATGGGCGGTATCTGGGCGTTATACATAATTTCAGCGGCAAAATGGGCGTTAAGTGGCCGTTAAGCATGCAAAAAAAGTGGAGTTTATAGCCCTATAACTTTTTTATCTTCATCTCTGCTCTTAACCAGGTTTATTTCCTCCAGGCCATTTATCTTGGCGCCCTCCCAACTCCATTCCTGATCACTCTACTTCCCTTGCTTGTTGACATAGTCAACTGCTTCCTCTGTTCATGGACTTCATCTTCCCTATTAAAAACCACTGTAATCATGCCACATCTTAAATCTAACTTTGACCCTTCTCCATCATTTCTAGCCCCTGTTCCATCTCTAATTTCCTTTGTCTCTTTTGGTTTGGAAACATTGTTGCTGCTCAACTTCATGCCCTTCTGTTTGAATTCCTTCAGTCTAGCTTCTGTCCCATCCACAGCACCGAGACTGTCCATGTTAAAATTACCAATGAAATTCTATGTGTTATCCCTCCTTGTATTTCAGTACTCAATTTGTATTGGCAGGTGGAGTATAGTGTTGGAAAGTGTGAGGTCATGCACTTTGGCAGAAAAAATCAAAGAGCAAGTTATTATTTAAATGGAGAAAGGTTGCAAAGTGCCGCAGTACAGCGGGACCTGGGGGTACTTGTGCATGAAATGCAAAAGGATAGTATGCAGGTACAGCAAGTGGTCAGGAAGACCAATGGCATCTTGGCCTTTATTGCAAAGGGGATGGAGTATAAAAGCAGGGAAGTCTTGCTACAGCTATATAAGGTATTGGTGAGGCCACACCTGGAATACTGCGTGCAGTTTTGGTTTCCATATTTACGAAAGGATATACTTACTTTGGAGGCAGTTCGGAGAAGGTTCACTAGGTTGCTTCCAGGGATGAGGGGTTGACTTATGAGGAAAGGTGGAGTAGGTTGGGCCTCCACTCACTGGAATTCAGAAGAATGAGAGGTGATCTTATCGAAACGTATAAGATTATGAGGGGGCTTGACAAGGTGAACGCAGAGAGGATGTTTCCACTGATGGGGGAGACTAGAACTAGAGGGCCTTAGTAATAAGGGGCCGCCCATTTAAAACTGAGATGAGGAAAATTTTCTTCTCTCAGAGGGTTGTAAATCTGTGGAATTCGCTGCCTCAGAGAGCTGTGGAAGCTGGGACATTGAATAAACTTAAGACAGAAATAGAAAGGGGATTAGGGATTATGGGGAGGGGGCGGGGAAGTGGAGCTGAGTACATGATCAGATCAGCCATGATCTTATTGAATGGTGGAGCAGGCTCGAGGGGCCATATGGCCTACTCCTGTTCCTATTTCTTATGTTCTTATGTTCTTATATTTAGCAATTGGTTAACATTGGCTAGATACCTTTTAGGGTATGTTCAATGATCATGCCCAAGTGCGTGTTAATGCAGACTCTGTGAAAAATAATTACTGACTAAATAGATTTCAAGCAACTTTTCAGCCAAATGGGTTTACCACTCCTGAAGATACTGGTTATGTTCTGAAAATTCTTTAGTGTCTAAAACTGGGAATCAAATCTCCTGCACTACATTTGCTGTTGATGGTTTGAAAATACTTGGAAGTACACTCAAGTAAGTCTGTTCCAATATAAAATGAAAGGCATATTAAATGAACAGATTGGTTTACATTAATCTTGTCATCTGCTTTCTAAATGGATTTATGTTGTATTCATCTAGAATCTTTCAGTTCTAATGTGTCGCTTCAGGTGGGCTTGGATTCTTTGACAAGTTGTTGAATCCTGCCTGATATTGGTTAATTTATTTTGGATGAGGGTTTAAAAGCTGGACTGTTTTTATTTAAGTTTGACAAGCCATTTTCTGGCTTTCATCATTTTTAAGTTGTTCTGGAATCAGTGCTGTAGTCTAATTACCACCAAACTTCTAAATGAAAGAGTCAGTTTGAGGTGTACTTGGCCAATCCTATTAAATGCAATTGTGAACAATTACCACATCAAAACAACAGTGTGTAGAAAAATCTAGTTAATGATGTGTATTAGAGGTGATCTTTGTTTAATCACTCAATTCCCACTCTATATTCTGTGTTAAGTGTATAGCCTATTTGATTTTATACTGTCTGAGTGAATTGGTTTTAAGAGCTAACATCTCTGTCTAACTTTAAATATATTTTTTCCAACAGTTAGTTTTTAACACTTCTATTAAAGGACGAGCTAGCTGTTATAATAAAAATATATCATTTGTGTTCAGAACCAGGTGATGATCGATCCCGCCCTCTGGAGCGTGAGGCCCAGTAGATTTTAACTCCTGGGCCTCATTAACATACATGACTGCTGTCCTAAGCTTGGTGCAATGATGCCAGCACTGGTGGGTGGGAGTCAAATATTAAGTGTGGGAGGGGGGCCTCATGCCGCTCACTGAAACGGTCCCTGGCAAGGTAAAAGGGGGTACCGGTAGAGTCCGCGATCAGGGCAGAGGGAAAAGCCAGGGGCAAGGGAGGTCCTCCTGGCCCACACAATAAACCTTTTTTTCTAAATAAAATGAAAGCTTTAATGTTACTTGGGCCTCCTGTGGCCAGGATCCTGCCTGCTGCCAGCTTTTCCTGATGGGCTCGAGACTGTGTAAGCCTTAGCCTGCACTGTTCGTGTAAAATGGGAGGGGATGGGCGCAGGAGGGGAGGAGGAGGAGTTAAATTACCTCCTTAAGGGGCCGAAATTCCCCCCCGACTAAGCGTAGGTGCACTCACTGTTCTTTTAAGATTTTTCTCCGTCCCAATCCATGGGGCGGAGGATCAACCGATATTCAGGTCTTGTTTTTTTTTGGTCAGGGCGGAAGTGCCGGTGGGTCGGGTTGGCCGATGCATGGAGTCGTCAGCGCCGTGCTGATGTGTCACAATGTCCCTCCCCTTCAGTTAAAGAGAAGGGCCGCAGCGAGCTCTGTAATAAGTTTAGTTAGACCCATTGGGCCACCAGGGAGGATTTCTGCCGGGCCACCATTGTCGGGCCGACCTCGGAGTCGGCTAACAATTAAAATAAAATGGAGGCGTCAGCAGCGCGCCCTCCCCTTTAAGGGTGGACACGCTGCCCAGGCACACACAGCTTCCCACAGGGGAAACCTGTCAGTGGCACCGACTGGTGGTCGCTTCGCTCCCACGGGACAATTTCCTGGGGCGAGAAAGGGGGTCGCCGCTGGCCAGCGTGTCTGACAGGCGGGGCGGAAACCTGTTCCTGCCGCTACCGGCCCAGGGCAATTTAGGATGGGTTGGCCCATCTGTCTGACCCCGATTCGTAAGGCCTACCTGCTCCATTGAGCTTAAGGAGAGGGGCAATTTCAGCCTCCAAGTGTCTAATCTTACACTTGAAGGATGACTACTTGTGATTCTTATCCATTAATATGCAAAAATGGAAGTTTTCAATTTTTTTTCTCATCTGCTTTCATAGCTGCTACCTACTTTCAACTTTCTGCAAGATTTCTATTTACCTGGAGACAAAGCTGAAAGTTGCAACTTCTTTCATTTTTATTGCACATGCTTTTTAATTAAACATATTTTTAGTTTTCCTTTTTTTTCCCCACCAGGATTCTTCCCCCAAAGAGCAGGTTGCAGGAATTTTATCTGGGAGTGGTTGATATTTTCATCTGCGCCCGTCGACTGTCGTACACAAAGTGCATCCAAGGTGCCCCGATTCTAGCACAGACACCTGTATTACACGAATTGATTGACCTGGAAACTATGGCTGGATCAGGTTCTTGGATTGCTGGCAAGGAGTCATTACCCCACATGCCAAAGTTATGGTGGTGAATGTTCAGCCCCACTAACTTTTTTCCCCCTCTTGCCATTACAGTACTTTTGTTCTTCCTGAGGCACACATTTCCTGTGACAACCTGCTCCCAGGAGTCCACTAAGACTGCTCTGAGCTGGCTGTTGGGAGATCACTCTCTCCATTTTTATTCCTCTGCAGAGTGCTTCTGTATAGATAAGTGCAGCAATCAAACCTGTGCCTGCCTATCGTTTGTCCCACCCAAATTGATGCCTTGAATAGGTCCATCCCATTATACTTTGTTTGGCAAAGATTAGGGCTTTAATATTATCTCCCCCACCCCCCCCTCCCCTCAGGATGGATGGGGGTATTAAAAAGTGAAATGCGTAGAATGCGACCTCCCAGCCCACCACATATGCAAAATGGCAGCAGCTATCGTGGCGTGGGAGACTTGGATGCTTAAATAACATAGTTAAATCTGGCTCCTGCTGTGTAACTGTGAGCCCGATTTGAAATTTACTGCTGCTGCACAGGTTTGCTAGTGAAAGGGAGGCGGAAATTGCTGGTGTCTCCTTGTGGGCCAGGAAGAGCAGGAGTGATCGCCTCCACCCACCCCCTCCCCCAGGCCACTCAAGGACGTCACTGGACTTTCCCAGGAACTGGCTCCAGGGGTCCACAGCTAAAGGGATCAAGGGGTATGGAGAGAAAGCAAGAAAGGGGTACTGAGGTGAATGATCAGCCATGATCTTGTTGAATGGTGGTGTAGGCTCGAAGGGTCGAATGGCCTACTCCTGTACCTATTTTCTATGTTTCTATGTTGGTATTCCTGCTGGCTAGGCTGGCTATTTGTTACAAGATATTAATGAGGTCCTGCCCTTTAAGATTAGCATGCCCTCTGCATTCATGACCTTCCTGGGTTCTTTGGCTATTTTCAGCCTCACCCATTCCCTCCCCGCTTGTCCATAAATATCTAGGGTCTATCTTCCTGTGGTTCAGAGGAAAAGACTTTTTGATAAGCAGACACAATGATGGATGCAATTCGTATCTGAGCATGTTGTATTGTGAATGTCATTTATGTTTGCAAGTGATATCGATGGGATGGAAGTGAGGAGACTGTTCTTTCTTTCCAAGGAAAGATTCCGGAAGTCATTTCAAGCTGTTTATCTTTACTTAAAGAAAAAAAGCTGTTGACTTGTCCCACAAAATTGGAGCTGTCAGCACTGGGGAAATGTTAGTGACATTTATGATAGGCTAGAGTGCCAAAGATTATAAGTATATGGTATTTTGTTTATTTTTGTGATGCACGTTAAAATAAGGCACACTTTAAAATCAAATTGAGTGCTTAATAGTTTGAATGGTTTACTCTTAGCAGATATCTTTGTGTGAAGTATTATTTACTTAATAAAACTATCATTACTGCTGAACAATTATAAATGGACTGGCTCAAGGAGAAAATGCATACTTATCCTGACACCAAATTAAATAAAACGTGGATTTCCAGCTTCTCCACCATGCCCTCTCCCCTCCCCCCCACACCCGCCTCCAGCCAGCGCATTAGTTACTTCAGTTTCACTTAAATACTTTGACTCAAATATCGTTTTTCATTTAGACAGGTTGTAGTATGTGTATTAAATCTACACAGTGTTGTCATTATCCAGCAGGATGATCCTGGAATAATAAATGGAAATGTCAATATGGATCCCAATTAATCAGGTAAAAACATCTTTGTGCTGAGAAATAAGTGCCTTCTGAAAATGGAAAAAATATGGTGATTTGCTCAATTTATGAGTTTCATTGCAGCCTCTGTTTTAACACCAGCATTCCTTTCACAACCCCAGTTGATGTCTTTAATATCAGTTGATTACTAAACAGCAATTCTGTTGGAAAATGTGCTTGTGTGCCTGTCAAGTGATGACAGATCTGTCTATATTGCGATTCCCTCTTGGTTCAATAGCCTGTTGACCCTTGCTGTCTAGTCTTGCATATGAAGCATGATAATTTGGGCAGGAGGACTATCAGAACCTGCAGAACTGCGCACCACTTAGCTTTTAAAGGAGGATGGAAAGTATATGAAGATAGTTAGAAATCTCTGTGCCATTGGTTTGTGTTTTTAAAATTCTGTTCACTACTATTACCTTGCCTCTGAGATGATCAGGCTTGTACCATGTACAGAAACGTTCAAGCCCTCATATCAAGTAACCATATTCTTAAATTATTGTTACCCTCGTGTGTCACCAAGCAAATGACTGCTAGTTTAGATAGGATACTGTTTGTACATTGTTATCTTGATAATGTTAATTGTCACAATCCATATGCTGTTTACGGTTAAAACAGTAAATTCTAGCCATTTGAGTATGAACTTGTGTGAAATGTGTTAACATCACTTAAGGGGTGAGTTATGCATCAATTAATATTTAGGACCCCTCTCCTCTAATCCAATTTCCTTTTTCTTTTTGATCTATCTTGTTTAAAGTTTGTACTTCAATTTTTTTTCTTTATTGCTTTATTGGTGGATACATTCTAAATCTGAATGTCGATATTGATTAGTATAAGCAGCTTGAAGTGCATGCCAATTAATGGGGGTATTGAGTTAAACTTTATATATGACTGGATCATATTGACAATTTTACCTGTTTGATCTAGAAGTGATTTTGGTTTAATGTTGTTTAATTGTTGATGTAAGGTGAGATTCAGCTGACAAAAAATTAACTACAAGATAGACAAGACAGTAACAATGTTGATTTACAATTTGAAGTCATTGTCTCAAAACAAATGCCAAAGCAGTTTGTATCATGGCATTAGAAGGATTTGCACTGCATATACTCTGGGGGATGGGGGTTTGGAGAACTTACAGATAACAGTTGCCGTGAACTCCCTCACTAAGGGGAAAGGTTCTCATTGAAGATGGTAACTTTGGCAGCTTAACAAGCTAGTCCTTGACACACACACAGCTGAGAAAGGAGTCAGTAGTCAACCTTTATCATTCTTTCTCTCCGGAGAAGTCAATTTAAGGCATTTTGAGACTGGAATAGTTGGGGAGTGAGTGAGATCTTATTCTTGAGCTGAAGGGAGTCTGTGAGATTCCAAGCCAAGGTACGAACACACACTGCCTGTAGGAGGAAAAAGGTAGTTCAGGGACTGCTAACTTAAAGTAAGTTTAGTCTAGCGGTAGGGTCACATTTCTCGATTTATTGTATGAGGAGAGGTAGGTGATTGATCCTCAGTCAGAAATGTGTTATGTTCATTCATATATTTCATATAAAATACCAATTTTTTTGTTCACAATCGGTCTCCTCTTGCTAGAGTACTTTTCAGCCTGCCTTCCGAAAAGATATGAGAAGGCATGCGGTGCAAGTTCATAGTATCTAATGCATACAACAGGGAATTTATCCCTGCGCCCTGGCCGTCCTATCATTCAACTAGATATTGATACACAAAGGTGTTATCTAGATCATAGAGGACATGATGGATGTTTAGTGTAAGGCCCATGCTTTCGTACGCCTCGGTGAAGATGTTGATGATGGCTTGGAGTTCGGCCTCTGAATGTGCGCAGACGCAAGCGTCGTCCGCATACTGTAGTTCGATGACAGAGGATTGGATGACCTTGGATCTAGCCTGGAGGCAACGAAGGTTGAACAGGTTCCCATTGGTTCTATAGTTTAGTTCCACTCCAGCGGGGAGCTTGTTGAGAGTGAGATGGAGCATTATCATCATCATCATCATCATAGGCGGTCCCTTGAAACGAGGATGACTTGCTTCCACGCCAAAAAAGGATAAGTTAATAGGTGTTCCAATAAAGGACCTAAAATTCCAGGTCCTGAGCTACATCCTGAAGGGTGGAAGATGCCTGTGCGTGGATTTTTTTTAACATGTGGTGAGAGATGGGCATTGCAGCAAGGAAGATCGAGAAGAGCATTGGCGCAATGACTCAACCCTGCTTGACCCCGGTCCAGACATGATTGGGCACCTCGAGTCTCATTGCTGAGGACATGCAGAAATCAAGTGGAGACAGCGGAAAGAGCGTGCGGCAAACCAGACTCACCACCCACCCGTTCCTTTAACCACTGTCTGTCCCACCTATGACAGAGACTGTAATTCCCGTATTGGACTGTACAGTCACCTGAGAACTCACTTTTAGAATGGAAGCAAGTTATTTCGAGGGACTGCCTATGATGATGATGAGAGAACATGAGATCAGCTTACAAGATTGAGCAGTGATGCTGAACTCTAATACCTACTGTAAATCTGAAAAACATTCTAACAGTGACCCATGATTGTATGGTATACAACAGCTTGCATTTATAGTGTCCCTCAGGTTGGAAAGATGTCTCGGAACAGTTGAAAATGTAGCAATATTTTTTTTTTAAAGACACGAGTCAGGAGGGAAGAATGAGTAGATATAATTAATGGATGGAACCATAAGAGCAGGTAAAGAGAAACCAGCTGGTTAAAGCGTTTGAGGGGAGGGAGTTCCAGAGGGCAGAGATATGGTGGCTACAAGAGTAGCAGCCAAAGATGTACACATGTATGTGATCTTGAGGTGAGGACAGGATTGGGTATAACTCTGACCTCCTTTACATCAAATTGCTTATAAAACTTTCTATTGAAGTTTGCATATAAATAATAGTTATATTGGGCTGTGACAATTGAGGGTGACTGCTGTCTGTGGAATTGTAACCCAAGGAGTCATCATGCTCAGGAAAAGAGGTAAGGGCAGAAGATTCGAGGGGGACAAAAAATAAAATAATTTTCTGGCCCAATGGAGGGTGACTCCAGATCAGCAAGTTGTAATACCCTCAACTTGCTGGACCAGTTCCACTTCCTGATCTTGCAGTATTTGTATAACTTGCAAGTAATTGCCATGCGTAGTCATTTCCTCTGTGTAAAAATCCTAGTTTCTCTGAAAAATATTGAAATTACTACATTTTATTAACTTGCGTGAGTAATGTTACGTTGTGCTAATTAATGTTCAAATTTGGTACCCTAAATCATTGACTCAGTTTTGAACTTAAAAAAAAAATAAGAACTTGCATTTGCGTAGTACCTTTCACATCCACTGGGCACTCAAAGTGCTTCACAGCCAATCAATTACTTTTAAAGAGTAGTTGGTGTTATTCAGCAGAGTAAGGGTTAAATGGATCGTGAAAACTGTCCAGGTTTGCCTGAACGCTCTGTTACTTGTACCAAAGTGTTTTTTCTTTGCTAACCAGTGCCTGATAGTTGCTGTCTTTCCCCTCCTTAGAACAGCTCTTTTGGGAATTGTAATTGTATTTCTGTTTTCTGTACTGGAAGTTTACTGTAAACAGTTTTTTTTGAACGGTACGTAATGCTGCATTGATGACTAAACAAGGAATTCATGATCTGGGTTGTACCACTGGAAGGGACACTAAGCCAAGGTTAAATATTTCTCACAAGAGAAAATTGGAAGGACAGTTCTGAAACATCCTGTTTCCCCACTCTCCCCTGCCCCCCCCCCCCTCCCAATCACTTAACACCATCCATACAATGACTCTTGCTTATCTCCTTGCATTCTAAGCAATGTAATATTTCCAGAGCTACATTGGAATGGAAATTATGGGTGGTGTACTGTTTTTAACTACGTCATGAAAGTAGAATCATAAATGTTTTTACAGAAAAAGACCATTCAAACTATTGTGCTTGTACACTCTTTCAAAGAACTATCCACTTAATCTCCTTTCTCAACTCTTTCTCCATATCATTTGCATTTTTTACTTTTTAAAATTTTTAACCACTTTTTTTCAAAAGCAAATATGAATTCTGCATCTACTTTTTCTGGTAGAGCATTTTTGACAACCATCTACATAAAATAATTTCTCCATTTGTTTTTGATGATTATTTTAAATTTATGCCCTCTAGTTACTGACTCACTGCCCAGTGAAAACATTTACCTCAGTATAACCATACCTATTTGAACATTTTTATCAGATCTCCTTTTAACACCTCTGTTGCAGTGTCAAACATCACTTCAACAATGCCTCTTTTGCCACACCAGTTTTACTTTGGCTACAAAAATGATATCTTGCCAAGCTATGCATACAAGAGAACACATTTGGATATAATTAATCTTTGTGGCTGATGGGATTTACAAATTGCTCTTGTGACCGTTACAGCTGCAGAATTTGGTCCCTAGTATCCATTATACACTGCACTCTTCTAATTTTTGAATTGCAAGTTTTATTATTAATTTGAATTGCATGAACCATTTTGTAGGTAGACAGGCAAATTTGCTCCCAGGCTCCTTTATTAATAGTGCTCTGTTACTAACTGCCAGGTGAGAGCCCGAATGGACTCTATTTTTCTTCTTCCATTTTTTACCCTTCCCTTCTCCTCCTCGGGTGCTAGTTGGCACGAGGGCACACTTCCATAAGAGTAGGTCAGCCTCTAGTACTTTGACCAAATAACCATTCTCTGTGTGTGAGTCTAGACACAGGAATTCAGTACCACTGAGCCAGCTGTTCAACTGTGGAGTCCATCACAGCTAAGTCACCACATGTGCATTCAGCAGGAGTTACTGAATAGAAATCACGAGTGGGAACCATGGCTAATGTATCTTCTTTCCAGCTCTGGTGTGCTGAGATGAACTGTAGCACCTAAACTGCTGTGTTAGATCAGCGAAGACTGGGGATGAAACTTGGAATTCTCAGACTATGTGGCCGAGTATCATGCCAGTCAGTGCAATTAACTACTGAGCCATGGAAGAGCTAGAGTGGAAATAAGTTGACTCCCTACCATGAGAAAGTGGATTGTCTTTGAGCAGCATTGCTTCCTGATGGCTGAAATTGGGAAGCTCATCATTTAGGGACTCATGGGTGTGAACCTGCATTTCAATTACTCTGTGGCATAATGAGATGAACATTTTGAGGTGTAGTTAATTCTATAACCTTGTTACTGTAGAAATACATTTGCTGTGACTAATTGCAATGTTACTTTTGTTCAGAATATGTTACAATTCATAATATATTTTCTTGGCTTTATACAGCTTAAAAAGTTGCTCCGAGATTTTCAGGTTATCGCTTGTATAATCTAATATTTCAGTCTGAGCATAAGAACTTCTGAGTTCCTGTTGGTATGATATTTCTAACTTGCCCTGAAGCATTGTGAGCCAAGTTAGCTGCATAAATGCTGTTTACTGAACTGGGTTTTAAACTTTTCAACTTTTTTGAGGCTATTCTTCTATGCTGTACTATTCTGTGATTCTCTCCAATATTTTATCACTTCTAGACTGCTCCCTTAGTTTAGTCTTGAGGGAATCCTTTTTCCTGAAGACTGGAACACATTGAAGAAATTTGTAAATACTTTTCTTCTGAAGAGGGGATATTCTTCTAATCCCTTCATTTGCCGTGGAAACCCACATCAGACAGCACACCAGAAAATGTAGAGTTAGTAACATTTTCACTGGTTTTGCTAAATCCACAACTTCTTGGCACGTCGGCAACTTGATGACTGGTTTGGCTTAAATTAGATCTGTTTTTCAAAAACATTTATCCATATAAGGCCATTGACTGAAAGACTGCTGGAGGCTCAGCACTTTGTGTGTGGATGTTTGCTATACCTCTCCTGAGCCAGCCAAGATGATGGTAGTTTTTAGGAAAGGCAAATCCAATCACTGTATAACTACAGTTTATTCCAGTAAAAATGGATACAAAAATGATTTAACCTTTTCATTTGTATCTTCCTGACTCCAACCCCTAGACATCAAGAAAAAGCTCAAATCTTTTTGAAGTTGATCTCCTTTTAGATTACGGGCGCTGAAGTTGGTTGTAACACCCTGTCAAAATATGTAAGTGGATGGAACAAAGATGGGTGATGGTCGGTACGGATAAGTGTAAGGTAAGAAGGAAAAAAAGGTGACAAATTCTCCAGTCAATAGTGTCAAAATAGCTAAGGATGAAATTGAAAAAGATCCAAAATTCTAAGGCTTTTCCGTAATAAATTCATTACCCCCCCTCCCATCCCCCCACAATGGGCGGAGGCGGGGTTAATGAATTAAATACAGGAAAAGCGTCCCAATCCGCCATGCAAGCACCCGTGATAGCGGGGCATCAGTGTACTGCTGTGGAGAGGCGGGACACTTAGTTAACATATTTAAATTGGATCTTCACAGTGCAATTGGGAGCCGATTTAAAATTCACTGCAGTTGCATGGGCTTCCCAGGGGTCGGGATACTTTGCAGTGAAAGGGAGGCAGGAGATGCAGGCTCCACAAGTTAAGTGCCTTTTTCAGCTTTTCTTGTCGTCCATGAGGAGCAGGAGTGCTCCCCTGGCACCTTAAGGAAGCCTTTGGCCTCCCCCAGCCCCAATTGGCAGTCTCTTTCTCCCCGCCCTCCAGCCTTCCCGATTGCGGTCTCTGTTCTGAACTTACCCCTCAAGATTGTCAGGGACTGTCCGCAAGGATTCTCAGCTGTGGCCTCCTGCTGCTGCTCCCGGCCGCGAGCCAGGCTATCAATTCGGCTGGCTGCCAGACGGAAAAGGGGAAAAAAAAATGTTAATGAGGTTCGCATTCTCGGCCTTGCCTGGTACTTTTGCCGTTGTCGGCCTCACCCACACCCACCCTGTAAATATCAAGGCCTAAGACTCAATGTTCAACATGCAAAATCAATGCAGAGCAGTAACCAATAAAACCAATTGAATGTTGAATTATAAAACCCAAAATAGTAAGAGTGCAAGTTAGCTTAAATTATATACTGTGCTACTCGGACCATATCAATTTTGTCTGTCTTCACTCTATCTCCACATAAACACACTTTCAACAAAGGAATTAAAGGGGTTTCCCCTGATGGCTTAGAAATGAAAGATACCATATCTAAGTCATAATCAAGAAATTCCTAGGTTTCATTACTGGTCTGTATTGAGTTAGTTGAGCTCAACAGGGGCAACAGTGAGGTCACTGAGATTTGGATCAAGAGTAGGCCATTCAGCCCCTCGAGCTGCTCTGCCTTTCAATTCTAAGACTACCTGTCTGGCTCCAATAACATGCTGCTCCAGGAGCCAACAACATTGCATCAGCATGCATATGTGTCTGTAATGTGTCTTAGATAATTTGCACATCATGGTGTATATCATTGCTGATTTCATGGTGCAGTACCTACATTATGACTGTGATTACACTTCAAAAACAAGTCATTGGCTGTAAAGTGTTTTGGGATGTCCTGAGGTTGTGAAAGATGCTACTTTGCGCAAGTGCAGTGGCCAAACTGCTACACCCAGTTTGTGCATGCATTACAAATTGGGAGACACTTGGCAGCCACTTCAGAGGCCAACCTACTGCAGAAATGGAAGCAATATGTGCAAGGGTGATGCACTCGGGTTTCTCTTCTGAAGATCTGGGCTACAGTGTAAAAGCATCTCGAGAACCCTAATGCTACAATATGTAGCGGAATTAGACAATGAGTAAGGTTTTGATCTCTGAGGCTGTGTTTGATGACCAGCACTACCTGCATGTGTGATGTGTTAGTGCAAAGTTAAAAGTTAATACATCGGGTTAACCAAGATTTTTTACCTTCTCTGCGGAAGTGAAGGATTTTGTCATTAGTATCCTTAATTTTGAGACCCAAGTACTGTACTTGTAAAGTAATCAAGATGGCACATTTGTTGGTAACAGTTTAATGCTTTTTCATGGTCAGATAGAAATGCTACCAATTGTGCCACTAACTGATTTAAGATAGTCTTCAGTAATGTCCTGATCTTCACTCTGTTCCTGCTACATCTAATATGCCAGTTAGCATGGCTGCCAAATAGAGTTCCAACTGAGGTTTGTGTGTATGTGTGTGTGTGTGTGTGTGTGTGTGTGGGAGAGTGAGTTAGATATTGCATATTTTTTTTCTTGGACGTTTCAAGTTAAGCTGCTAACTTTCAAGTGTGCTATTCAGCGTTTCTGGTATCAATGCAGTTGATAGTAAATTAGTACAACGGAAAAGGAGTGTGGTAAAATTCCCCGCATGTGGAAAGATTGAGCGGACTATGGCACTTTTCTCTGGGAAAAACAATTACTAAGAGGAGACCTGATTTAAAGGTCTTTAACATTATGAAGGGGGTTGATGTGGATATGGAGAAACTGTTGTGGGTGAGTCCAAAACTAAGGGGATAAATAAAAGATGGCCACTAACAGATCAATTGAAGAATTTGGGAGGAATTTCTTTAGAGTGGTTAGAATGCTGCTACATGGAGTGGTTGAAGCAGATCAAATTCATGTAATTAGGTGGAGGGGTTGGTGCTTGCTTACATGAGGGAGAAGGAATAGAGGGATATGGGGGCAGGGTGGGAAGCGGTAGGGGAGGAGGCTCACGTGGAGTATAAACATGCCATAGACCAGTTGTGCTGAATGGCCTGTTTCTGTGCTGTAAATTTTAGGGTTACTATAAATGAAAACTATAGATCAAGCAGCAGTTCCACTTTTTCTCCTTGGTTCCCAAATCTGGGATGTTTATTGTAGATAATTCTTGTGACAAAATTTTTGCTGAAAAATTGCATTAGGAAATTAGTTCACTTCCTTTATTCACTTCTTTCATTCACTTCTGGATAAACAATATGCCCCTAACACAAGTACCGCATAGGCATGGTTTGACTTGTGTTAATACATTTACAAATTTGCTGTTTTATGTTGCTTTCATCAAACAGGAGAATTATTATGAAAACACTGGTGCTTTATAAAAATTATATTTAACATTGAGCTTCAATCTTTAGCCTGATGTAATAGTTCTTAAAGGAACTGTAGGACTGCACCTGTATCAATCACAGTAGAAAAGATTATTTTAATTCTCTACTGTGACAAATGTACATTCTAATGATAGTGTAAAGGCCAATATATTTAACCAAATTGGCTAGTTTAGGGCTACAATTTTTGAACCTACCTATGCCCATTTTCTTCAATATTCATATTAGAACTTTTGTCTCGGTTGTTGTGCATGTACTCAATATAATCTTGGGACCACTTATGGTCTACCTCTTCCTCACCTATAGCCCTCAGCAGCTTGCTGTTTCATGTATCTGTGGCTATAAATTAAGAGACTGCCAATTCTAGTTTGTTGCTGGGACATGGATTAGAAAGAGAAGTGATGGTATTTTAAGCATGTGTAGTTGCTTCATGGTGATTCTCGAGCAAATCACTACTTATGGCTGAATAAGATTGCGGCCCTCATAAGTTATTGAATACTCTTGAATAGAAGTTCACTTTCCAATGTAGCAATCCTATACTATCTAGATTGCACTCCTGGTGTCAATGGAGCTGGACACGGGCGCGAGCCAGTCCATCATGGGCAAAAAGACTTTCGAAAGGTTGTGGAGCAACAAGGCCTCAAGGCCAGTCTTAACTCCAGTTCGCAAGAAACTAAGAACTTACACAAAAGAACTGATTTCTGTAGGATGGTAGTGAGTTCCTGTGTCACTTTGAACTACACTAAATGAACATACTGTTTTCTTAAAGAAACAATGCTGTCAAATTGACATTTGTATAATTCCACCACCATTACTGTCAAATTACTCCCAGAAAGTTTTTTTTGTCAGTTTGGCTCAGTTAGGAGCATTCTCACCTATTTTTGCCAGAAGGACTTAAGTTCAAACCACACTCTAGAACTTGTGTGCTTAATTGATGCTGACACTCCCGTGCAGTGCTGAGATTGGTGCAATGCTTTGGATGAGCTGCTAAAAAGCAAAGGTTGTTCCAGTGGATATAGCTGATATTCAAGAGCAGGGAATTTTCCAGTGTCCTGGCCAATGTTCCTTCCTCAACCACCATCACCACCACCAAAAGCAGATTAACTAGTTATTCATCACCTATGGAGCCAAATAACTGCTTCATTCCCTTACACAAAACACTGCACTGAAAAGTAATGTACAGTTGAAGTGCTTTGGGATGTTTGAGAGACACTAGATCATTACACATATTTACTTCCTTTCTCCCTTATTCTTTTTCACGAGGGCACACAATTTTAATTTTAATTATTTGCTTCTTCCCTCCTTCCTATAAGGCCATACAGCTGTCTTTCCTTTTATTCTCTGATTTACTGGTTCTGCTACCATTCAACTATCCTGGTTCTGAGGAGAGTGGTAACCCGATGCCTTGATTTTTCTCTGGCTTTTTCTGGGCACCTTGCCATAGTAGTGCAACCGAGATAGGATCTCAGTGCTGTGGGATGGATGAATTTGCATCACACTGCCTTGTATTTCCTGTTGGTGCTCCAATGTGCAGCACCGCTGTACAAGCACAAAATGTATATTTTTTTGGAGGAGGGAGGGGAATGGGAAAATCACATGAGATTTCAAAAAATGCTTTTTCCATTCAGTGAGTCCCTGCCCTTATAACGCACTCCCAACAAAAGTCAAATACACACCACAGGATTGTAACATTGAGTCTGGACGTATGTGATTTATTTTATTTTGCCAATTTTCTGCCCTCTTCTTTTCCTGAAGATATCAACTTCTGTGGTACAGCTTCATTGATGTTGGTTACCCTCCAGCACCTTGTCAAAATGACCATTCATGTATGAGTCTTAACTGTGTGTCTTGGCAGGCTGTTGTATTAGGGAGGCCATATTAACAAGCTTTCTCCTCTCTTGCACTTACCATGTATCAATATACCTTTCCAATAGGGGTCACTGGTAAGTAATCAGAAGCAGCCTGGCTGATTTCTTCCTCCATCCCAAACTCAGATGCTGTGGTCCCTTCTGCCACCTTGACTGATTCAGTACAGACTGAAAATCAAATCATCAATCCTGCAGTCTATCCTCTGTTCCATGCTATCAACTGAACTTGCTTCATATGTTGTATTTCAATTTGTGCAAAAAGATTATTTCTTAAATTATTTTGTTAGGTGATCAAGGCAGATTTCAGCGCTATTTAAATACTACAGTGGAGACCAGTTTTCTGATAAGAGCCCATTTACAGGGAGAATCTTTTATTTGTCTGATGTATCATTAATGTTTTAGTTAAGCGAATTTCCATAAAATGGTGCTCCTATGTTTTTTCTATGTCTGCTGTGCGACAGGAATTCAGATCTTCCTTCATCTGTAATCACACAGATTGGGAGGTATAGTGGGTTAGACACTGGACTTATGCTACTAGGATCGGAGTTAAAATCAGGTCCGACTGATGGGATGAAAGTCTCCTGATTGCCACAGGACAGTGCAGTACTACAACATGTAAGGGGGGGAATAAAAAAATATCTTGCATTATAACCACTTGCACTATATTTCTATTGCAAAACCATTTCCCTTGAAGTTCGTCTGGTATATGTTGTTGGACAGATTTCAGAATACTGATAGCAACACCTTGTGCTCTTGACTAAGTTTCTGGCCAAGGACTTTCCCTAATGTTGAGTGTATGTCCACGCACTGTAGAAAAGTAAAAGTGACCCAAAAATGGCAGCATACAGAATTCAGTGCTCCTGCTGGCACTAGTTATTTAATTCTCCACCCCACTCCCAATCTGACATCTCTGATCTCGGCCTCCTACACTGTTCAAATGAAATTCCAGGAACAGCACCTTATCTTTCGATTAGGCACCTTGCAACCTTCCGGATTCAACATTGAGTTCAACAATTTCAGATCATAACCATTGCTCCCATTTTTTTGGAGAGCAGCTGATTCTGGCATTGCTATTTACACCTTCTCTAGACCATCTTTTATTTCTTTACTTGTCCCATTATCATTCCCTTTTGCCTTGCACATCATCCGTTTTATCATTTAATCTCTCCTACCTTCCACCCTATCATAGATCTTTCCTTTATTTCTTTCCTCTCCTCCCCGCTACCTGCCTCTACTTGTTTAAAACCTGTTACATAAGAAGATAAGAAATAGGAACAGGAGTAGGCCATACGGCCCCTCGAGCCTGCTCCGCCATTCAATAAGATCATGGCTGATCTGATCATGGGCTCAGCTCCACCTCCCTGCCTGCTCCCCATAACCCCTTATTTTTATTCCCTTAAATTTATTCAATGTCCCAACTTCCACTGCTCTCTGAGGCAACGAATTCCACAGATTTACAACCCTCTGAGAGAAGAAATTTTTCCTCATCTCCGTTTTAAATGGGCGGCCCCTTATTCTAAGATCATGCGCTCTAGTTCTAGTCTCCCCCATCAGTGGAAACATCCTCTCTGCATCCATCATGTCAAGCCCCCTCATAATCTTATACGTTTCGATAAGATCACCTCTCATTCTTCTGAATTCCAATGAGTAGAGGCCTTTCCTCATAAGTCAACCCCCTCATCTCCAGAATCAACCTAGTGAACCTTCTCTGAACTGCCTCCAAAGCAAGTATATCCTTTTTGTAAATATGGAAACCAAAACTGCATGCAGTATTCCAGGTGTCGCCTCACCAATACCCTGTATAGCTGTAGCAAGACTTCCCTGCTTTTATACTCCATCCCCTTTGCAATAAAGGCCAAGATTCCATTGGCCTTCCTGATCACTTGTTGTACCTGCATACTATCCTTTTGTGTTTCATGCACAAGTACTCCCAGGTCCCGCTGTACTGCGGCACTTTGCAATTTTTCTCCATTTAAATAATAACTTGCTCTTTGATTTTTCTTTGCTAAAGTGCATGACCTTGCACTTTTCAACATTATATTCTATCTGCCAAATTTTTGCCCACACACTTAGCCTATGTCCTTTTGCAGATTTTTTGTGTCCTCCTCACATATTGTTTTTCCTCCCATCTTTGTATTGTCTGCAAACTTGGCTATGTTACACTCAGTCCCTTCTTCCAATTCGTTAATATAGATTGTAAATAGTTGGGGTCCCAGCACAGTTCCCTGCAGCATGCCACTAGTTACTGGTTGCCAACCAGAGAATGAACCATTTATCCCGATTCTCTGTTTTCTGTTAGTTAGCCAATCCTCTATCCATGCTAATATATTACCCCCAACCCCGTGAACTTTTATCTTGTGCAGTAACCTTTTATGTGGCACCTTGTCCACTTTTTCCAGTTCTGACAAAAGGCCATCATCGACCTGAAACGTCAACTCTGTTTCTCTAACCCTCTCTCCACAGATGCTGTTTGATCTGCTGAGTATTTCCAGCAATTTCTGCTTTGAGGGTGCTTTGTTGACTGTCTGGATCATTGTCTGCTTTATCTCCTTTTTTTTATACTTTTTTTTGGAGGAACAAATTTTTTTTTCCTGTGGAAAGAATGAAAGCAAAGGTGAATTACAAAAAAATATATATTTTTAAAGTAAGATAGATGATGGTGGTAAGTATGCTGCTAATGGCAGTGTTTATGATCAGATAGAGGGAGACTATGTACTCTCTTCCTGTATTGATTTATAAGTACAAAATATTGTATGTTGTTGATATCATGCTATGGACATGTCGGCGTTAATTTCTGGTGGTTTGTTTTTGGTATGTGACCACATGTTCCTTTTCATAGACACTTGCAGCAGTAACATTTCAGCACTTGCCTATATAGTGGGGCGCTTCTGAATTATAATACAGTTCTTTGTCTATATTTCGCTTAATTTACATTTAGTTTTCAGTGCTATTGATCACCATGAAATAAACCAGCTCATTGTGTTTCCTCACTTATCTCTACTCCAAATTAGTCACCTGTAAGTGATCAGTATTGTCTACTAGGGAACATGGCCCAGAAATTCATCTCGGGTGGTGGTTCAAAACAGGCTGTATCGGATCGGCTGCCTGTTACACGCAGCGCCTAATATTCAGTTCTATTGCAGTCATTAGAACTGAATATCAGGCAATGCATATAACGGGCGGCCGATATGATGCTGCCCGTTTTGCGCTACTGTCCATGTCTTTAACAGAAATTGACTTTATTTTTTGTTCTGGTACAGAGTATAATGCACTTGGTGATTGCTGCTTTGGATAATCCATCCAGCCCAACTTGAATTGTGAAGGTTAATAGGTTTGCTGTACTTTTAGACAAGCTGAATATTTATATAAATAGGTCTAATCCCAAGAATCTATATAGTGTTAGGTTTATCTCTCTATTTTATTCCATCATGCCACCTTTCCTGAAGGTAGTGACTCGTGCTGGAGTATAGTTCTACTGACACTGGCAGGTCTCTGTTACACTCAGTGGCCATTCCTCATCTGTGAACCTGGACAGTGAGTGAGGGAAGGCTATTCAACCACTGGGGCTATTGCAGCCAGACCCAATTATGGTCTTATATGACCAGTCTTTTTCCCTTCCAACATGGGTCATGTAAAAGCAATCCCAAGTGAGAGCCCTGTGCAGTTGTATCCCCTTCCTAAGCCCGAAGACACTGGACAATTTTAGCTCCATGCTGCTTTGAAGACCAAATTGACACATGCCAAGGATTAAAATTTGGGAGCTGTATATTCTCCTTCTAATAATATTGCTTGACTTGAATACAGCATTTGGTCTTGAGTCCGTGTGCACCACCACCGCAGATCAGCTAGTTGGTGTTTTCTGATGCTCTTTATGGTCAAAAATTGATGAGAAATATTATTGATTTTTTTTACTCTGTTTCTGTACCCCCTGTGCATGTTCTGTTACTGTTGTCTCTTTTTATATTTCTTCTTGCCTCCAACTTTATTGGAGAATGTGTGTTTTTTGGCCATAATTAAAAATCTGTTGATCCTGCGATTTATGTTTTGTCATATCCACTCCATATTCCTGAACTGCTTAGCTGTTGGGTCCACTTTACTCATTGCTACTCAATTTGCCAACAACACTTCACCCAATCTACCATTAACTGTCTACTTAAGGCTTAAGTCATAAGCCACCAGACTCCTTTTAAGCCATAATCTTTTATTTTAAAAAAAATGATAATTTAATATTTCCGAGTAATTCATTCTGGATTTGCAGACTCCTGTCTCCTGTTTGTGTGTGTGTGTGTGTGTGTGTGTGTGTGTGTGTGTTTGAGTGTATTGAAAAAAACTAAATCTAATACTTTGTAGGTCCCACCAGTGTCATCACTGTAAATCCAAAGAATTAGATACTGTTTCTGTGCTCATACTTTATAGTGCAAAAATATCAGTGGTGCAAGAGTGTATTACATTTTAAAACTATTGAGTACATAGTTATTCAGAATTGAAGTACAGACTATGAGCTATTTTTGAGTGAGTCAAACTTGTTCAATGTTGGGCTTGCCCATGGGTAGGAGGGAGCAATGAAGTCCCAGACTTAAAGTTGGGAAGCGGTGGTTAAGTTGGGGGGCCTGGGCAGGCCTATCTGGAGCTGGGAGCATTGATGTCTGGAGTGACCATACAGCAGAATGATATGGTTCAAACCTTTAGTCTAAATAAGTCAGTGGGATCCTGTTTTCTTCCCCCGCCCCCAGCCACAACAAATTGGATTGTGCATTGAGACCAATCATGTCGACAGTAACAATTGGCTAAATTCAAATCCTGCCTCATCCTCAGCTTACACTAGTGCTGATCTGAAATATTGCACTTGATATGTGTAGTAGTGGCCTCGAGAATTCATTTTGTCCACCTGCCCCTTTCTTCTTCCCAGTGAGGAAGTGCTTGGCTTCTGCTGAGCCGTTCCTTCAAGATGACCTGGCTTAGTTCAACAACTGGATGTGCGGTTCACAGGGACTGTCGTTCCAATTGCAGTTTGTAGTAACTTGTCTTTTTTAACGTCAATATCTGAAAAGGAGAGAAAGTTGTTAAAGTTTACAATTCAGTTTTGAAAACTATTTTTGTTTTTTAAAAATGCTTAAATATTAAAGGAAACAAAATGCTGCTGTCTTGAAATGGGTGTAACTACAGTAATCTAATGCAGAGGCAGGGTCTAAATTTAGTTAATTGCTACCTGTCTACAAGATTACAGATAAAGTGTACAACAGCAAGCAGACAATATTCAAGTAGACTGAGTGGCTCAGCTGCCAGTAACAGGCTCCAAAGTGGGTGAACGTGTTTGACTGGAGTGAGGTAGTAAGCATTTCAACATTGTTTACTGATAGGAAGTAAATTGCTTGCAGGGTGATATTTGCATCTAGATTGCTATCCTTGCACAACCAGGAATCTTTCTTTATGGTGTGTACTGACTGGAGATCGTGTGCCAGCAGGTGACTGATTTCTCTCCATTGCCTGAAATGGGTACTCTGCTCATTTCAAATTCCAATCCCACCTCACAAAGGAAACAAAATAATGATTAACCTGCAAAGAGCATCCAGCCTGACTTCATTGGCTTACAACAACTGTTTTCAAAAGTATTTGAAGTGAACTAGGTCATATTTGTGATCAGTAAAGACTCAACTAAATATTACTTGAATATTTCAAAAAGCTTAGCTCCCTGGTTCAATAATGAGGTAAACAGGCCAAGAAGTTCTAGGTTTGATCCCTGATCACACTGTTGGCTAGTTTTCCTTTGTGGAGTGGGTAGGAAATTAAAATGGGCAGAGCCCCTATTTCTGGCAACGGAAGAATCCAGTGACCTGCTGGCACCATGTTTCCAGTCAGTTATACACCATATAGAAGGTTCTTGGTTGCATAAGGATAGTTATCTAGTTGCAAATGTCACTCTGAAAACAATTTAATCAGACCCTTGTATCCCAAGTTCCATTTCAGTTAACTCTTGTAATTCCTGGATCAACTGAATCTGACCCAGATGACTGCTTAGACTTCATATTCTAATTTGTAAAACTGATACAAATCTTCACATGATGATCAGTCAATGGCACAGCAGGATGTCCCAAAACACTTTAGAGTCAATGAAGTACTTTTGAAGTTGTAATGTATGAAACTCAGCAGCCAATTTGCACACAGCAAGGTCCCACAAACCGCAATGAGATAATCGGTCAAAGTGATGTTGGTTGAGGGATAAATATTGGCCAGGACACCAAGGGAAAACTCCCCTGATCCTGTTTGAAATAGTGTCATGGGTGTCTCATCTGAAAGACGACACCTCCGACAGTGCGACAGTCCCTCAGTTCTGAATTGGAGTGTCCGCCTAGATTTTGTGCTCGAGTCTCAAGTGATGCCACTGAGCCACGGCTGATACCTCACTCCAAGCTTGACAGAATGGTCTCCATGCTGGATGTGAAACCTCAACACAAGTTGGAGCTCAACTCCTCCATACTCTGAATGACTATGCACATGCTGGCCAGTGCACCTAGCATTTCCTCGCCCTCCAGTGAGCTGGTACCTGTGGCATCCTATCTACTGCACGTATGCCTGGTGATGCACCACATGAAAAGCCCTCTAATGTATGAGTGGTGCCATTTTCTGAGCTGGTGAATGTAGGATCAGATTGGGTGACACAGTGCCTTCAGGAAGTTTGTCCTCCTGAGAGATGAGCTGGTGCTGAAGGGAGCATGCAGAGTGTGTAGAGCGAGCTAGAAGTAGGAAGTGGCAAAAGAGGGTAAGGTGTTATGAGACTCTTCGTGACATCGCTTCCAGCATTGCTGCTAAGAGTCACTGCAATGACTCTTTCTTCCTGCCTGTGATGTTCAGCCTATTCTCCAAGTGGGGAGGTGTGCAGGTGGCCTCTGGCATCTCTGGCCATCGTCTACTGCCTCATGTGTACAACCTTCTGCAAAAAAGAAGGGAGTGTGTTAGTGACAGCATTATGAGATGTTTTGAAAATGTGTCTGCTGTGGTTGACTAGTGCAGATGTGTGAGATGTGGGGAAGTGAGGGTCGCAATAGTGGTGAGAGTAGCAAGTGTAGAGTGTGCGACTAGGGTGCGAAGGAGGTGGTGATTGTCGGGAGACTGAAGGGAAACAGGGGGTGGGGGTGTTGTGAGTAGTGTGGCTTCCGATGTGAATAGTTGAGGTGAGAGATAAGATTTTTACCGTGGCAACTCTGCTGAGGTGATTAAACTTTTTTCAGCCATGTTCTGGGCTCGTTGATCTCAGCCACCTCTTCCCGCTGCCAGAGGTGTTTGGAGGGCTTTCTTCCCCTCGGGAGGAACATGAGCTCTCTCCTCCTGTTTCACAGTTGGACCAGGGCCTCCAAAGCGCCATTGGAAAACCTGAGGGCTTGATCTAGTGGCTGTGCTACTATTTTTCTCTTTTTACAAGCAGTGCACCTACCCTTTAGGTGGTGCTGGCTGCCTACCAGTGGCATGTCTGAAGTCCTATTCTCCATCCCATCCCCTTCCCCCCTCGCCATAAACAGACGCGTAGACATTAAGCAGTGCAGGTAGCACTGGCTGAACACTTGAATCATTATGATGAGGTCTCAGCAGCAATTTCACGTGGTCCCTGTGCCCACGTGAACTGGTGTGTGCAAAGAGTGCCTGTTTTTGGGTGCAAATTAATTTCTAGGCCCAACTATCTTTCTATGTATTGCAAGCATCTTCTATTTTAATTTTAAACTGGTGATTGAACCTTGGCCCTCACTTGTCTGTAATGGCTGAACTACTCATCGAATAAGCTTAGTAAGCTATTTGGGGCGGGGAGAGGGGAACAGTAAAAATAACTGTCTGTACATATTTCATCCTTCATTTTATACATATCTTACTCAAAACCAGAAAATAGGTCCACTACTTAGATCTTCTCACACAACCTCTGGTGTATTACTGAAGACAGAATACAAGGGTTGACTGACCTATCCGACTGCCCAATTTCAGCTGAGGCCATTCCCTTTTCTGTGAAATTTCCTGCTGTTTGTTCTCGGAACTGTATGAACAGATTGTATTAGGTCTCGCACATCAAAATTAACAGCACTGTAAGCAAGCAATGTGAAAACAAGATGAAACCAGTGGTATTTCAGAGCAGGTATCTGCTTACATAATCACTGTTTTCCATGAAAATTAAAAGAAGAAAAACAAATAGACACAACTCAAGAACGTCAACTCCAAATATGGACAGCATCAGTAATGGAAATGTGACCTGCTGGGTTAAGTAAACGACCTGTTCAAATTACAAATTAACATTCCAGTGCCCCATGATTTAAACTTTTCCAAATTACAGGTGATGACTGTGACCGTGATACATTATCCCTTCTCACCCTTGACCACACTATTCTCCGCCGTTGTCCAGCTTGATGCGATCACCCTCACTTGGTTCCATTCAATTATCCAATCATAGCCAGAACATTTCCAGCAAAGACTTCTCTCCCTACCCTTACACTGTCACCTTGGGATTCTAAGGATCGTAGTTTGGCTTTCTCCTCTTCCTCATACACACACTGCCCCTTGATAACAATTTACAAACATGGGGTTAGCTTCCACATGTATTCTGATGACATTCAGTTTTACATCGCCATCATCTCGATCAACCCCTTCACTACCTCTGTGCTTGGAGGCTGCTTCTCCATACCCAGTCTTCAGCTCTTTCCACTGATCCCATCCCCCTACCTGGCCACTCTCTCAGGCTGAACCAGACTGTTTGCAAATTCTTGACTCAATGATGAGCTTTCAGCCCATATTCTCTCCATCACAAAGACTGCCTACGTCCACCTTCATAACATGGGCTTCCTCATCTGCTGCTGAAACCCTCATCCATGCCTTTGTCACCTCTAGCTCCAACTATTCCAATGCTCTCCTGGCTGGCATCCCATCCTCTAGTCTGTAAACTTCAGCTGCTCATTTTTTATGCTGCACCAAGTCCCACTCACCCTTGTCCTTGCTGACCTACTCAACTTCTGGTGGCTCAGTGCCACAAATCTAGAATTGTCATCCTTGTGTTTAAATCTCTTCCTGGAGTTGGCTTTCCCTATCTCTCTAACCGTCTCCTGCCCTACGACCCTCCTGATCTCCTTCTCTGACTCAGGCCTCTTGGACATGTGTCTTTGGCTGTCTTGGCTCCACTCTCTGGAATTTCCTCTTTAACCCTTAAATAGTACTATTTATTTGTATCCTATATAAATAACCCTTAAAAATACATAGCTGTACCCTCTAACACACAGTTGACACATAAAGTAACCCACAAGATTGCAAACAATTTCTGGCAGCATCAACGATCCCTACCCAATCCTGGTTTATTATTTTGTGCCTGAAACATTCCTTTATATAGAAACATAGAAAATAGGTGCAGGAGCAGGCCATTCGGCCCTTCAAGCCTGCCCCGCCATTCAACCTCAGTGCCCCACCCCAGCCTTCTCTCCATACCCCCTGATCCCTTTAGCCGTAAGGGCCACATCTAATTCCCTTTTGAATATGTCCAACGAACTGGACTCAACAACTTTCGGTGGCAGAGAAATCCACAGGTTCACAACTCTCTGGGTGAAAAAGCTTCTCCTCATCTCGGTCCTATATGGCTTACCCCTTATCCTTAGACTGTGTCCCCTGTATCACCAACGATGTCTCCGCAAGATCCTGCAAATCTCCTGGGAGGACAGGTGCACCAACATCAGTGTCCTCGACTAGGCTAACATCCCCAGTATTGAAGCACTGACCACACTCGATTAGCTTCGTTGGGCAGGCCACATAGTACGCATGCCAGATACGAGACTCCCTAAGCAAGTGCTTTATGCGGAGATCCTTCATGGTAAACGAGCCAAAGGAGGACAGCGGAAACGTTATAAGGACACCCTCAAAGCCTCCCTGGTAAA
Source organism: Pristiophorus japonicus (assembly GCF_044704955.1). Lineage (NCBI taxonomy): Eukaryota > Metazoa > Chordata > Chondrichthyes > Pristiophoridae > Pristiophorus > Pristiophorus japonicus. The sequence goes on along the minus strand of NC_091984.1, from coordinate 219,233,780 downwards.
GTGCGACATCACCACTGACACCTCGGAGACGCTGGCCGCAGACCGCCCGAGGGGGAGAAAGTCCATCCGGGAGGGCGTTGAGCTCTTTGAGTCTCGACGCAAGGAGCATGAAGAGGCCAGGCGCAGGCAGCGGAAGGAGCGCGCGGCAAATCAGCCCTACTGACCCCTTCCCCCGACGAATGTCTGTCCCACCTGTAACAGGGTCTGTGGCTCTCGTATTGGACTGTTCAGCCATCAAAGAACTCACTTTGGGAGTGGAAGCAAGTCCTCCTCGATTCCGAGGGACTGCCTATAATGATGATGTGTCCCCTGGTTCTGGACTTCCCCAACATCAGGAACATTCTTCCTGCATCTAACCTGTCCAGTCCCGTCAGAATTTTATATGTTTCTATGAGATCCCCCCTCATTCTTCTATAAGCCTAGCCGATCCTGTCTTTCCTCATATGTCAGTCCTGCCATCCCGGGAATCAGTCTGGTGAACCTTCGCTGCACTCCCTCAATAGCAAGCATGTCCTTCCTCAGATTAGGAGACCAAAACTGGACATAATACTCAAGGTGTGGTCTCACCAAAGCCCTGTACAACTGCAGCAAGTCCTCCCTGCTCCTATACTCAAATCCCCTCGCTATGAAGGCCAGCATGCTATTTGCTTTCTTTACTGCCTGCTGTAATTGCATACCTACCTTCAATGACTGATGTACCATGACACCCAGGTCTCGTTGCACCTCCTCTTTTACTAATCTGTCACCATTTAGATAATAACCTACTTTCCTGTTTTTGCCACCAAAATGGATAACCTCACATTTATCCACATTATACTGCATCTGCCATGTATTTGCCCATTCACCTAACCTGTCCAAGTCCCCCTGAAGCCTCTTAGCATCCTCCTTGCAGCTCGCACTGCCACCCAGCTTAGTGTCATCTGCAAACTTGGAGATATTACATTCAATTCCTTCGTCTAAATCATTAATGTATTTTGTAAATAGCTGGGGTCCCAGCACTGAACCCTGCGGCACCCCACTAGTCACTGCCTGCCATTCTGAAAAGGACCCGTTTATTCCCACTCTTCGCTTCCTGTCTGCCAACCATTTTCCTATCCACGTCAATACATTACCCCCAATACCACGTGCCTTAATTTTGCACACTAATCTCTTGTGTGGAACCTTGTCAAAAGCCTTTTGAAAGTCCAAATACACCACATCTACTGGTTCTCCCTTATCCACTCTACTAGTTACATCCTCAAAAAACTCTAGAAGATTTGTCAAGCATGATTTCCCTTTCATAAATCCATGCTGACTTGGACCGATCCTGTCAATGCTTTCCAAATGCGCAGCTATTACATCTTTAATAATTGATTCCAACATTTTCCCCACTGCTGATGTCAGGCTAATCGGTCTATAATTCCCTATTTTCTCTCTCCCTCCTTTTTTAAAAAGTGGTGTTACATTAGCTACCCTCTAATCCATAGGAACTGATCCAGAGTTCATGGAATGTTGGAAAATGATCACCAATGCATCTACTATTTCGAGGGCCACTTCCTTAAGTACTCTGGGATGCAGACTATCAGGCCCTGGGGATTTATCAACCTTCAGGCCCTTCAATTTCCCTAACACCATTTCTTGACTAATAAGGATTTCCCTCAGTTCCCCCTTCTCGCTAGACTCTCGATCCCCTAGTATTTTCAGGCGGTTATTCGTGTCTTCCTTAGTGAAGACAGAACCAAAGTATTTGTTCAATTGGTCTGCTATTTCCTTGTTCCCAATTATGAATTCACCTGATTCTGACTGCAAGGGAGCTACATTAGTCTTCACTAATCTTCTTCTCTTCACATATCTATAGAAGCTTTTGCAGTCAGTTTTTATGTTCCCTGCAAGCTTAAAGCAGTGCCTTGAGAAACTTCACTGAGGATCTAAAGCAATACAGGAATACAACTGTACCCAATTGAAATGTTGAAGTGCTAGAGACTTTGAGGGCGAAATTCAGTAACGCCCCATTTGGGGGTGGTAACCGAGGCAAGGCGGGACTTCCAGCGCCCGGAGTTACTGCCCCGAGAGGAGGTGGAGCACAATGTCGGACATTCCACTTCCTCTCGGGGGTAGGAACAGGGCGGTAAGCGCATGTGTTTTCCAGCGCTACGCCGTGAGCCCAGGGTCCGCCCCTTCCGTTAAAGGGGAGGGCATGCTGTGAGCTCTGCAATGGGGCAAGGGGCCTCCATTACGCCATTGGGGATGCGAGGTGCCATGGCCGCAGACCAGCACGGAAGCGGAGTGCCGGGATGCACCATCGCGGCACAGTCCCCCGAAATGGACAACAGAAGGCCAGACTGGTAAGTCGGCCGGGAAAACAAAATGGTGGCGTGCATCTCCCCTTTAGTTTTCGCCCCGCGAGTAGTGTGCGGCCCGGTTTGCGACCCGTGAGGCTGGTGCTGACATTGCCGGTGGCGGCCTCATGGGGCGCTCCCCAATTTTTGTCAGGGTAGCGGCCCAGGCGCTACCAGTGGGAGCGGGGCGCTGCCGGATTGCACCTCTGCCAACTCCCGCGCAAATTCGCAGGAGGTGATAGACCCCCACCCTCCACTGCGAGAAATCGTCTGCGCCAATGGGAGGTGCAACAATGCTAATTTCTCTCCCCATCGTCCAAGGAGATTGTAATGAGATTTTGAATGTACAAAAAATAAGTTTAAAAAGTAATTAAACCGGAGAATAAAAAGCTTTCCAATAAAGCAGCACATGGGTTATAAGTAATGCATCACATGGCAACCAAGAGAATCTTAAATGGATACAATTAAAGTGAAAGTACTTTACATAAAATGTAAGTTTTTGTCCAGTTTTCTTTGCTTCAAACCATCTGTGACTGACAGAGGGTCTTCTGACTGACAGCACTAAAGCAAGAGGGAGGTGACTCCAGAGACAACTCCCTGGCATCTTCCAATAGGTAGAGAAACTGAACTGAAATGCATCCCTGAGATTGACCGTCTGAATTTTCTCCCTATTTTAATGACTTGCCCAAAAAATACAGCTGAGGCTGCTGTCTGAAGGATCTTTGATGGAAGTGATTGTCAAAGCTGGAAGTTGAGCTATGATTCACTCAGTCTATATAATAAGTAGCCAAGACTTGAAATAAAAGAGCAGCTCTGATTAATACATTAACTCTCATTTGATGCTGCAGACTATTAAATCCCAGCAGCATTTAAGTATTTACCATTTCTGAAGTGTGGCATGATGTGATTTAATGGCTTACTACTAAAGCCAGGAATAGTATTGTTGCTGTTCAATATTTTAAATGTTTTATATTTCTCTTCTACCATTCTTATTAATGTCTTTGGTAGTCATTGAAATACTGCCCAGCCCAGATTCTGCTCGACTGGCACACAGCCAGGATTTCCCAGCAGAAGCAATTCAGTAAAGTAACGGGCAGAAAGGTGTAGCAGAGGATTTAAAAAATAATCCAGTAATAGAAAGCTCTAATTGGACAGTTCCAATATTCAAAAGTATGGTTTCTCAGTCACATGGAACACTTGCCAATATCAGCAGTTCCCTTATTTACAAGGGATATATATGAGCTCAATAAGACAATACACATACTGTGCCACTAGAGGTTTCCTTAACCGCTACTTTCCAGCTCAGACTGCTGACTACCCAACGAATTTAAACCGACTATTTATATAACTAGTGCTTACGTTTTAAGACCATTTTTAAAGACTTCAATATAACTGTATCTTTTGTCCAGCAACTGGAAATAATGACCCCCTTGAGTATTAAAAAAACACAAGCCTTTCCTGTATATAGTTTCTAGATAGGAGGCACTGTATATTAAAGCACAAATTAAAGATGATCTCACTTCTCTGGAATGTATTTATTCTCATTTGAATACAAGTAAAACTCGTCTTTTCTTGTCCTCACTCGATCCACCTCAAACAAGTGTAATTCAACAAGTTTTTTGTTTCAGATTTCTGCCATTCTGTGGTTATCTCTAAATCTTTGTATGAAGAATGGGCACTTTATTGAGGTACTAGAGTTCTTGATTTGGATACTGATTGTAAAAAGTAGGAAAATGTTCATTCATCATGTGATATTCAAGAAAGGGGAGAGGGATAAATCAGAAAACTACAGGCCAGTCAGCCTAACATTGGTGGTGAGGACGTTATTGGAAACCATTATCAGGAACAAATTAAACTATCATTTGGAAAGACATGGGTTAATCAAGGAGAGCCAGCATGGATTTATTAAAGATAAATCATGTCTGATGTCTGACTAATTTGATTGAATTCTTTTGAGGTAACTGAGAAGGTTGATCAAGTTAGTGCAGTAGATGTTGTGTATGGACTTTCGGAATGCATCTGACAAAGTGCCACATAGGAGGCTTATTAAGACGAAAGTGGTGGTATGGATACAGTGGTGGCTCCGTGACAGGAAGCAAAGGTGATGATGGATGGATGCTTTTCAGACTGGGAGCTGTTTTTTAGTGGTGCTCCTCAAGGTCAGTTCTGGGTCTATTACTCTTCAATTTTTATAAATGACCTAGACTCTGGTGTAGGGAGCAGCATGATAAAGTTTGCAGATGATACGAAACTTGATCGTGATGAGGATAGTTATAGCTTAAGGATAAAATAGACAGGATGGTTAATTGGGCAGAAGCATAAAAGATGGAGTTCAATGCAGAAAGGTTTGAAGCGTTGCACTTTGGGAGGACTAATGTGGAAAGAGAGTACACTATAAAGAGCACGTTTTTGAAAAGTGTCAATTAGCAGAGAGACCTTGCTGTCCATATACACAAATCCTTAAAGGTGGTAGGGCCAGTTGATAGAGTGGTTATAAAAGCATAATGGGTTCCATAATGATTCTATAAATACTTTTAAAAGGGAGTTGGACAGGTACTTGAGGATGAGGATCTTGCTGGGTTATGGACAAAAAGCGGGGATGTGGGACTAAGCACGACTGCTCAAAGAGCCAGCACAGGCACAACATGCCGAATGGCTTCCTTCTGTGTTGTGAGTTTCTGTGATTACATGATTATGGCTGGAATGAATAGCCATTCTTTAAACTTTAAACAGTTCCTGAATTGAATCTGTATAATTGCTTAATTTTTGGCTGCTGATTCAGACTTTTGCCATGAAACATTGCCACGCCCCATTATTGTGTGACATGGTTGCATTCCATTCAGGATGCTGTATTTGGATGAGGGGAGAGGTAGGGCAAATTGATCAATGTATAGATAAGCGAGTAATGCACAGTTAATGCATTTCGGCATACCTAAATACTTGTGCATCCCACGTATATATTGGGCTCCTTGAATACAGAATACAAATAAATTGTATTATCAGCATCATGTTCTCACTCATCAGTTGCTGTGCAGAAGCTTGTGTCATCTTAATCCTGGAACCCATTCTGACAATGCTCTAATGTTTCAACTTGTTTCTTTTGTAGTGATGTTGGGGAGGGCATCAAACAAGAAATTAGAGGTGCATGCAATAAAGGTGCAGTTATCATGGGTGACTTTAACATGCATATAGATTGGGCTAACCAAACTGGAAGCAATACGGTGGAGGAGGATTTCCTGGAGTGCATAAGGGATGGTTTTCTGGACCAATATGTTGAGGAACCAACTAGGGGGAGGCCATCTAAGACTGGGTGTTGTGTAATGAGAGAGGATTAATTAGCAATCTCGTTGTGCGAGGCCCCTTGGGGAAGAGTGACCATAATATGGTGGAATTCTGCATTAGGATGGAGAATGAAACAGTTAATTTAGAGACCATGGTCCAGAACTTAAAGAAGGGTAACTTTGAAGGTATGAGGCGTGAATTGGCTAGGATAGATTGGCGAATGATACTTAAGGGGTTGACAGTGGATGGGCAATGGCAGACATTTAGAGACTGCATGGATGAACTACAACAATTGTACATCTCTGTCTGGCGTAAAAATAAAAAAGGGAAGATGGATCAACTGTGGCTATCGAGGGAAATCAGGGATTGTATTAAAGCCAAGGAAGTGGCATACAAATTGGCCAGCAATAGCAGCGAACCCGGGGACTGGGAGAAATTTAGAACTCAGCAGAGGAGGACAAAGGGTTTGATTAGGGCAGGGAAAATAGAGTACGAGAGGAAGCTTGCAGGGCACATTAAGACGGACTGCAAAAGCTTCTATAGATATGTAAAGAGAAAAAGGTTAGTAAAGACAAACGAAGGTCCCCTGCAGTCAGAATCAGGAGAAGTCATAGCTGGGAACAAAGAAATGGCAGACCAATTGAACAAGTACTTTGGTTCGGTATTCACTAAGGAGGACACAAACAACCTTCCGGATATAAAAGGGGTCAGAGGGTCTAGTAAGAAGGAGGAACTAAGGGAAATCCTTATTAGTCGGGAAATTGTGTTGGGAAAATTGATGGGATTGAAGGCCGATAAATCCCCAGGGCCTGATGGATTGCATCCCAGAGTACTTAAGGAGGTGGCCTTGGAAATAGCGGATGCATTGACAGTCATTTTCCAACATTCCATAGACTCTGGATCAGTTCCTATGGAGTGGAGGGTAGCCAATGTAACCCCACTTTTTAAAAAAGGAGGAAGAGAGAAAACAGGGAATTATAGACCGGTCAGCCTGACATCGGTAGTGGGTAAAATGATGGAATCAATTATTAAGGATATCATAGCAGCGCATTTGGAAAGAGGTTACATGATAGCTCCAAGTCAGCATGGATTTGTGAAAGGGAAATCATGCTTGACAAATCTTCTGGAATTTTTTGAGGATGTTTCCAGTAGAGTGGACAAGGGAGAACCAGTTGATGTGGTATATTTGGACTTTCAGAAGGCTTTCGACAAGGTCCCACACAAGAGATTAATGTGCAAAGTAAAAGCACATGGAATTGGGGGTAGTGTGCTGACGTGGATTGAGAACTGGTTGTCAGACAGGAAGCAAAGAGTAGGAGTAAATGGGTACTTTTCAGAATGGCAGGCAGTGACTAGTGGGGTACTGCAAGGTTCTGTGCTGGGGCCCCAGCTGTTTACATTGTACATTAATGATTTAGACGAGGGGATTAAATGTAGTACCTCCAAATTTGCGGATGACACTAAGTTGGGTGGCAGTGTGAGCTGCGAGGAGGATGCTATGAGGCTGCAGAGTGACTTGGATAGGTTAGGTGAGTGGGCAAATGCATGGCAGATGAAGTATAATGTGGATAAATGTGAGGTTATCTACTTTGGTGGTAAAAACAGAGAGACAGACTATTATCTGAATGGTGACAGATTAGGAAAAGGGGAGGTGCGACGAGACCTGGGTGTCATGGTACATCAGTCATTGAAGGTTGGCATGCAGGTACAGCAGACGGTTAAGAAAGCAAATGGCATGTTGGCCTTCAAAGCGAGGGGATTTGAGTACAGGGGCAGGGAGGTGTTACTACAGTTGTACAGGACCTTGGTGAGGCCACACCTGGAGTATTGTGTACAGTTTTGGTCTCCTAACTTGAGGAAGGACATTCTTGCTATTGAGGGAGTGCAGCGAAGATTCACCAGACTGATTCCCGGGATGGCGGGACTGACCTATCAAAAAAGACTGGATCAACTGGGCTTGTATTCACTGGAGTTCAGACGAATGAGAGGGGATCTCATAGAAATGTTTAAAATTCTGACGGGTTTAGACAGGTTAGATGCAGGAAGAATGTTCCCAATGTTGGGGAAGTCCAGAACCGGGGGTCACAGTCTAAGGATAAGGGGTAAGCCATTTAGGACCGAGATGAGGAGAAACATCTTCACCCAGAGAGTGGTGAACCTGTGGAATTCTCTACCACAGAAAGTTGTTAAGGCCAATTCACTAAATATATTCAAAAAGGAGTTAAGATGTAGTCCTTACTACTAGGGGGATCAAGGGGTATGGCGAGAAAGCAGGAATGGGGTACTGAAGTTGCATGTTCAGCCATGAACTCATTGAATGGTGGTGCAGGCTCGAAGGGCCGAATGGCCTACTCCTGCATCTATTTTCTATGTTTCTACATGAAGATTTTAGTGCTGGTGGTCAAAATGAAATTCCATATTTTAATTAATTCTGTATTAATTTCCCCAATGTTACTGTGCCATAGGTATCCATAGTTCCCGAGTTTAATTTGTGGCCTGTGATGAGTTAGCTGATTTCAGACATCATGACATTGGAAGCTCAGCTATGATGTCTCCATAGTCACATACCGTTGGCCTGGGCGACAGATAAAGAATGGGCGCTTTAATGAGGTGACAAAGGTAACTGGTGTCAATGCAACTGACGTGAATCATGATCTTTGGGAAGGTTAAATTTGGGATGGAGTGGAAGAAGAGGGGTGTAATGTATTCTTCATGGGTTCTTTGCTTAAGAATTCATAGCAACATATTGCTATTAAGAACCAGTTGGTTTATTAACACAGGTTTAACCATCACACTACACATTATCAGTTCATCCACTAGGCTCACAACTGCATACCTCATTGTGGATGACCTAGACCCACATGAGTGGGGTTTTATTGAGTCTTGTGAACATCACATGACTGGCTAAGCCACTCACAATGCAACAGCTCTACAAACCTGTGAGTATTCTCACATGTACATACATTACAAGGGGGAATTAGCCTGGGCTAGGCAAGATAAAATCAGCCATGGTTCTTGCTTTGAGTAGTAATCCAGTGAAGTTTACATTTGTAACATTGGATGAAACCTGGATTGAATTTGATTGTAAAGCCCTATATTCAAATAGCCAGCCAATACACACGATTAGGGTTACATGAAGGATGACCACTTTGGCAAAGCACTCTGTGGCCTCACCTAAGTCATTGATCTAGATTGTAATTAGCTGAGGCCCGACTACTGATCCTGCGGTACCCCACTAATTACAGCCTGCCAATCCGAAAATGACCCATTTATTTCTACTGTTTATTTTCTGTTCATTAACCAATCCTCAATCCATGCTAATATATTACCCCCCATCCCATGAGCCCTAATTTTGTGTAATAACCTCTTGTGTGGCACCTTATTGAATGTTTTTGGAAAATCCAAATACACTACATCCATTGGTTTCCCCCTTGTCTACCCTGCTAGTTACAAAAGCTCTTAACAGATTTGACAAACATGATTTCCTTTTCATAAATCCGTGTTGACTGCCCAATCATATTATGATTTTCTAAGGGCCCTGTTACTATGTCCCTAATAATAGATGCTACCATTTTCCCTACTAATGATTTTAAGGCTAACTGGTCTATAGTTCCCTGGTTCTCTCTCCCTCCTTTCTTGAATAGCGGGGTTACAATTGCTACCTTCCAATCCGCGGGGACCGTTCTAGAATCTATGGAATTCTGGAAGATCAAAGCCAATGCATCCACTATCTCTGTAGCTACCTCTTTTAAACCCCGCGGTTGTAGGACATCAGGTCTAGGGGATTTGCCAACTTTTGCCCATCACTACTAGTCTCAGGATGGAATGACTTAACAACTTAAATTTTCAGCTGATCAGAGAGATTTGTAAAGGGAAGATCATGCCAGATGAACCTGATTGAATTTTTTGAAGAGATGACTAAAGCAGTGGTCCGGGGAATGTCTGTGGATGTTAGTTATGTGGACTTCGATAAGGCATTCAATAAAGTCCCTCATAAGAGACTGTTAGCTAAAGTTGAAGCTCATGGAATTAAGGGCAAATTATTGATATGGTTAGAAGATTGGCTGAGCGGCTGGAGATAGAGGGTAGGGATAATGGGCAGGTATTCTAATTGGCAGGTACTCTAATTGGCAGGATCCCACTGGAATGGTCTCAACTATTCACTGTATTTATTAACAATTTAGATGATGGGATAGAGAGCCACATATCCAGGTTTGCCGCTGACACAAAGGGCCCAAGTTTCGAGCCGTGCCTAGAACGGCGCAGTCCCGACCTGGACGCCCGTTTTTCGCGCCACAAAGTGCGCCTAAAAAAACTCTCCGTATTCTCCACCTCCCTGCAGGTCCTCTGGCCCTAGGCGCAGCGCAGCAGGAGCTGTAGGGGGCGGAGCCAGGTCCCTGCGCTGAAAACAGTGCCAGGACCTCTGCACATGTGCGCTACAGTGGGCACGCAAGTGCAGTAGCTCCAGGCGCCCGAAACTGTGTGGGAGGGGCCCGAAGCATGCAGCCCCCTAGCCCTGGCCGAATGGCCTCACTGGGGCTGCGTGAATAAGGCTCCTCCCACGTCCAGCTCCTGCTTCCTCCCAACCCGACTTGACTCCCGCTTCCCGCCTCCCGCCCCTGGACCGGACACGACACCCGCTCTCCCCCCCCCCCCCGCCTCCGGACCGGACCCGACACCCGCTCCCCCACCCCCGCCCCCGGACTGGATCCGACCTGACCTCCCTCCCCCCGACCTGACCTCCCTCCCTCCCTCCCTCCCCCCGAGCCGAACCGAACTGACCTCCCTCCCACCACCACCCCGACCCGACCCAACGCCACCTACCTGTAAATCTGGTGCTGGGGACGGGCCCTGCCCGAAGTCTCGGGCCTGGCCCATTCAGCCTCCCCCCCCCCCCAATCTCCTTCTCCCCCCCCACCCCCAATCTCCTTCTCCCCCCCCCCAACCTCCTTCTCCCCCCCCCAACCTCCTTCTCCCCCCCCAACCTCCTTCTCCCCCCCCCCAACCTCCTTTCCCCCCCCCAATCTCCTTTCCCCCCCCCAATCTCCTTTCCCCCCCCCAATCTCCTTTCCCCCCCCCAATCTCCTTTCCCCCCCCCCAATCTCCTTTCCCCCCCCCCAATCTCCTTTCCCCCCCCCCAATCTCCTTCCCCCCCCCCAATCTCCTTCCCCCCCCCCAATCTCCTTCCCCCCCCCCAATCTCCTTCCCCCCCCCAATCTCCTTCCCCCCCCAATCTCCTTCCCTCCCCCCCCCAATCTCCTTCCCTCCCCCCCCCAATCTCCTTCCCTCCCCCCCAATCTCCTCCCCCCCCCCCCAATCTCCTTCCCCCCCCCAATCTCGTTCCCTCCCCAATCTCCTTTCCCCCCCCCAATCTCCTTCCCTCCCCCCACAGTGGTGGATGTCGTGCACGAATTCAATATGATGCACTCGATCCGTTTTGAGTACGCATCAACAACAATGAGGAACATTTTTCCCATGAACGGACCCGTGTAGTCTACATGAATACGTGACCATGGACTGATGGGCCAGGTCCACGGGCTGAGTGGGGCCACCCTGGGGGCATTGCCCAGCTGGGCACACGTCGTGCACCTGTGAACACAGTGTTCCAGATCTGAATCAATTTCAGACCACCAAACGTGTGACCGGGCAATGGCCTTCATCAGCACAATGCCTGGGTGCTCTCCGTGGAGTTCCCTGATGAATGCCTCCTTGCCCTTCTGGGGCATAACTACCCGGCTGCCCCATAGTAGGTGGTCGGCTTGGATGGAGAGCTCATCCATCCGTCTGTGAAACGGTCTGACCTTCTCGGGGCATGCTCCGTGTGCGGGCGCCCAATCCCCAGTCAGGACACATTTCTTAATCAAGGATAGGAGGGGATCTCTGTTGGTCCAGATTTTGATCTGGCGGCCTGTGATAGAGGAGCCTGCGCTGTCAAAGGCATCAACAGCCATGACCATCTCGGTGCTTTGCTCCGCTGCCCCCTCAGTGGTGGCCAGTGGAAGCCTGCTGAGCGCGTCGGCGCAATTTTCGGTGCCTGGCCAGTGCCGTATGGTGTAGTCATACGCAGCCAGCGTGAGAGCCCATCGCTGTTTGCGAGCTGACGCATTGGCATTGACAGCTTTGCTGCCTGACAACAGGGATGTTAACGGCTTGTGGTCCGTTTCTAACTCGAACCTTCTTCCAAAAAGGTACTGGTGCATCTTTTTCACCCCGTAGACACATGCGAGTGCTTCCTTTTCAACCAAGCGCGGGACCATTTCCTGGGATAATCCAGAGTGGCAGCCGGTTCTCTGATCCATTATGTGTGACCACCAACATTGCACTGCCTAGCACTGGGATGATCTCTTTGGTGTACGTCCGTAATTGCGTGTCAGTGCGTTCTAGTTTGGGTCTGCTAGCTCTGAGTGGCCATAGTTTCTCGAATTGTTGGACACTCATAAGTGATTGGCTGGCCCCTGTGTCCAGCTCCATGTGTACCGGGATGCCGTTTAATAGGACTTTCATCATCATAGGTGGCGTTTTTGTATATGAGCTGTGGCTGTTTGCCACATGAACCCGCTGAACTTCAGCTTCCATTGCTTTGTCCCAAGCATCAACCTGCCTGGCAGACCCCTCTAGTGGTTCATCTGCCTCGTAAATTAGCCTCGCTGCGGGCTTCCTGCACATTCTGGCTAAATGTCCACTGAAGTTACAATTTCTACAGATAAATTGTTGAAACCTACAGGTTTTTGCAGCATGTCTGCCCCCGCACCTCCAGCATGAGCTGAGATTGTTGTGAACAAAAGACCTGTTACCAGGCATTCCTCTCTGATTATCTCTTTGAGTACTCTTGAGCACTCTGTTAGTGGGTGTCAATGGCCCATTCCGGGAAGTATTGTCCACTGTGATGGTGTAAATGTCCGTTCAACCTGCCATTGTCTCTGTTGAGGACCCACTCTAGAATCTTTTGCTGCCTGGGTGGTGTCGAATTGCCCTTGCCTGCCTGCAGGGTTCTGAGTCGCGTTTACAATGTTAAGTCACCGATCCATCGCCACGTTGGAAGCAGAGTTGCGCACGTATATTATCTTGGTTTCCTCCTCCCCCGCCATGAAGGTCTGAGCCATCAACGCCGCCGCTTCCAAGGTCAAGTCCTTGGTCTCAATTAGCTTTCTGAAAATCCCGGCATGACCAATGCCCTCAATGAAGAAATCTCTTAACATCTCCCCCCTGCAGGCGCCTGTGAACTTAGAGGCTGGCCAAGCGCCGAAGGTCCGCAACGAAGTCCGGTATGCTCTGTCCTTCCCGATGTCGGTATGTATAGAATCGGTGTCGGGCCATGTGTATACTGCTCGCTGGTTTGAGGTGCTCACCGATCAGTTTGCTGAGCTCTTCAAAGGTTTTGTCCGCCGACTTCTCGGGTGCGAGCAGGTCTTTCATTAGCGCGTACGTCTTAGGTCCACAGCTGGTCAGTAGATGCGCCCTTCGTTTGTCAGCCGCTGCATCTCCCAGCCAGTCCTTCGTGACAAAGCTCTGCTGGAGCCTCTCAACGAAATCATCCCAGTCCTCACCAACACAGTACCGTTCCTCTGTGCTACCGGTGGCCATTCTCGTGAGTCGTTGATTCCTGTTTCTCGTCACCAAATGTAGTGTCCTTACACAATACTATAAATTCACACAAGGCACATTCTGCAGACAAGGTCACTCTGTGACCCGAACCTTTATTCACAGGACCAAGAAGTGATGACCCTGCGTGGGACCTCCCTTTATATACCTAGATGACCAGGTGAGAAGTGTCTCCCACAAGTTCACCCCCTTTGGTCAAGGTGTGCATTTCTTAGGTGTATACAGTATGCAGTGTTACATGAAGGTTACAGTTACATGAAGGTTACATACATGAGAGAGAGAGTGTGAATTAACATTTCAGGTCGATGACCTTTCGTTAGATCTGGAAAAGGTTAGAGATGCAACAGATTTTAAGCAAGTATAGAAACAGTGATAGAGGGGAGGAAAGAACAAAAGGGAAGGTTTGAAAAAGAGTGGAAGTCAGGAGAGATTAAATGACAAAAGGGATGATGGTGCAAGGCGAAAGGAGATGGTAATGAGACAAGTTTAAAAAAACAAAAGATGGGTCTAGAGGAGGTGTAAATGGGAATAGCAGAATCATCAACAGCTGCCATCCCAATAAATGGGTGCAGAGGTTATGATCTGAAATTGTTGAACTAAATGTTGAGTCTGGAAGTCTGTAAATTTGAGCCCATCAATTAGATTTTAACTTGTAACTCATTCATACTCAGGTAGCCATTGTTTTATTTATACTGTCATTGATTTACATGCCTTCAAAATACTTGTGAAAAAATATCCTACTGCTTTCTTTAGTTTCAGAATTCTGAAATACCTTCCTTTTCTACTGCTTACAATTGTATGAAACATACTTTTTTCCATTTTCCACCAATTTTCTAACTCTTTCCCCTCCCTTGAAGGCTGAGGTACAGTTCCATGGGCATTTGTCACCCACCAGTACCACACCCAAGTGACCATTCGAAACCTGTGCACCTTGACGGTAAGTGATAAATGTTGAGTCACCATGGAGTGTGGCATCAAAGTTGAGCCTCATTTTTATCCTTGAACTCTGCCCAGTTGGGAGAGCTACAGGATGTGATCTTGGAACTATATCTCAGCAAAGAGTCAAATATTCACAGGTGTGTACTTCCTGCAGGGTTCACTGGATAGTGATTAGAAGTAGGAACTCTGGCTGATATCCTTCCCTTGCCTTTTCCTAACTCAGACTCTGAGGGGAATTGTAGCACTCCAGAGTCACTCTAGCTGAGATCAGTGAACTTGGCACAGACTGAGAATGGAACCTGGGATCTTCTTGATCTGTATGACTGGGTGATAGTGGAGCTCCACCATGTTGGAGCACTTCCTATTTGTCCAGCTGAGCAGCATTGACAGTCTAAAAATGATCACTTCCATGCCCTCAACTGAGGAATGATGCTTGCTACAGAAAAAGTTAAGGAAGCAGAAAACTATGTGGAGGAGGATGAGTAGGAAAAGGGAGAGATGGGCAAGCATTGGTATGAGATTAGAGTTCCGTGTAAATTCATGTGTGCACTGAGATAAAAGAAAACTTAAGAGAGATGGAAAGATAGTTCCAAAAAAAAACATCTTGTATACTTGAAGCATAAATCAGTCTTTGGCACTTGTACAGTATAGTATTTTAGCTGTTGAAAAATCATGTGACATTGCAGTGCAAGGTTTCTGTTATGTAGATAAGCAACAAATACTCTTAGCAGCCAATATTCTTTTGTGAAGTTAATTTTCCTTGCTCATGATGGGAGGTTTCCTGTAATCAGACTTGTACAGATCGTCTATAGTGTAAAACATCTGGGTATTGCTCCTTCTCTGATGCAAAGGAAGAGGATCAAAAGGTCTAATACTGTTTTTTTTTGTGTCTCCATTCCATATGACCACTGACCTAATGTTTGTTCATTAAATGTGCAAGATGGATTAAATCCAATGTCATGACATTTTGTTCATTAACTACTTGCATTGTGTAACGCCCTTAACATCCTAAGATGCTTCACAAAGAAGAAATAAATGCCAAGCAGAATAGAAAAATTAAAGATAATGAGCAAAAGCATGATCAAAGAGGTAATGAAGAGGCATTTGAAGGTGGAGAGAGGTGACAAAGTGGAGGTCTATGCTGAAGACTTTGCCATCTAGTGGAGTGAAAGAGGGGTGGTGGGTGGAGACATTTTACAGGAGTTGGTAGGCTGAAGGGCATCAACTGGGATGCAGGGCTAGAGGAAATTGCATTGGTAGAATTGGGCAAAGCCTTGGAAAGAAAGAAAGACTTGCATTTATATAGAGCCTTTCACGACCATCAGATGTCTCAAAGCGCTTTACAGCCAATGAAGTACTTTTGGAATGTAGTCATTTATAATGTGGGAAATGTGGCAGACAATTTGCACACAGCAAGCTCCTTCAAACAGCAATGTAATAATGATCAGATAAACTGTTTTTGTTATGTTGATTGAGGGATAAATATTGGCCAGGACACTGGGGATAACTCCCCTGCTCTTCTTCGAAACAGTGCCATGGGATCTTTTATGTCCACCTGAGGGGGCAGACGGGGCCTCGGATAAACATCTCATCCGAAAGATGGCACCTCCGACCGTGCAGCACTCCCTTAGCACTACACTAGAGTGTCAGCCTAGATTTATATGCTCAAGTTTCTGGAGTGGAACTTGAACCCACAACATTCTGACTCAGAGGCAAGTGTGCTACCCACTGAGCCACAGCTGACACTGGGTGACAAAGATTTTGTATTCAGTAGCTTGGGACACAGTAGAGGTTGGTGAGGATAAGGGACTGAATGAGGAACTTAGTGCAGCAAAAAATGTAGGCAGTGGAGTTTTGGATGAATTGGATTTAAGTGGAGCTCTGTTGGAGGGTGTTGGGGAGATCAAGCTTGGAGTTAATGAAAGTATGGACATGGTGGTAGGAATGAGGTAAAAATGGAGATGGATGACGTCCTGGAGATGGATAAGTGGTCTTTGTGGTTGATGGAATATAGGATTTAGAAGCTTGGCTCAGAATCAAACACGTCCCTGAGGATGTGCATTATCTGATTCATCTTCAGCGAGCCGTGGGAAGAAATTATATTTTCCGCATTGGAAACATCTCTCCCCACTTCGAATGACTATCAATCACAATGAACAATTGTTGTCCTTCTAGCTTAGCAAAATCGATATGTAACCTTTGCCACACCCTGGGAGGCCATTTCCATGGCTGTAATGGTACTGATGGTAGTTTCTTGCTTACCGATTAACATGTTGTACACTGACTGACGATGTGCTCTTTATCTTTATCTCGACATTGGCCACCATAAGTAACTACATGCAAAATTCTTGGTCAAGCACATTCCTAAGTGCTGGTCATGAAGATCTCCTAATAATTTGGAGCTGAATTTATTTGTTATAACCATTCTTGCACCCCACATGATACAATCTTTATCGACTGATAATTCATTCCTATGAATGAAGAATGGATGAATATCTTTGTCTGTTACCTGGTTTGGCCAGCCATTTGCGATGTAATCATACACCTTTGACATAACTGGGTTACATTTGGTTGCTCTACCAATCTCTTCAGCTGTGACTGGCAGTTCATCAATGTATGAAAAATAGAACACTTCTTCACTATCGGGTGTAACTTGTGATGGAGAAGGCAATCTAGACATAGCATCAGTATTACTGTGATCAACTGATCGTCTGGATATAATTTCATATGTATATCATCATCATAGGCAGTCCCTCGGAATCGAGGAAGACTTGCTTCCACTCTTAACATAAGTTCTTAGGTAGCTGTACAGTCCAATACGAGAACTACAGTCTCTGTCACAGATAGTCGTTGAGAGAAGGGGTGGGTGGGACTGGTTTGCTGCATGCTCTTTCCGCTGCCTGCGCTTGATTTCTGCATGCTCTCGACGACGAGACTCGAGGTGCTCAGCGCCCTCCCGGATGCACTTCCTCCACTTAGGGCGGTCTTTGGCCAGGGACTCCCAGTTGTCAGTGGGGATGTTGCACTTTGTCAAGGAGGCTTTGAGGGTGTCCTTGTAATGTTTCCGCTGCCCCTCTTTGGCTCGTTTGCCGTGAAAGAATTCCGAGTAGAGCGCTTATTTTGGGAGTCTCGTGTCGGCATGCGGAGCTGATCAAGTGTGGTTAATATTGGGGATTTTGGTCTGGTCAAGGACACTAACGTTGTTGCGTCTGTCCTCCCAGGGGATTATATGCTGACAAAATCAAAGCCCATCTCTGCATTCGGACTGCAGCTAATGTTGAAACTGGGGACTTTGGATGGAGGATTGCTGTCAGGGGCTTATGGTCTGTAATGATGGTAAACTTACGACCACACACGTATTTGTGGAACTTCTTGACCCCAAAAATTAATGCCAAAGCTTCCCTTTCGATTTGCGCATAATTATGCTCACTGGCACTGAAGAGTGCATGAAGCAAAAGCAATTGGTTTCTGCTCCCCAGTATGTAGTACATGAGAGATCACTGCCCCAACTTCATATGGAGAGGCGTCACATGCTAACTTGATCTCCTTAGATACGTCATAGTGAACTAACATGGTGCTCTCTACCAATTGGCTTTTACACTCCTTGAATGCTGTGTCGCATTTTTCTGACCACTTTCAATGGACCTGTTTTTTCAATAGTTCATTCACTGGATGTAATACTGTAACCAAATTTGGTAGGAACTTCCCATAATAGTTCAAAGACCCAAAAATGATTGCAGTTCAGTGACATTCTTGGGAGTGAGTGCATTTCTGATTGCATCCAGCTTTCCCTTACTTGGATGTAAACCATCTTTGTCTACTCTGTGCCCTAAGTACTCCACTGAGTTTTGAAATAACTCACACTTGCGAACAGTTACTCGTACTCTGTGCTTCTCTAGCTGTTTGAGGACTTCATTCAATATGTTATTATGGATTTGCTTGTTTGGTGTTGAAATTGGTATACCATCTAAATAACATACTACCCCTTTAATACCTTGCAAAATATGGTTCATCACTCCTTGGAATATGGCGGGGGCAGAAGACACTTCAAATGGTAGCCTATTAAATTGATATAGGCCTAGATGAATATTTATAGTCAAGCATGACTTGGACTCCTCATCTAGTTCAAGTTGCAAGTAGGCATTCGTAAGATCCAACTTTGAGATGATCTGACCACCTGTCAGTTTTGTGAACAAATCTTCTACATTTGGCAATGTATTGGGGAGATTACCCTCCAGAACCTGGTTTACGGTTACTTTATAATCACCACACAACCTTACCTTACCATCAGACTTGGGTATAACAACAATGGGAGTAGCCCAATTACATAGATCTATCTTAGAGATAATGTTCTCAGTCTGTAGTCTTTTGAATTCTTGCTCAGCTTTCTCCTTGAGTGCATATGGGACGTAGCTTGCAGTAAACTGGTCTAACGTCCTTCTGTACCCTGACACTCGCCTTGAAGCCTTGGATCGGACTGTCTGTTTCGCAGAACACCTTCGGATACTTCTTGATGACATCATTCTTTGACACAAATCTCGTTTCAACACAAAAAATCTCACTCCAATCTAGCTTCAGTGATCCCAACCAATTTCTTCCGAGTAAGGGAGGCTTGTCTTCTGCCACTACTAAGAGAGGCAAGCTCTGAAATTGATCCTTGTATTTCACCGGTAAGGTGATACGACCTACCACAGAAATGTTCTCTCCCAAGTAGCTTCGCAGCTCTATCTTGGATTTCTCCAATGGGAAATCACGCAATTAGTTGAGATACAGCGATTCCAGTACTGCACTCACGGATGCACCAGTGTCGATTTCCATGGGTATCTTGGTTCCTGCAACATCTACGTAGATGATGATACTTTTCGAATCGCTGTTAGATACCCTCGTGCTCCTGAAGATGTATAGCTCTAAAACCTCCTTGTCCTGATGTTTTTCTTCCATGCTATGTAATCTCTGGGGATTTCTACTTATAGTTTTGAAAGTTGGTTTACTCTTCAGTTGGCATGCCTTCGTAAGATGCCCAGTTTTCCTGCAGAAGAAACACTCTGCCATCACATATGGACAACTTTGAGCAATGTGTTGTCCCAGGCACCGATAGCATGACTTCAATGCTCTGTTACCATTGCCAGTTGTTGAGAGCTTGGGGCCCAAATTCTTTTTACTTTTAACCTGCAGGCGATTCACCTCGGTTGTCTGACGACTGGAAATGGTACGAAATTCTCGGGAATGTTGGTCGGCCATGTCCATTGACATAGATATCTGACAAGCTAAATCAAAAGTCAAGTTAGGAGTTGTCAATAACTTTCTTCTGATCGCATCATTTTTCATCCCACAAACAAAGCGGTCATGCACTGCTCGGTCCTGAAAGTTTACTGAAATTACAGTGAATAGGTAACTTTTTTAATGCTACAATGTACTCACTGATACTTTCGTTGGTTAACCGATCTCGTATTCCGAAACGATAACTTTCAGCAATTTCCAGGGGCTCAGGTGCTGTTCTATCTGCTTAAGAGATGTGTCCTTTGGCTTGACAGGCACTAGCACATTTTTCAGGGTTTCATACACCCCGGGCCCTGCTTCAATTAAGAGAATAGCCCATTTTCTTTCCACCACCACCCGGTTATGGTTTTCATCATCGGGGAATTCGATGATACTATTTGCAGTGAAAAACATTTCTAGCTGCTCCATATACATTCCGAAACTTTCACGGTCACGTTGAAACTCCCCCATGCACCCTGGACTCTGGCAGTTCAGCCAAGTGTGCTTGTAATTTACCTTGGTTTTTAGCTGTTAATCAAAACAGAGAAGCTCTCAAAGTCTCTCTGTTAGTTGGCTGAATCATCCACCAACAAAAATTTCAGCTAGGTTATCTGATCATCCCATCTTGTCGCCAATGTTATGTTTTCGGTACGACCTCACAAATACACAGGCATTAAGATGGCTGATAACTTCAGGAAACAGTCATGAGCGACTTGTTCCCTCTTTATTGTTGTAAACAGCAATGGCTGCAATGCCACAGTAGTCCACTGGGTGGAGCTATATATATTACACCTCAATTCTATTTTTTTACATGCAGCTAAAGTTGAATCTCCATGGATGCCTGCCAGTCTTCCCATTTACCTTTCATCTATTGCAGCTTCCTCACTAACACATAATCTAATTACCAACTTCTCCTCTAGCCCTCCACCTGCAATGATACGACTGAACATTTCTCTTGGTTCTGCTTCTGATGGCTTCTTTACCTCTTTACCTTCTTTTAGAAACATAGAAAAATATGTGCAGGAGTAGGCCATTCGGCCCTTCGAGCCTGCACCACTATTCAATAGAGATCATGGCTGATCATTCACCTCAGTACCCTTTTAATGCTTTCTCTCAATACCCCTTGATCCCTTTAGCAGTAAGGGCCATATCTAACTCCCTCTTGAATATATCCAGTGAACTGGCATCAACAACTCTCTGAGTGAAGAAGTTTCTCCTCATCTCAGTCCTAAATGGCTTACCCCTTATCCTTAGACTGTGTCCCCTGGTTCTGGACTTCCCCAACATCGGGAACATTCTTCCTGCATCTAACCTGTCCAGTCCCGTCAGAATTTTATATGGTTCTATGAGATCCCCTCTCATCCTTCTAAACTCCAGTGAATACAGACAATCCAGTCTCTGCTCATATGTCAGTCCTGCCATCCCGAGAATCAGTCTGGTGAACCTTCGCTGCACTCCCTCAATAGCAAGAATGTCCTTCCTCAGGTTAGGAGACTAAAACTGAACACAATGTGCCAGGTGAGGGCTCACCAAGGCCCTGTACAACTGCAGTAAGACCTCCCTGCTCCTATACTCTAATCCCCTAACCATGAAGGCCAACATACCATTTGCCTTCTTCACCGCCTGCTGTACCTGCATGCCAGCTTTCAATGACTGATGTACCATGACACCCAGGTCTCGTTGCACCTCCCCTTTTCCTAATCTTCCGCCATTCAGATAATATTCTGCCCTCGTGTTTTTGCCACCAAAGTGGATAACCTCACATTTATCCACATTATACTGCATCTGCCATGCATTTGCCTACTCGCCTAACCTGTCCAAGTCACTCTGCAGCCTCTTAGCATCCTCCTCACAGCTCACACTGCCACCCAGCTTAGTGTCATCTGCAAACTTGGAGATATTACACTCAGTTCCTTCATCTAAATCATTGATGTATATTGTCTTCATTATTCCTATTGGTGCACTCCAATTTTCCAATTTTAAAGGCTGCAGACTGGAGGATGCATTTGGCATGCTAGTTGATTGCCAGATCTTGGTTCACTATGTTGAGCAATGCTGCGTCTCCCTCTCTATGGCAGGTCATCCTACTTATCGAAGATCACCCTCGAGGGTAAGGGAAATCTAGATTCCTTTTTATTTTTTATTTTCAATTATCAGCTACCTCCACTGACTGCCTTCCCTTGCCCCACTCCAACTTTGCCTTGCATGCTAAGTATGAGGAATTTATGGACTGTGATCTCAAAGGCAGGAATTGTTCGCTTGTCGGCTCCAGCACTTCCCTGGCTTTCATTTCTGCCAAACCCTGCTTATTCAATGTCCTCGATTGATGGCCACTACTCCTGCTCCTTGCCCCAGAGATCACTGATATCATTGCTTCCTGAACATAGCCACTATTCCTCTCCCCTTCAAAATTCTTATCTTTACACTCTTTATACTAACTTGTACAAACTACTTGCCTACTGTAGGAAAAAATATGTAAAATTAAAGTTTTATTTTACCAGTAAAGGTATCTTTACTTGGGATGGAAGGTTTTCAATTCAAACTGATCAGCTTTTTGGAGCAAATCAACATTTTGGGAGAGGAGACATTGAGATTTCCAGTTTCTGAATTTATCAATTTATTTGCATCCTGTGAAGTTTTATTCACTATAGATGGGAGGAATACTGGTTGTGTCGTGTGAAACAAGTGAATCTGATGCAACCTTAAATAGGGAATGCCATTTATTTAAACGTCAATGTATAGCCAACACTTAAATGATCAGGACCCATGTGGAGTGGGAATCTGGACAAAGCCTGGCTGAATATTGCGCTATTGGGCTACACAGCATTGTACATTTAGCAACTGTTTTGTTGAAAGGGTAAGGCCAAGTGTGTTAAAATGTGTGGAGAGCTGTTCAGTGATCTCTTCTCTCTTTCTCTTGCTTTATGTGTTCTGGCCACGATATATCCCTCAATCAACATTATTAAAACAGAATATAAAGAAAGACTTACATTTATATAGCACCTTTCATGACCTCAGGATGCCCCAAAGCCCTTCATAGCCAATGAAGCACTTTTGGTATAGCAAAGTCCCACAAACAGCAATGTGATACTGACCAGATAGGCAACATCACTATAAAAACAGATTCACCAAAACACTTCACTTCACTTCATTGGTTGTAAAGTGCTTTGGGACATCCTGAATTTGTGAAAGGTGCTTTTTCAATACAAGTCTGTTTCTCTTTTCCCCCCCCCCCCCCCCTTTTTCCCTTTGTGTGTGTGTGTGTGTGTGTGTGTGTGTGTGCGCCTCTCTCACTCTCTCTATCTTCACCATTTATATAAGAATTGAAAGCAATATGTTAGAAACCATCTGCACAAATGGATCGATCACATGCTTTTACATTGCAATCAGTTCAACATTCTATACCTGAAGGGGAACTTGTTTGTCGTACCATTCTTATTCTACTGCAAGTAAAGCCACAAAATCTGGTTTGAATTGTTTCCAGCCTTTTGAATACTGTTCCTTTGTTCTGCGGTTTAGGAGGCATGAGAGGACTCAGCGATGACATACTCTGCTTTTCATTCCCTATACTCTGTGGGGAGCACCTGACTGCCTCTTGCGTCCCACTAATGGAACAATCAAGTTGATTACCATGTACAAACCTATACTGTTTCAATTCATTGCATGTAAACTGTGCGACTGTAAATGTGCTACAAAGTAACTTTTTTATTGCAGATTTCGGCCCCATGCATTGAATCCTCATCTTGGCTGGGTGCATGGAAGTGCTGGGCAGATATGAGTGAGGAAACTTTGCAAGTGAGTTGCCACATGAGGCCTTCTGTTGGTCATTAATCCAGTGCCATTGGCATTGAATATGTACACAAGAGCAGCTAGTCCTTTTTGAGCTTGTCCTGTCCTGGCATAGCTTATTAACAAATGCCATTGCATCCATTCCTCTTCTCTTGTTCCTCCTCGCCCATTCTGTCGCTGGGAGAGGCAAAAAATCTTGGGTGAATTTAGGCAAAAACGTAAAATTTTTCTCCAACCCACGAAAGCAATGACACAACTTCCAGCATATTGCGGGGATACTAACTCATAATGACCTCTCTACCTTCTATAGGTTGAGATGTTTGGTATTAGCAGCAACTCATTCAGCTCTCTTTCGAATGCTTGCAGAAAATTTACACTCACTGCGCATGCTTCCAATTTATTCTAGAGGAGGTTGCTGTCTGTCCTATTACTCATGTGATCTATTTGACCAATAGCGAGTTGTTACATGAGGCTTTCTTAATGGTTATTTAATCCAGTGCCATTGGCAGAGTCTTGGGACATACAAACAAGGATAGCAATGGGTGTTGGTCAGACAGCAGGCCCGTTGCATCTGAGTGGGGAAACTTTGCAGGTAAGAGGACTTCTGTTGGTCATTAATCCAGTGCTATTGGCAGAGTAATTGAACATATGAACAAAGACAACAAAAGACCAGTTGGTCCATTGAGCCTGGTCTGTCCCAGTATGGTTTAACTTGCACGCATCATCATTTGTACCCCTCCTCCTCCTCCCCAATACCCTTTTTGAAATCATGTTTTGAGTCTGTGTCTTCAGTTCAGATGTGTATTTTCTACCCCTGCCATGTATTAAAACAGCACCAGTAACGATTTTCTATAAAATTCTACAACAGTATGAATTATTTGTTTAATTTTCTCAACTGCCGCTAAAAACTTTGCACTGTTGCTAAAGGATATTATACAGTCATTTCAACAAAAGGTGCTGATTAAACAAGTCTCACGATGGTGCATTACTAATTTAACGTAATTCATTTATTTTGCTGCTGCATTTATCAGAGCTGTGTCTAGTGAACTTGTTCAATACTTAGAATTTCCCATTCAAGAATGTGATCCATTTGGCCAATAACCTCTCTCTGGAGGTCACTATTCACTGACGTGACCTGATCTGCTAAATGCATTAAACTGTGGCTAATGTTTATAGCCTAGATTCTTCTGTGGAGTTCAAGTTTATTTAGATATATTTATTGAAGATGCAGTTGTTTGGTTAACAACATTGAAGCTTGTTCATATCGTCCTTTCTTGCTGTGGAGTTCAGACTCCTGCTTGATGCCAAGGTCAGGGTAAAGACAACAGTCTGTGTAAGGTTACCATTACATGAAATAAGAAGTGAAGAATTTCTAGTAGCTGATTTGACACAATCCTGTAAGAACACCATTACTAAATCTGTAAAATATGATTTTCCCATGCTGATTACCAGTATGTTTGATTTATGGTGACTGAATAATTCAAATTCCAAATTTATTGTTTGAGATTCTGGGATTTTTCTGGTGTTTTGGGTAAATAATTTTGGTACTCCTGAATCAGTGTTGCACAGTTTAATACTGCCCAACTTTACAGCTGTTCCTAGTCACATACCCGCTGTGAGGCTTCTTTGGCATTGTAACACCCGAGAACAAAATGCCTAAAGAGCCAAGTGACGAGGAACGCTGGTTATTTAAAGTGCAATATCTACAAAACACTACCAGGTAAGTAGCACAAGGGGCACAGCGACTGAATAGCATGTTATTTTTCAAGCTGCTCCTTATTGTTGTGTCACCTATGGGATTTATTTAGGCATTTGTAATGCCACTAAAGTACTACAAGGATTACAGTCACTAGGAATAGTTCATAGAATCATACCATCTTAGTACACAGAAGGAAGCTGTTTGGTCTGTCATGCCTGTGCCAGCTCTTTGAAAGAGCTGTCCAATTTAGTCCCACACCCCAGCTTTTTCCCCATAACCCTGAAAATTACTCTTCAAGTACATGTCCAATTGCCTTTGAAAAGTTTCTATGGAATCTTATTCCGCCACCCTTTCAGGTAGCGTATTCCAAATCTTAACCCCCTCTCTAAAGAAATATCTCCTCATTTCCCCTCTAGTTCTTTTGCCAATTGTTTTAAATCTGTGACCTCTGGTTACTGACCCACTTGCTGGAAGAAATAGTTTCTCCCTACTTGCTCTATCAAAACCCCTCATAATTTTGAATACCTTTATTAGATCTTCTCTTAACCTTCTCTGCCCGAAGGAAAACATCCCAGCTTCTGCAATCTCTCTACATAACAGAACTCCCTCATCCCTGGTACCATTCTGGTAAACCTCCCCTGTATCCTCTCTAGGGCCTTGATATCCTTCCTAAAGTGTGGTGCCCAGAATTGTACACAATACTCCAACTGAGGCTGGACCAGAGATTTGTAAATGTTTAGCATGACTTCCTTGCTTTTGTATTTAATGCCCCTATTTACAAAGCCAATTATCCCATATGCTTTCTTAACCACCTTATCAACTTGCCCAGCCACCTTCAAAGATTTGTAAATATGCACCCCAGGTCACTCTGTTCTTGCATCCCCCTCAAAATAGTACCTGCCTCTCCATGTTGTTTCCCCCAAAGTGCATCACTTCACACTTATCCGCATTAAATTGCATCTGCCATGCGTCTGCCCATTTCTTCAGTCTATGTACTCCTGAAGTCTGCTACTATGATGCTCACTATTTACTCTATACTCAATCCAGGTCATTTATATGAAAAGCAATGGTCCTAATATCTACTCCTGGGGGACCCCACTGCATACTTCTTTTCAATCAGAAAAACATCCGTTCACCACTACTCTCTGCTTCCTATCCCTTGGCCAATTTCGGATCCAAGTCCCTTTAATGCCATGTGCTTTTATTTTCTGAATAAGGCTGTAATAAGGTACTTTATCAAATGCCTTTTGAAAGTCCATATATACAACATCTACGGCACTACTTTTATCAATCCTCTCTCTTACTTCATCACAGATCTCAAGCAGCCTAGTCAGACATAATTTGCTTTTAACAAATCCGTGCTGCCTGTCCCTTATTAACCCATGCTTCTCCAAGTGAAAAATTAACATTTAGATTTGTAAAAAGTATATAAAATTTTAAGAGTTATATTAACTTTACCTAATCAAGAGGAAAAAGACCAAAGTCACCACACTAGGAGTAACCAGCTAGCCAGTAGAACTTAAAAACATCTTGGGCCCGAACTTGGTGGCCTTACAGCCCGCTGTCTCCGACTGCCACCGAGTTTTTTTGGCGGTTTCCCCTCGGTGCTAGTTTCCACTAGGCCTCCCACTGGAAGGTGGGGAGGACCGCTGGGAACCGCCCACTGATGGCCGCTAGCGCGCAAGGCGCATAAGTGGCTTCCCGCCCGCCGAGCAGGCAGATTCCTCCGGGCGGGAGTCGGCGGCAGCAGGGGGAAGGACCGCTGCGTGGAGGCAGGTCTAACCCCCAACGATAAGTATGAAGACCTGCAAAAAAAGGTTAGTGAACTTCTTTTATTAATTTTTTTAAGCGATTTGTGTGGATGAGGGTCCTCTGAAAGTTTTCCAGGGGTTTCTTTTGTGTAAATTTTTATGTTTATGTGCTCCCCCTCCTTGAGCCCGACTCAATCCTCGGCGGCACTTTGATGAAGATTGCATTTGCTGCCGAGATTGGGAGCTCCCGCCTGCTGCCGCCCAGATTCATGGCTTAAGTCCCTTTTTTGCCGCCGGGCGGTCTTTCAAGGACTTTTTTTTAATGCAACTCCTGCCCACAGTACCATCTGGTATCTCGGCGGTCCTTTGGGCAGAACTTAACTTCCACCAAGTTTGGGCCCCTTGAATTTGACGCCAGTCTTGCGAGAGCAGGTGTAGGAGTGCGTAGCTTCAAAATTAACTGAGAAGCTCACTATAAAAGCAGACTAAATTGGGCTGCTCCTCCCTTCACAAGACTGCCTCTGTCTTTACCTCATCTTCACTGTGATTGAAGTCCGTGTTTGTAGTTTCATTGCTGACCTGAGCATACATGCAAAGTTGAACTCATCCAGAACTTCATTGTTTATCCTATCCTGTATTAAGTCACTGTCACTTATCATCACAACAAACATTCACTGACGCCGACACTAAACTTGTCTCCCAGTCAGAATGGACAAAGGTTTCCATTTATCTAATTTGGTGTTTGTGGGGACCTCGCTAAATGAAAATTTACTGCTACATTTTTGTACATCGTGGACTGCGCTTGAAATAAGCAATTTGGATGTGAAGTGTTTTGAGATGTCCTTAGGACGACACACTATATGAATACAAGTTCTTGCATTTATGTGCCAGTTAAAGTTTTGAATCTCTAGAATCAATTTGCAGAAATTCCTCTGGCCTGTGAACTGCTCCCATTTGTAAACTGAAATCGTTTTGCCCATTTTTGGTAAGACTTGCATTTCATTTGGCTGAGAAAGTAAAAGTGAAAGTATCTCCACATGATCCAAGGGTTGAATTTAATCTTGAGATCTACCTCCCAGCTTTTCGATATGAAATAAGTTAGTACCTCTGGACAATAAACATACATTGTGCTGCCCAGGCAAGCAAACGTGATTTGGCAAGATAAGCAGCCAAGTGGGGCTGTGGGAGGTTATTAACATCACAACTGTGTTCCAGATTTTATCTCCCACGGGAGGATCTGCGTACCATTCTGTGTAATTGCAAGTCGGATTTATTGCAGGACGTTACCATTATTCCACATGTGTTGAGTTAGCTTTTTCTTTCATTTATTGAGAAACCGATGAAGGCCTATATAGATGTATATATTTCTTTTTAAGTCGGTGATTATTGGTTAGGTCAAAATCCTCAAAGCATACGTGCTAATCACAAAACTTAGAAAAGCTGACAAAAACTTTAATAAAACTGACTTAGCCCTCAAAACGTTGATAACTGAAGTACCAATTTGAAACTGAAAAACAGCCATGAGTAAAGGTTTATGACTGTTGCTTCACGCGGGCTCAATATGTTAAATTTGTTTAAATTACATTGTGCTTCAAAATTTGTATTCGTGTTTTGGGATAACCTTCGCAATTCAGTCTTTTTTTTGTTGAGACTGAAATCTAATGGCCCCTTCTATGACCCATGGATTAAGGTGGTTATAATGGCAGTCCCGTAAACCAAGGCAGCAAGTAATACAGGTTGAACCTCCCTTATCCAGAACCCTCGGGACCTGGCCTCTTCCGAATGAGCGCTATTTCCGGATAAGGGGAGGTCACATGTTTTCAGTGTTTGTGTGTGCCGATTGGCTGGAACAACTATCAGTTAGTCAGTCAGTGGACTGACTGTCAGTCGGCGGGCCAGCGGGTCCCGAAGTGTCGACGGGCCCCGAGATGTCGGCTCCGAAGTTGGGTAAATTTATTATACATTGATATTTTTAGAGGATTTGCGGTAAATTTATTGTGGGTCTGTAAGTGTAAATGGGCAAGTATTTTTCATATTTTTCGAGGATTTTGACCAGCCACATTGTGCTCATGCGCCACCTGGCGATCGGGAATGGTTCTGAACAAGGGTTGGTTCCGGATAAGGGAGTTCCGGATAAGGGAGGTTCAATCTGTACTGGAAGCACATAAGAAAGGCTTGCATTTATATAGCGCCTTTCATGGCCTTATGACATCCAAAGCGCTTTACAACCAATGAAGTACTTTTGAAGTGCAGTCACTGTTGTAATGTAGGAAACATGAGGAAGACTGGAGCCTCACTGGTGCATTAGCCATCAGTCTGCATGTACTGAGTGGGTAGATTGGGAGAGGAGAGAAAGAGTTTGCCCTTTCTGTAGACTTTAGGCCACAAGTGAGGACTGCCTGGCCTAGAAACGGGATCGGTAGACCATTTCTCAGACAACAAGTGGGCGCGAAAGGATCCAATATGGTATGGGGTGTGTGCGCTCATTCCATGCTGGGTATGCACCGGATGCCATATTGGTTAGGGCACCCAGAGCATCGACCTGAAACTGGCGTGCGGCCCAATTTGCATGAAAATCAGAGGCTGAGTGCAGATTTCAGGCCCAGCATGCGCCATGATGCTATGGTCAGTTTTCTCAAGGTGAAAAGCAGCCACACCAACGGTCTTTAAACAAGGTCTTTAAACTGAGGGTCATTACTACTTTTAGTTTATTTCCAGTCTAGCAGGACCTACCCAATGTTCAACTTCTTTAGAATTTTATAGCGCCAAAGGAAGCCATTCAACTTAGCACACCTGCACTAGTTCGCTGAAGGAGCTATTCACTTAGTTATTTTTCCCATACCCGTCTAAATTTTCTTTTACCGATATTTAAAGCCCCACTATTGCATTCTCCTTCCAGTAGCTAATATATCTACGCATGAAACATCATTGCATCCTTTCCCCAATAACCAGTACATGTGTGCACACATTTCAGTGCATCCACTTCTTGATGGAGTATAAGTACATGCACACTCCCATCCCTGTCTCTTGTTTTTGCTTTCAGCTTTTTTCTTGTTTTAACTTTTCCTCATTCTTTCCTCTTCATGAATTCAAATCATGCAGTGGGACATGGACATCTGAGTGTGTGGTATGAATAGATGTGCTGGTTACTGAAGTTCTTGTGCCTTTTCGTTAATGGGAATAGCTGCCACCTGCTGGGTGCTGCAGATAACTGCAGGTGATATCCTCAGACTTGTTTTATTCAGTCTTGGAGTTTTTATTTCAAGTACAGTTAATGGACAATTACAACTTGCATGTATAGAATGCCTTTAACATAGAAAAATGGCCTGAGGTACTTCACAAAAGCATAAGGAAATAAAATAATTGTTAAAATTTGCATTTATATAGCACGCTTCATGACTGGGACAGATGCCAATGGGTGATGGATTTAGCGGTGAGGGTACAGAGTTTATGGCAGCGGTTAAAGACGATGGCTTCAGTCTTTCCAGTGTTTAGCTGCAGGAAATGGTGGCTCCTCCGAGACTGGATGTAGGATTAACAAACTGACAACACTGAGACAATGGAAAGGTCCAGAGAAGTGATGGGGTCCTATAATTGAGGCTTATCATTGTGTATGTGGTAACTGACTACCCCCATGTCTGCAGATGTCACCAAGTCATATAGATGAGATCTGAGGAGCCATAGATTGATCCCTGGGGGATCTCCGGAGGTGGTGGTCTGGGAAGTAAAACCAAAGCTTGAGTAAAACCAAACCAAAGCTAGGTAAAACCAGAGTTACTGATTATGGTCAGATAGGCACGTGGAAACAGTTAAGCTCAGTCTCTCTGAGCTGAACAACTGAGGAGAGGCATCTGAGGAAAATGATGTGGTTGATCATAGTCTGAGAATATAATTTGCAACTTTGGTTAGTGCTGTTTTGGTGATACTGGAGGGATTCAGATAGGAGTTATAAGGAGAGTTGGGGACAAATCTAGAAGGCAACAATGCATTCGACTGATAGACGTACTGTACAAAAACTCCAGGTGCTCACAGATTTAGATTGATATGTGGCTCAGGATATATTGGAATGGGTGTAAAGTGCAAAGTCTTTTAATTGCTGATACCTAAACCTTCTGTCATTCTGATAAGATTTCTCAATCTGATCTGATGGCCTACAGGAGAGAAAGTTTTTCCAGTTGGAAGTCAGTACGTTGAGGATAGGTAGCCAGTGGAAGTGGTGGAGACAGAGGTAGTATAAAGGTCGAAGTAAGAACAGTGTTAATCCAAATAGAACATGCGAACATATAAACAATGACGGACAGGTAAAGACCATCTGGTCCCTCGAGCCTGCCCCACACAATTGCAAAACCTTGTGTATCACAATTTACACACACCACCCCATCCGAAACCATGTGATCTCCTGGGAGAGGCAAAAAAACAGATTTTAAAAAACCCAGACTAATTTGGGGGGAAAAAATCTGGGAAATTCCTTTATAACCCATCTAGGCGATCGAAACTAGCCCAGGAGATCACTCTGGCCATTAAATTCCTGCAGTACCTACCTTCTGTAAGAGTTAATCTCCACCGCAGCCAGAAACAAATCCAGCTCTTGCTTGAAGGAGTTCAGTGAATCTGCATCCACCATATGAGAGGGCAGTTTGTCCAGACCTCTACTGTTCTCTGTGAAAATAACCACCTCCTGACATCTAACTTAGATCTAGCCTTATACACCTTAACTTTGTGCCCCCTGGTCCTGCCTAACCTATTTAATTGAAATAAATAGTCAGCTGGAACACTGTCTTATCTTATAAACCTCAATCATATTTCCCTTAAGTTTATGCTGCTCTAAGGTAGAGTCCCAACTCTTTAACCTATCTTTATGCTTTAGACTTGGAATTAGTCTAGTGGCCCTCTTCTGCACCCTTTCCAGAGCCTCAATATCACCCACCATGTGAGAAGACCAAAACTGGACGCAGTATTCCAAGTGCGGCCTGACTAAGGTCTTGTACAGGACAAAACAGTACGCCTCATCTTATACTCAATTGTCCTATGGATACACCCCAACACCCTATTTGCTCTAGCTATCGCTGCACGACGTTGCTCTTTAAGATGTATGCACTAGCATGGTCAAATCTCTTTCTATCTCCACCATCTTTAATGCCTTTCCCTTTGAGCATTTGCCCTGCCCACATGCATAACACTGCACTTATCTAAGTAATACATAATTTTCCAATCATGAGCCTAGTCTCCCAACATATTAAGATCTGCCTGAATCAGACGAACCTCTTCTACAGTTCTAGCACTTGCACAGATCTTGGTATCATCCGCAAATTTGCAAATTGTGCTGCCAACCCCTGAATCCAGATCATTAATAAAAATAGTAAAAAGCAACGGTCCCAACACTGATCCTTGTGGGACACTACTGGTGACCGTTCTCCAAACAGATCCGAATCCATCTATAACTACTCTTTGCCTGCGTCCTGCCAGCCAGTTCTGTATCCAGCTCAATATCATTAATACTAGAGGCTCCGATCTTATAGAGAAGCCTTTTGTGCGTTACCTTGTCAAAGCTTTTTGGAAATCTAAGTAGACAATGGTACTGGGCTTCCCTCATCCACCAACTTCATAACTTCTTCAAAAAATACAATTAGATTTGTGAGACATGACCTCTTTTTTTTTTATGAAGCCATGTTGGGTGTCCCTAATATGTCCCTCTCTATCCAAGTATTCACATATTGCATTCTTTATGATTCTTTCAAGCATTTTCCCTATTACTGATAAACTGATGGGCCTATAGTTACCCGGATCTGCCTTGTCACCTTTTTAAAAGCCTCCTTCCAATCTGTAGGAACCATTCCAGAGTGCAGTGAGCTATTAAAAATACAGGCCAGGGACTCGCACAGCACATGTCCCATCTTCCAGTGGATCCTCGGATGGATATCATCCGGCCCTGCTGCTCTATTTTTAAGTTCTTAATTCTTTTTAAAATAATATGCTTATCTTTGTTAATGTTACTAGTAGTAAAAGTAGTATTATTAAATTCTAATATTTGAGCATCATCTTCAAGGGTGAATACTGATACAAAGCACTCATTTAATATTTCCTAGAACTAAAAAGTGACTCCAGCAAACTAAGTTTTGAATTTTTCATTACAGCTATTTGTGAAAACATTTTTTGGAAACTTTGTAAAATAAAATGAAATGTCACTCCTGATTTGATGAGACTATCAGTGGGACCTACTTGCAGTGAACACTGGTGCAACGCAATCCTGCTTTTGGGATGAAGATGATTCCAATACCTCTCTTCATTTATCGTGTAATTGAGTTTGAATAACTCTTGTATTCTACTGAAATGATTACTGCTTATTAGTTGACATTGTGTACTTAATATTTGATTTGTTTTAACTCATGTATACAATTTTAATCTCTATTCTCATTACCTTGCATAAGCTGATTTTAATTAATCTTGCAATTCTGATTTGGGATTGATTTATTAATGAGGCAACAGTGCTAAGAGCTGGCAACAGTGCTAAGAGCTGCCTTTTTCAAGCCTCCAGGACAACAACATTTAAATGACAAACCAGTGAATAAGAAGTATAAATGAAAATGGGCCTGAATTGCCTACCTGGGCTGTGGAACAAAATTATCAGAGCTCAGGCTGTATGTGCCCTATGGGCTACAATTTGAACACCTCAGATTCAGTACATAAGGAGCTTTGGGATGTTTCGTGAGGATAAACTGATGCTCGTACCTGTACTCTTAAGTTCTTAATCTCTTTAATAGACTCTGTAGTGTATGTACCTGTGAGTATGCTCACAGGTTTGTAGAGATATTGGGCCCAAGTTTCGAGCCGCGCCAAGAGCGGCGCAGTCCCGACCTGGACGCCCGTTTTTCGCGCCACAAAGTGTGCCTAAAAAAAACCTCCGTATTCTCAACCTCCCTGCAGGTCCTCTGGCCCTCGGCGCAGCGCAGCAGGAGCTGTAGGGGGCGGAGCCAGGTCCCTGCGCTGAAAACAGTGCCGGGACCTCTGCACATGCGCGCTACAGTGGGCACGCAAGTGCAGTAGCTCGAGGCGCCCGAAACTGTGTGGGAGGGGCCGAAGCACGCAGCCCCTAGCCCTGGCCCAATGGCCTCACTGGGGCTGCGTGAATAAGGCTCCTCCCACGGCCAGCTCCTGCTTCCTCCCGACCCGACTCGACTCCCACTTCCCGCCTCCGGACCGGACCGGACCCGACTTCCGCTCCCGCTCCTACCCCCTCCCCCCCCTCCCAGACTGGACCCGACCCGACTCCCGCTCCCGCTCCCGCTCCCCCCCCCCCCCCGCCGACTGGATCCAACCCGACTTCCGCTCCCCCACCCCCGCCCCCGCCCCCGGACTGGATCCGACCTGACCTCCCTCTCTCCGACCTGACCTCCCTCCCTCCCCCCGACCCGAACCGAACCGACCTCCCTCCCTCCCACCACCCCCCCCCGACCCGACCCAACGCCACCTACCTGTAAATCTGGTGATGGGGACGGGCCCTGCCCGAAGTCTCGGGCCCGACCCGTTCAGCCTCCCTCCCCCATCTCCTTCCCCCCCCCCCATCTCCTTCCCCCCCATCTCCTTCTCCCTCCCCCCATCTCCTTCTCCCTCCCCCCATCTCCTTCTCCCTCCCCCCATCTCCTTCTCCCTCCCCCCATCTCCTTCTCTCCCCCCCATCTCCTCTCTCCCCCCATCTCCTTCTCTTTCCCCCCCCCCCCCCATCTCCTTCTCTCCTCCCCCCCCATCTCCTTCTCTCCTCCCCCCCAAATCTCCTTCTCTCCTCCCCCCCCATCTCCTTCTCTTCCCCCCCCATCTCCTTCTCTTCCCCCCATCTCCTTCTCTTCCCCCCCCATCTCCTTCTCTTCCCCCCCCCATCTCCTTCTCTCCCCCCCCATCTCCTTCTCTCTCCCCCCCCATCTCCTTCTCTTTCCCCCCCCATCTCCTTCTCTTCCCCCCCCCCATCTCCTTCTCTTCCCCCCCCATCTCCTTCTCTTCCCCCCCCATCTCCTTCTCTTCCCCCCCCCATCTCCTTCTCTTCCCCCCCCATCTCCTTCTCTTCCCCCCCCCATCTCCTTCTCTTCCCCCCCCCATCTCCTTCTCTTCCCCCCCCATCTCCTTCTCTTCCCCCCCCATCTCCTTCTCTTCCCCCCCCATCTCCTTCTCTTCCCCCCCATCTCCTTCTCTTCCCCCCCATCTCCTTCTCTTCCCCCCCCATCTCCTTCTCTTCCCCCCCATCTCCTTCTCTTCCCCCCCCCATCTCCTTCTCTTCCCCCCCCATCTCCTTCTCTTCCCCCCCCATCTCCTTCTCTTCCCCCCCATCTCCTTCTCTTCCCCCCCCATCTCCTTCTCTTCCCCCCCCATCTCCTTCTCTTCCCCCCCCATCTCCTTCTCTTCCCCCCCCCCATATCTCCTTCTCCCCCCCCATATCTCCTTCTCCCCCCCCATATCTCCTTCTCCCCCCCCATATCTCCTTCTCCCCCCCCATATCTCCTTCTCCCCCCCCATATCTCCTTCTCCCCCCCCATATCTCCTTCTCCCCCCCCATATCTCCTTCTCCCCCCCCATATCTCCTTCTCCCCCCCCATATCTCCTTCTCTTTCCCCCCCCCCATATCTCCTTCTCTCCCCCCCCATATCTCCTTCTCTCCCCCCCCCCCCATATCTCCTTCCCGCCCCCCCATCTCCTTCCCCCCATCTCCTTTCTCCTCCTTCTCCCCTTCTCCCCCCCTCCCTCTTCTCCCCCATCCCTCCCCCTTCCCCACCTCCCCTCGCTGTCAGAAACACAGACACTGACGGACAGAGAATGAGAGACACACACACAGACAGACAGAGAGATAGAGACACTGACAGAGACACACTGGGGGCGGGGGGGGAGGGGGCATCCCAGCACGCTGTTGGAGGGCTCCCGGTGCTGCAGTCGGTAAGTAGAAAATGTTTTATTTATTGATTTAAAAAAAAATTATTTCTTATTAATTTTTTTTGATTGATTTATTGGTTGATTTATTGATGTATTTATCATTTATTATTGATGATGGCTCTTTATTTGTAAAACTGAAGTGTTTAATGTTTGTAAATTTCCCTTTTAAACCCCCCCCCCACCATTCCCTACGCCTGATTTGTAACCTACGCCTGATTTTCTAAAGTGTAGACAAGGTTTTTTCGAGCTTACAAAAATCTTCACTTACTCCATTCTAAGTTAGTTTGGAGTAAGTTTTCACTCGCGAAACTTTGAAAACAGGCGTAAGTGGCCGGACATGCCCCCTTTTGAAAAACAAATTCTGTTCCAAAGTGAAACTGTTCTAACTGACTAGAACTGGAGCAAACTAAATGACGAGAATTCCGATTTCTAAGATACTCCGTTCTACACCAGTTGCTCCTAAAAATCAGGAGCAAATCATGTGGAAACTTGGGGCCATTGAGTTGGGAGTGGTTTAGCCAGTCACGTGATGTTCACAAGACTCAATAAAACCCCAGCCAGTTGGGTTCAGGGGATTCACGATGAGGCAGGTAGTTGTGAGCCTGGTGAATGAACTGGTAATGTGTAGTATGATTGTTAAACCTTTGCTAATAAATCAACTAGTTCTTAATAGCAATGTGTTGCTATGAATTATTAAGCAAAGAACCCATGAAGCAAATACATTACAGACTCTCTGAGTTGCATTTGCAAAAGATGTTGTTCAGGCCAAGATCCACGACGTGGCCCTAGACAACATGGACCACTTTCCATACCTCAGGAGCCTATTATCTGCAAGGGCAGACGTCGACGACGAGGTTCAACACCACCTCCAGTGCGCCAGCGTAGCCTTCGGCCACCTGAGGAAACGATTGTTCGAAGATCAGGCCCTCAAATCTGGCACTAAGCTTATGATCTACAGGTCTGCAGTGATACACACCCTCCTGTATGGCTCAGAGACATATACAGTAGACACCTCAAGTCCCTGGAGAAATACCACTAACGATGTCTCCGCCAGATCCTACAAATCCCCTGGGAGGACAGTCACACCAACGTTAGCGTCCTCGATCAGGCCAACATCCCCAGCATCGAAGCACTGACCACTCTCGACCAGCTCCGTTGGGCGGGCCACATTGTTCGCATGCCTGACACAAGACTCCCAAAGCATGCGCTCTATTTGGAACTCCTACATGGCAAATGAGCCCCGGGTGGGTAGAGGAACCATTTCAAGGACACCCTCAAAGTCTCCATGATAAAATACAATATCCCCACCGACACCTGGGAGTCCCTGGCCAAAGGCCACCCTAAGTGGAGGAACAGCATCGGGAGGGCGCTGAGCACCTCGAGTCTCGAGATGCTCAGCGCCTCGAGAGCATGCAGAAAGCAAGCGCAAGCAGTGGAAAGTGCGTGCGGCAAACCAGTCTTCCCACCCACTCTTTCCTTCAATGACTTGTCTGTCCCACCTGAGACAGAGACTGTAATTCCTGTATTGGACTGTTCAGTCATCTAAGAACTCACTTTTGGAGTGGAAGCAAATCTTCCTCGATTTTGAGGGGCTGCCTATGATGATGATGATGATGTTCAGTATGCAGTGCTATGGAGTGGTGTGTTCTAGGATTCCATGCTTAAATTTCCACATGGTATGATGGCGATGAGGCACCTCTCTGGAGGGAGGCACTGAGAATTAAAAGAACAATTCCCCAAGCTGTGCTTGCCTACCATGAATTTAACTGTTCTAATCATTTCCCAGGAACTCCTGCCGGAAGGTTCACTTGGTTGATCGTTAAACCAGGGCAGAACTGGGCTTGGCGGTGATGCCCTACATAGTCTAATAGCTTTCTTGCTGACTCGTGCCCAGGCTCAAACATATGATTGTTCGGACGTGATACTGGCAGGTGCTTCTTGGCATACAAGTATACCACGACAAAAATCAACACTGGATTAAGAGAGAAAACTGACAAAAAAATAGAAACAATTCAGGTCAGATTTTCCTCTGGGTTATTGCAGCGCACACAACAATAGATGAATTCAAAAGAGAAGAAACCAGGAATTGAAATGAATTTGAAACTATTTTCTCTGCCACATACGTTGGCTCCTTGAGCTATGACACATATCTGTGGGGCTTGGTCCACCCTGCTACTTGATTTCTTACTGATGCAAGACTAGATTTCTGGCCCTGATTTTGTAGTTTGGAGCTATGGGTTGAGGAGATTACATGCTCCCTGTAGCACACTCCGTGCCAGGCTTTTACTGGAAGCATTTCAGTTTCAAATAGGGTTTCCAAGCTTTGGTATTCCTGAGCCCCATAAATACACACCATGGAACCTTGGGGCGACTTGCAAAAGTTTGTCCACCTTTCATTAACATGCATGTATGTGAATTTTCTGATATTAAGAGATCTTTTATTCTGATTTAGGATTTATCCACCAGTGAGGCAACACCATTAAAATGACCTTTTTCAAACTTCCAGGCACATAAAATTTACAAGACAAGCCAGCAAGTAAGTCTGAGTTTCGTATTTAGTTGCTGCGCTTTGAAGGCTAATTGATAGTGGCAAGGGATCTGTGTGGCCATAGGGCTGCAGGGTGAGTGCCCTGATTTAGAGTACTGTATGCATTATATGATGCCTTCAGAATGCTTCCTGGTCAAAATGGAGTTGATCTTGGGATGTAAACAAATTTACATAATGAAGCTATACACATAATCAAGCATTCCCAGGCAAATGTGGTGTGGGGCAAATAAAACTGACTTCAGCACAAGTCAATTATTAGTACCAACCTCCAAACCCAGCCAGTAAAGCAGGTGGGGAGTCTTTGTGATCAACATTGTTTAAGTTGGATTCAAATTCTGATTTCATAGATGAAAGGACAATGTTCTTTCAAGGCCCGATTCCTTCTTTGGAATTAGTACATAAAGAACCATTTTTTTGTGACGACTTCCTATGCTATTCATCAGTAATCTGAAATTGTCAGCAATGATCATTTCAGTGGCGGGCGCGGGGGTGGGGGGGAATAATTTTGAGTTTATTCTGAGCTGCTTACAGTCTAGGGATGGCACAATACATTGGTGCAGTCTAGTTCATGCCTTGAGATGGTGGTCTTTTGAAACTGTTGCTTGTCACGCATGAGCTGTGACACATGGTATTGGTAAGGTTTGGCCCTATCCTGATTCTTGATTTCCTATGTGTCAGCCTTGGCTCAGTGATAGTACTCTCCTGAATCAAAGTTGTGGGTTCATGTCCATAATCTTAAGTCCATAATCTAGGCTGACCATTTATTTCAGTACGGAGGGAGTGCTGTAATGTTGGAGGTGCTGCATTGTGGATAAAATATGGGACTCTCCACTCAGGAGGATGTAAAAGATGGTACTATTCAAAGAAGAGCAGATGAGTTCTCTTTGTGTCCTAACCATTCATCATCATCATCATTATCATCATCATAGGCAGTCCCTCGGAATTGAGAAAGACTTGCTTCCATTCCCAAAGTCCGAACAGTCCGAAACGAGAGCCACAGACCTTGTTACAGGTGGGACAGACATTCGTCGAGGGAAGGGGTTGGTGGGGCTGGTTTGCCGCGCGCTCCTTCCGCCACCTGTACTTGGCCTCTTCACATTCTTTGCGTTGAGACTCGAAGAGCTCAACGCCCTCCCGGATGCACTTTCTCCACCTCGGGCGGTCTTTGACCAGGGTCTCCCAGGTGTCAGTGGTGATACCGCACTTTACCAGGGAGGCTTTGAGGGTGTCCTTATAATGTTTCCGCTGTCCTCCTTTGGCTCGTTTACCACCAAGGAGCTCCGCATAAAGCATTTGCTTAGGGAGTCTCGTATCTGGCATGCGTACTATGTGGCCTGCCCAGCGAAGCTGATCGAGTGTGGTCAGTGTTTCAATACTGGGGATGTTGGCCTAGTCGAGGACACTGATGTTGGTGCGCCTGTCCTCCCAGGGGATTTGCAGGATCTTGCAGAGACATCGTTGGTGATGTATCTCCAGCGAGTTGAGGTGCCTTCTATACATCGTCCATGCCTCAGATTCATACAGGAGTCCTAGCCATTATGTATCTCTCAACCAACATCACTTTTTAAAAAAAAAACAATTACCTGGTCATTATCCCATTGCTGTTTGTGGGATCTTACGTTACAACAGTGACTACACTTGAAAAGTATTTCATTGGCTGCAAAGTGCTTTGCGACATCTCGAGGTGCTTTGCTATATAAATGCAAATTCTTTCTATTGATGCAAGACTATGTGTCTACGGTAATAAAAACAGAAAATGCTGGAAACACTAGCAGGTCAGGCAGCATCTGTGCAGCGAGAAACAGAATTAACTTTTCGGGTCGATGACCTTTCATCAGAATTGGAAAAATTAGAGATGTAACAGATTTTAAGTACAGGGGCTCAGCATTTTCTGTTTTTATTTCAGATTTCCAGCATCCGCAGTATTTTGCTTTTGTATGTGGTCTACGGCTCTAATCTTGTAGTTAGAGCTGTAGACTGGGGAAACTACTTGTTCCCTGTAGCATTCGCTCAGTGTCAGGCTTTTAATGGAAACATTACGGTAGTTTAGAGCAGGGTATCATAAACATTTTTGTTTTCATGGGACATGTAGGTGCACACCAAGGCTGGTATTTGTTAATGATAGTATTACACAATTATCATGTCTCATGTCATTTTGTGAGCCTCACCTATGTTAAAAATGGAAAGAGGTTATAAATGGGGAAGACTATAATCTGTATAATTACTGTAATTAATATTGCAATCTTTATTGCACTTCACAGCAGATTAATAGCATTATTGATTATTCCTTTTCATTGGCCACCCTGCTGTGTTGGAGATATATAATACATTTTAACCCGCAAACTGAAAATCACAAAATTATGAGTAAACCAGCAGGCTCTAATACAACTCCAAACACTTTGGCCTTGTGTTAACCCCCAAATGGCAAAAAAAGGAAAAAATTGTAGGTCCATATTACAAAACAGGATCCTATATGGTGAGCTGGAAGTGTAAAAGTAGAGCAAAATGGGCAGGGAAAAAATTATAAGGGCCCGCTCGAGCTCAACTTCAATGTTATATCAATGCCAATAGTTGGGGAGAAAATGAACAGATCATATGAACTGATGAGACGTGATACATGGTTGTGTCAGCCACTTCAAGTAACAGTGTATGGATCTTCTAGAATCATAGAAGTTTACAGCACGAAAGGAGGCCATTTTGGCCCATCGTGTCCATGTCGGCCAATAAGAGGCTATCCAGCCTAATCCCACTTTCCAGTTCTAGGGCACTTCAGGTGCACATCCAAGTACTTTTTAAATGTGGTGAGGGTTTCTGCCTCTATCACCCTTTCAGGCAGTGAATTCCAGACCCCCACAGTCCTCTGTGTGAAGAAATTTCCCTTCAAATCCCCTCTAAACCTTCTACCACTTACTTTAAATTTATGCCCCCTGGTTGTTGACCCCTCTGCTAAGGGAAATAGGCCCTTTCTATCCACTATATCTCGGCCCCTCATAATTTTATACACCTCAGTGAAGTCTCCCCTCAGCCTCCTCTGTTCCAATGAAAACAAATCCAGCCTATCTAATCTGTCCTCATAGTTTAGATTCTCAACTCCCGGCAACATCCTCGTAAATCTCTTCTGTACCCTCTCTAGTGCAATCACGTCCTTCCTGTAATGTGGTGACCAGAACTGCATGCAGTACTCCAGCTGTGGCCTAACCAGTGTTTTATACAGTTCAAGCATAACCCCCATGCTCTTGTAAGCAAATTGTTCAGGGTAGCCTTGAGGAAGAGTTCATAGAGTGTATAAGGGACAGGTTTCTTGAGCACTATGTAACGGAACCAACCAGCGGGCAGGCTATCTTAGATCTTAGATCTGGTCCTGTGTAATGAGATATCGGAGAGGCAGCGGGACTTCGAGCGGGGAGTTCATGAGGCGGTCTATAAAAGGCCTGACATCAGAGAGGCAGCAGGACTTCGAGCGGGGAGTTCGTGAGGCGGCCTATAAAAGGCCCGACATTGGAGAGGCAGCGGGACTTCGAGCGGGGAGTTCGTGAGGCGGCCAAAAAAGGCCCGAGATCAAGGAGGCAGCGGGACTTCGAGTGGGGAGTTCGTGAGGCGGCCTATAAAGGCCCGAGATCAAGGAGGCAGCGGGACTTCGAGTCGGGAGTTCGTGAGGCGGCCTATAAAGGCCCGAGATCGAGGAGGCAGCGGGACTTCGAGCGGGGAGTTCGTGAGGCGGCCTATAAAAGTCCCGAGATCGAGGAGGCAGCGGGACTTCGAGCGGGAAGTTCGTGAGGCGGCCTATAAAGGCCCGAGATCGAGGAGGCAGTGGGACTTCGAGCGGGGAGTTCTATATTTTTATTCATCTATCCCACTTAGCACAGTGGTAGTGTCACACAATAAGATGGAGAGTACCCTCAGTGTGAAGACGGGACTTGGTCTTCACAAGGATTGTACGGTGGTCACTCCTACCAACACTGTCATGAGCAGGTGCATTTTGTGACCAGTAGATAGGTGAGAACAAGGCCAAATAGGTTATTCCCTTATGTTGGTTCCCTCCCCAGCTGCTGCTAGCTCAGTCTGGTAGCTGTCCTTCAGGATTTGGCCAGCTCAGTCAGTGATGGTACCTATATTCCCTGTCTTTTTTTTGGCCCTGCACAGCCCCTTTAAGGAGCTGCATGGTTCATTCAAAATACCGTGCAAGTGCGGTTTTTATATTGAAATGCCGGCAAGCCAGCTGTGCGGGTTCCTTGAAGCAGTGTGTGTCTGCACACCTTAGAGGGAACACTGGGTGGTACTATTGAGCCACTCTTGGTGCAGGCCATTAAATCACCCACCTAAAGTACATTCTGTGTCTTCTACCCTCTCTGTTTCCTCCGTGCTGTTCAACATGGAGGAGTACTGATTCATTAGCTGAGGGAGGATGGTGGGTGGTAATCTGCAGGAGGTTTCCTTGCCCATGTTTGACCTGAATCCATGAGACTTCATGGGGTCCGGAGTCAATGTTGAGGACTGCTGGGAGCACTATTCCACTGATTGTATATAACTGTGCACCTATCTCATGTGTCTGCCCTGTCAGTAGTAAAGGACATACCCAGGAATGGTGGTGGAGGAGTCTGGAATGTTGGCTAATCGGTATGATTCTGTTTGTATGACAATGTCAGGTTGTTATTTGGCTAGTCTGAAGGACAGCTTTCTTAACTTTGGCACCAATCTCAAGATGTTGGTGAGGAGGACTTTGCAGGATCAACTTGGCTGCTGGGTATGCCTTCGTCGTGATTTAATATCTAGGTTACAGCTGAGTGGTCCATCTGGTTTTATTCTTGTTTTTCATTCTAGCGGTTTGATAAAACCGTGTGGTTTGCTCAGTGGGCAGTTAAGAGTCAACCACGTTGGTGTGGCTAAGGATGGCAAGTTTCCTTCCTTAAGTGACCTAGTTGGGTTTTACATGGTCCCATTGCAGTACATGAGAGGCTCAGTGAGGACATTTCCAAAGGCAAAATTCGGTCAGGCAGAGTAAGCATGGATTTATGAAGGGGAAGTCATGTTTGACAAATTTGCTGGAATTCTTTGAGGATGTAATGAACAAGGTGGATAAAGGGGAACTAATGGATGTGATGTATTTGGACTTCCAGAAGGCATTTGACAAGGTGCCACATAAAAGGTTACTGCACAAGATAAAAGTTCACGGGGTTGGGGGTAATATATTAGCATGGATAGAGGATTGGCTAACTAACCGAAAACAGAGAGTCGGGATAAATAGTTCATTCTCTGGTTGGCAACCTGTCACTAGTGGGGTGCCGCAGGGATCAGTGCTGGGACCCCAACTATTTAGAATCTATATTAACGACTTGGAAGAAGGGACTGA
Source organism: Pristiophorus japonicus (assembly GCF_044704955.1). NCBI lineage: Eukaryota > Metazoa > Chordata > Chondrichthyes > Pristiophoridae > Pristiophorus > Pristiophorus japonicus. The sequence continues at coordinate 219,190,327 of NC_091984.1, read as the reverse complement.
GTATCATGTAGCCACGTTTGCTGACGATACAAAGATGGGAGGAAAAACAATGTGTGAGAACAGAAAAAATCTGCAAAAGAACATAGACAGGCTAAGTGAGTGGGCAAAAATTTAGCAGATGGAGTATAATGTTGGAAAGTGTGAGGTCATGCACTTTGACAGAAACAAAATCAAAGAGCAAGTTATTATTTAATTGGAGAAAGATTGCAAAGTACCGTAGTACAGTGGGACCTGGGGGTATTTGTGCATGAAACACAAAAGGATAGTATGCAGATACAGCAAGTGATCAGGAAGGCCAATGGAATATTGGCCTTTAAAGCAAAGGGGATAGAGTATAAAAGCTGGGAAGTCTTGCTACAACCATACAGGGTATTGATGAGGCCACACCTGGAATATTGCGTGCAGTTTTGGTTTCCATATTTACGAAAGGATATACTTGCTTTGGAGGCAGTTCAGAGAAGGTTCACTAGGTTGATTCTGAAGATGAGGGGGTTGATTTATGAGGAAAGGTTGAGTAGGTTGGGCCTCTCATTGGAATTCAGAAGAATGAGAGGTGATCTTATTGAAACGTGTAAGATTATGAGAGGGCTTGACAAGGTGGATGCAGAAAGGATGTTTCCACTAATTGGGGAGACTAGAACTAGAGGGCATGATCTTAGAATAAGGGGCTGCCCATTTAAAGCAAAGATGAGGAGAAATTTCTTCTCAGAGTTGTATATCTGTGGAATTCACTGCTTCAGAGAGCTGTGGAAGCTGGGACATTGAATAAATTTAAGACAGAAACAGACAGTTTCTTAAACGATAAGGGGATATGGAGAGTGGACAGGGAAGTGGAGCTGAGTCCATGATCAGATCAGCCATGATCTTATTGAATGGCGGAGCAGGCTCGAGGGGCAGTATGGCCTACTCCTGTTCCTATTTCTTATGTTCTTATGTGAGGCAACCTATAAAAGGCCCGAAATTGAGGAGGCAGCGAGACTTCGAGCGGGGAGTTCGTGAGGCGGCCTATAAAAAGCCCGACATCGAGGAGGCAGCAGGACTTCGAGCGGGGAGTTCGTGAGGCCAGCTGGTGCAGCTGCAGGGGCAGAAGGTAAACAAAGAAGTAGAAAGAAAGCGAAAGGTGACGTCACAGCCAAGCGGGTAAGTGATTGGCTGGTGATTGGTGAACAGTTTTTCTTTTTCTTTTCCTTTATCAGTAGGTAACCTTTGTTATGGTTGTTGTCAATTAAGTTAATTTAAGGGTTAAGTCATGACAGGGGTGCTCGGACACGTGTTGTGCTCCTCCTGTACTATGTGGGAAGTCGGGGATGCTTCCAGTGTCCCTGACGACTACATGTGCGGGAAGTGTATCCGGCTACAGCTCCTGACAGACCGCGTTGCAGCACTGGAGCTGCGGGTGGATTTACTCTGGAGCATCCACGATGCTGAGAATGCCGTGAATAGCACATTTATTGAGTTGGCCACACCGCAGGGAAAGGCTACACAGGCAGATAGCAAATGGGTGACTAACAGGAAGAACAGTGGAAGGAAGGTAGTGCAGGGGTCCCCTGTGGTCATCCCCCTGCAAAACTGATACACTGCTTTGGGTACTGTTGAGGGGGATGACTCATCAGGGGAGAGCAGCAGCAGCCAAGTTCATGGCACCGTGGGTGGCTCTGCTGCACAGGAGGGCAGGAAAAAGAGTGGGAGAGCTATAGTGGTAGGGGATTCTATTATAAGGGGACTCCAGGATGGTATGTTGCCTCCCTGGTGCAAGGGTCAAGGATGACTCTGAGCAGCTGTAGGGCATTTTGAAGGGGGAGGGTGAACAGGCAGTTGTCATAGTGCATATAGGTACCAACGATATAGGTAAAAAACGGGATGAGGTCCTACAAACAGAATTTAGGGAGCTAGGAGTTAAATTAAAAAGTAGGGCCTCAAAAGTATTAATCTCAGGATTGCTACCAGTATCATGTGCTAATCAGAGTAGGAATCGCAGGATAGCTCAGATGAATACGTGGCTTGATTGGTGCAGAAGGGAGGGATTCAAATTCCTGGGACATTGGAACCAATTCTGGGGGAAGTGGGACCAGTACAAACCGGACGGTCTGCACCTGGGCAGGACCGGAACCAATGTCCTAGGGGGAGTGTTTGCTAGTGCTGTTGGGGAGAGGTTAAACTAATATGGCCGGGGGATGGGAACCTATGCAGGGAGACAGAGGGAAGTAGAATGGGGGCAGAAGCAAAAGATAAAAAGAAGAAAAGTAAAAGTGGAGGGCAGAGAAACCCAAGACAAAAAGCAAAAAGGGCCACATTATAGCAAAATTCTAAAGGGGCAAAGTGTGTTAAAAAGACAAGCCTGAAGGCTCTGTACCTCAATGTGAGGAGTATTCGTAATAAGGTGGACGAATTAACTGCACAGGCAGCAATTAATGAATATGATGTAATTGGCATCAGGGAGACATGGCTCCAGGGTGACCAAGGCTGGGAACTCAACATTCAGGGGTATTCAGCATTCAGGAAGGATAGACAGGAACAAAAAGGAGGTGGGGTAGCATTGCTGGTTAAAGAGGAAATTAACGCAATAGTAAGGAAGGACATTAGCTTGGACGATGTGGAATCTGTAACAGTGGAGCTGCGGAATACCAAGGGGCAGAAAACGCTGGTGGGAGTTGTGTACAGACCACCAAACAGTAGTAGTGAGGTTGGGGACAGCATCAAACAAGAAATTAGGGAGGCATGCAATAAAGGTACAGCAGTTATCATGGGCATCTTTAATCTACATATAGATTGGGTTAACCAAACTGGTAGCAATACGGTGGAGGAGGATTTCCTGGAGTGTACTGGGGATGGTTTTCTAGACCAATATGTCGAGGAACCAACTAGAGGGCTGGCCATCCTAGACTGGGTGATGTTTAATGAGAAAGGACCAATTAGCAATCTTGTTGTGTGAGGCCTCTTGGGGAAGAGTGACCATAATATGGTAGAATTCTTTACTAAGATGGAGAGTGATACAGTTAATTCAGAGACTAGGGTCCTGAACTTAAGAAAAGGTAACTTCGATGGTATGAGATGTGAATTGGCTAGAATAGACTGGCAAATGATACTTAAAGGGTTGATGGTGGATAGGCAATGGCAAACATTTAAGGGTCACATGGATGAACTTCAGCAATTGTACATCCCTGTTTGGAGTAAAAATAAAACGGGGAAGGTGGCTGAACCGTGGTTAACAAGGGAAATTAAGGATAGTGTTAAATCCAATGAAAAGGCATATAAATTGACCAGAAAAAGCAGAAAATCTGAGGACTGGGAAAAATTTAGAATTGAGCAGAGGAGGACAAGGGTTTAATTAGGAGGGGGGAAAAGAGTATGAGAGGAAGCTTGCCGGGAACATAAAAACTGACTGCAAAAGCTTCTATAGATATGTGAAGAGAAAAAGATTAGTGAAGACAAACGTAGGTCCCCTGCAGTCAGATTCAGGTGAATTTATAATGGGGACCAAAGAAATGGCAAGCAGTTGAACAAATACTTTTGTTCTGTCTTCACGAAGGAAGTCACAAATAACCTTCCGGAAGTACTCGGGGACCGAGGGTCTAGTGAGAAGGAGAAACTGAAGGAAATCCTTATTAGGCGGGAAATTGTGTTCGGGAAATTGTTGGGATTGAAGGCCGATAAATCCTGATAGTCTGCATCCCATAGTACTTAAGGAAGTGGCCCTAAAAATAGTGGATGTATTGGTGATCATTTTCCAACAGTCTATCGACTCTGGATCAGTTCCTATGGACTGGAGGGTAGCCAATGTAACACCACTTTTTAAAAAAAGGAGGGAGAGAGAAAACAGGGAATTATAGACCGGTTAGCCTGACATCAGTAGTGGGGAAAATGTTGGAATCAATTATTAAAGATGAAATAGCAGCGCATTTGGAAAGCAGTGACAGGATTGGTCCAAGTCAGCATGGATTTATGAAAGGGAAATTATGCTTGACAAATCTGGAATTTTTTGAGGATGTAACTAGTAGAGTGGACAAGGGAGAACCAGTGGATGTGGTGTATTTGGACTTTCAAAAGGCCTTTGACAAGGTCCCACACAAGAGATTGGTGTGCAAAATTAAAGCACATGGTATTGGGGGTAATGTACTGAAGTGGATAGAGAACTGGTTGGCAGACAGGAATCAGAGAGTAGGGATAAACAGGTCTTTTTCAGAATGGCAGGCAGTGACAAGTGGAGTGCCGCAGGGCTCAGTGCTGGGACCCCAGCTATTTACAATATGCATTAATGATTTAGATGAAGGAATTGAGTGTAATATCTCAATGTTTGCAGATGACACTAAACTGGGTGGCGGTGTGGGCTGTGAGGAGGACGCTAAGAGGCTGCAGGGTGACTTGGACAGGTGAGGTGAGTGGGCAAATGCATGGCAGTTGCAGTATAATGTGGATAAATGTGAGGTTATCCACTTTGGGGGCAAAAACACGAAGGCAGAATATTATCTGAATGGCGGCAGATTAGGAAAAGGGGAGGTGCAACAAGACCTGGGTGCCATGGTACATCAATCATTGAAAGTTGGCATGCAGGTACAGCAGGTGGTGAAGAAGGCAAATGGTATGTTGGCATTCATAGCTAGGGGATTTGAGTATAGGAGCAGGGAGGTCTGACTGCAGTTGATGAGGGCCTTGGTGAGGCCTCACCTGGAATATTGTGTTCACTTTTGGTCTCCTACTCTGAGAAAGGATGTTCCTGCTATTGAGGGAGTGCAGCGTAGGTTCACCAGACTGATTCCTGGGATGGCTGGACTGACATATGAGGAGAGACTGGATTGATTGGGCCTGTATTCACTGGAATTTAGAAGGATGAGGGGGGATCTCATAGAACCATATAAAATTCTGACAGGACTGGACAGGTTAGATGCAGGAAGAATGTTTCTGATGTTGGGGAAGTCCAGAACCAGGGGACACAGTCTAAGGATAAGGGGTAAGTCATTTAGGACTGAGATAAGGAGAAACTTCTTCACTCAGAGTTGTTAACCTGTGGAATTCCCTGCCGCAGAGAGTTGTTGATGCCAGTTCATTGGATATATTCAAGAGGGAGTTAGATACGGCTAAAGGGATCAAGGGGTATGGAGAGAAAGCAGGAAAGGGGTACTGAGGTGAAGGATCAGCCATGATCTTATTGAATGGTAGTGCAGGCTCGAAGTGCCGAATGGCCTACTCCTACACCTATTTTCTATGTTTCTATAAGCAATCTCCTAGTAAAGGATCCCCTTGGAATGAGTGATCATAGAGTGGTTGAATTTCAAATTCAGATTGAGGGCAAGAAAGTTGGATCTCAAACCAGCGTACTAAGCTTAAATAAAGGAGACTACAAAGGTATGAGGGCAGAGTTGGCTAAAGTGGACTGGGAAAATAGATTAAAGTGTAGGATGGTTGATGAACAGTGGTGTACATTTAAGGAGATATTTCATAACTCTCAAGAAAAATATATTCCAGTGAGGAAGAAAGGTATTAAAGAAAAGATAACCATCCGTGGCTAACTAAAGAAATAAAGGATGGTATCCAATTTAAAAACAAGGGAATACAAAGTGGCCAAAACTAGTGGGAGGACAGAAGATTGGGAAGGTTTTAAAAGCCAGCAAAGAACGACTAAAAAAATTATTAGGAAAGGGAAGATAGACTATGAAAATAAACTAGCACGAAATATAAAAACAGATAGTAAGAGTTTCTACAGGTATATAAAAAGGAAAAGAGTAGCTAAAGTAAATGTTGGTCCCTTAGAGGATGAGACCGGGGAATTAGTGATGAGGAACATGGAGATGGCAGAAAGTCTGAACAAATATTTTGTATCAGTCTTTACGGTAAAGGACACTAAAAATAGCCCAACAGTGGATAGTCAAGGGGCTATAGGTGGGGAGGAACTTAACACAATGACAATCACTAAGGAGGTGGTACTCAGTAAGATAATGGGACTAAAGATGGATAAGTCCCCTGGACCTGATGGCTTGCATCCTAGGATTAAGAGACGTAGCAGCAGGGATAGTGGATGCATTTGTTGTAATTTACCTAAATTCCCTGGATTCTGGGGAGGTCCCAGCAGATTGGAAAACTGCAAATGTAACGCCCCTATTTAAAAAAGCAGGCAGACAAAAAGCAGGAAACTATAGCCCAGTTAGCCTAACATCTGTGGTTGGGAAAATGTTGGGAGTCCATTTTTAAAGAAGCAGAAGCAGGACATTTGGAAAAACATAATTCAGTCAGGCAGAGTCAGCATGGATTTATGACGGGGAAGTCATGTTTGACAAATTTGCTGGAATTCTTTGAGGATGTAACAAAGAGGGTGGATAAAGGGGAACCAGTGGACGTGGTGTATTTGGACTTCCAGAAGGAATTTGATAAGGTGCCACATAAAAGGTTACTGCACAGGATAAAAGTTCACGGGGTTGGGGCTAATCTATTCGCATGGATAGAGGATTAGCTAACCATCAGAAAACAGAGAATCAGAATAAATGGTTCATTCTCTGGTTGGCAATCAGTAATTAGTGGGGTGCCACAGGGATCAGTGCTGGGACCCCAACTATTTACAATCTGTATTAATGACTTGGATGAAGGGACCGAACATAACGTAGCCAAGTTTGCAGATGATACAAAGATGGGAGGAAAAGCAATGTGTGAGGAGGACATAAAAAACCTGCAAAAGGACATAGGCAGGCTAAGTGAGTGGGCAAAAAGTTGGCAGATGGAGTATAAAGTAGGAAAGTGTGAGGTTATGCACTTGGGCAGAAAAAAATCGAAGAGCAAGTTATTATTTAAATGGAGAAAAATTGCAAAGTGCTGCAGTACAGCGGGACCTGGGGGTCCTTGTGCATGAAACACAAAAGGTTAGTATGCAGTGATCAGGAAGGCCAATGGAATCTTGGCCTTTATTGCAAAGGGGATGGAGTATAAAAGCAGGGAAGTCTTGCTACAGTTATACAGGGTGTTGGTGAGGCCACACCTGGAATACTGCGTACAATTTTGGTTTCCATTTTTAAGAAAGGATATACTTGCTTTGGAGGCAGTTCAGAGAAGGTTGACTAGGTTGATTCTGGAGATGAGGGAGTTGACTTATGAGGAAAGGTTGAGTGGGTTGGGCCTCGACGCACTGGAATTCAGAAGAATGAGAGGTGATCTTATCGAAACGTATAAGATTATGAGGGGGCTTGACAAGGTGGATGCAGAGAGGATGTTTCCACTGCGAGGGGAGACTAGAACTAGGGAGCATAATTTTAGAATATGGGGCCACTCATTTAAGATGAGGAGGAATTTCTTCTCTCAGGGCTGTAAATCTATAGAATTTGCTGCCTCAGAGAGCTGGCTGGGTCATTGAATAAATTTAAGTCAGAGATAGACAGTTTGTTAACCGATAAGGGAATAAGGGGTTATGGGGAGCGGGCAGGGAAGTTGACCTGAGTGCATGATCGGATCAGCCATGATCGTATTAAATGGTGGAGCAGGCTCGAGTATCCTTACGGCCTACTCCGGCTCCTATTTCTTATGTTCTTATGTTGTTATTCCGTATGCCTTCTTAGCCACCTTATCTACCTGGCCTGCTACTTTCAGGGATCTGTGGATATGCACTCCAAGGTCCCTTTATTCCTCTATACTTCTCCGTATCCTACCATTTAATGTGTATTCCCTTTCCTCCTTGTTAGCCCTCCCCCAATGCATTACCTCACACTTCTCTGGATTAAATTCCATTTGCCACTGTTCTGCCCACCTGACCAGTTGATTGATATCTTCCTGCAGTCCGCAGCTTTCTTCTTCATTATCAACCACACAGCCGATTTTAGTGTCATCTGCAAACTTCTTAATCATACCCCCTATATTCAAGTCTAGATCATTGATGTATATCACAAAAAGCAAGGAACTTAGTACTGAGCCCTGCGGAACTCCACTGGAAACATCCTTCCAGTTGCAAAAACACCCATCAACCATTACCCTTTGCTTCCTGCCTCTGAGCCAATTTTGGATCCAACTTGCCACTTTGCCCTGGTTCCCATGGGCTTTTACTTTTGTGACCAGTCTGCCATGTGGGATGTTATCAAATGCTTTGCTAAAATCCATATACACTGCATCATACGCTTTTTACCTTCATCGACCCTCCTGGTTACCTTGTTGAAAAATTCAATCAAGTTAGTCAGACACGACCTTCCCTTAACAAATCCGTGCTGACTGTCATTGATTAATCCGTGTCTTTCTAAGTGAAGATTGATCCTGTCCTTCAGGATTTTTTCCAATAATTTTCCCACCACTGAGGTTAGTCTGACTGGCCTGTAATTACTCGGTCTATCCTTTTCTCCCTTTTTAAACAAAGGTTCTACATTAGCAGTCCTCCAGTCCTCTGGCACCACACCTGAAGCCAGAAAGGATTGGAAAATGATCGTCAAAGCCTCTGAGACTTCCTCTTTTTCTTCGCTTAACAGCCTGTGATACATTTCATCCAGGCCTGGGGACTTAACCACTTTCAAAGCTGCTAAACCCCTTAATACCTCCTCTCACTAATTTACAGATGGTCCCCGACTAGTCACCATTTCTCCTTTATTTGCGGATGCTCCCTGAGCAGTCTCCATTCCTCCTTCATTTACAGACGCTCCCTGACTTGCTGGGGTTTTCCCAGCAATTCCTGGTTGTTCCGGAGTTTGTGTCTTAAACTGTCAGGTAGTTGTGGGGAGGTGGATAATGTGGAGTGTTTTCTCTCGGACCTGGTTCCACACTCGATGTGTGTGAAGCCCGTGTCCCCCCGGGGTTTATTAACATGCTCCCTCTACCCATCTCTCACTCCCTGCCTCACCCACAGTTGCCCTGTCGCCTGTGCATGCTCAGTTCACGCTCCCGGGCGATTGACGGCAGCTTCGGACCAATAAGAAAGTGGGGCAGTGCTGGAGGACCGCATGGGCGGTTGGTCCTCCAACCAATTGAAGTGTGTGAGGGGCGGGGCTTACGGCCCCAGTGGGCGGGGCTGAGCCCGGATTTCCCTCATTGGCTGAAACACTGCATCATTTTTAAAGCTAATTTCTCTAAAAGTCCAGAAAACTGGACCTATTTTGTTGTGGCTTTAAACAGATGTAACTCTGGGGTGGAGAAAACATTTTGTAGTGAAATGGATTCATTCAGGGCAGACAACAGGGATTATTTCAGGGAATAACACAGTGTAATGAGAAAGGAAATGCAATGGATGTTGTGTAGATGGATTGTCAAAAGATGATTGATAAGGTGCCAGACAGGAAGCTTGTTGATCAAGTGAAGGCTCAATGTATTAAAGGGAGTGGGGCAGCGTGGATAGGAAGTTGGGTAAAGGGCAGAAAGCAGTTAATGGATGTTCCTCAGACTGGAGGGATGTAAACAGTGGTGTCCCCCACGGTCAGTGTCAGGACCATTGCTCTTGATATGTGAGGCATAAGATCAAAATCTCTGGATGAGACCAGAATAGGGAACGTGGGGAACTGTAAGTGACTTCATTGTGAAACCTGAACAGCAGTGACATATCGCCCCCATTTGGTTTGCCAAAGGTGGCATTGTGGGCGCCAGGGCTACCTGAGAACATTATGGGAGGTGTACGATTCTAGGCGTGCCACAGACGAGAGAAGAGGAACTCAAGGGTCAGACACATCAGCTAACTCAGAGATTGAATCCTGGATATTCCTGGTCTGTGCGGTTGATTTCCAATAAACTGAGAAGGAAAGGGTCAACAAGTGGAGATCTTAGTGGTGCACATTTTCGTCTCAGTGTAGCCAATAATTCTTGGCTACAATTTAATTTTCCATAAACAATTTATCCAAGAAAACTTTTTTATGAACATTTAATTTCAAATCACGTGGCTCCGCTCATACAAACCACGATTGTGACTCATTTGTTTTAAATATTTTTTTAATGATCTTGACAGAATTCTTTATCAATAGCAGTTGATAAATAGTGAACATTATTAAACACCATATTAATTTAATTTAGACCCATTTTCTTTTTCCAAAATGCATGAAGTGTCTGGAAGTTGTTAATTAACATCAGTCTTTTAACATTTGTTTCCATTTAGTTGTCAGAAAGGCACTTGGAGAAAGATTTAATCTTTCGTTTGTTTGCGACGTTTCCCCCCCACTTCTATTGACTTCCTATCTGTTTTGTTTCAACTGCTTGTTGCTTAAAGACCTTCCTTGCAGGACCCTGGACCTTCTTGGCATTAATTAGTTTAACCGCCCCCACCCCCGCCCCCCCCCCCCCCCCCCACCTATTGTGGGGCTAAGATTAATGCTGGGCTACAATTTGCCACCCAAATGGCCGTTCTTCATATGCGATCCACACTGAGTATTGGTAGGCTATTTAACAATAGTGGGCATCAGTGCTAAGCCCTACCCTGGACTGTTTCGATGTCCGCATACATGCAAATGAACGCATAAAGCTTGCAGCAGAAGTCGTTGGATAGTGCTCAGGAGCAGAACACTCCTTTTTTTCCCTGACAGAGCTAATTGTATCAACTTCACCATTACATTAGTGAACCCGAGACCTTCCTGGACTGTATGTGACTCTGTACTATAGTGCTTTTTCCACTGAGCCATGGTGGGGGAGGGGATCATGTTGAAAGAGGGGGAGGCCATCTACCAAATATAAGTCAACTTTCAGCAGATTCCACCTTTTAGCTATGAACTGATTTTGAGCTTCAATAGAATAATTGTAGATCCAAATGTGAAAGGTGACCTATGACTGGAATCTGACCAATTATTATCTGGGGAAAATAATAGTGGAAGTGAGACATTTCAGCAGAGTAGAGAAATTGGATAGTAATCCAACTTGAGCTGCTTTTCCATGTCTCCGAACAGTTGGCAGGAGCATAAAGGGGCCTGAGAGGTTACCTGACTCTCCATTCTGATTGATGAGTGAGTGTGGTGTATAGAAGGAATAACTTAAAACTCTTTTATTACAATGTCAAACATGTATTAAGTTCATTAGTGCAAAGAAGGAATAATATTGCTCCACTTCTGGTTTTGAACTGGACTGCTTGCTTTTTAATCCCTCATCCAATGCCACTAAAACAGATTATCTGATCATTTAATTCATGGCTGTTTGTGAGACGTTGCTGTGTACAAATTTGCTGCTGCCTTTCCCTACATCACAACAGTGACTTCACCTTTGAAGGTACTTCATTGGCTGTAAAGCACTTTGGGATATCCTGAGGTGGTGGAAAATGCAAAATAAATGCAATTCTTTCTTTTCTTCCTCCTGTGCTCCCCCAAAATTTCTAAAATATAAATTGGACAGTATAAAAGTTAGAAAGTTACGTTTTTCCACTTCCATATCTTATAATGTAGAAGCAACAATTATTAGTTTCATTTTAGCTTTTCAATACATTTTCATCACCAACAAAACAGATTTCTGAACTTGAGGCATGATTCCACTCACTTCTGATGAAAGAACATCGACCTGAAACTTTAACTTTGTTTCTCTCTCCACAGTTGCTGCCTGACCTGCTGAGTATTTCCAGCATTTTCACTTTTTATTTCAGATTTTCAACATCCGAGTATTCCACTCACTGTCTGGTTTAGACTTGGCAAACAGTAATTTTATGTGAAAAGTTTGAATCAAACTATTTTTTCCATTGTGTTTTTTCTGAAACAGCTTGAAGTGACTGATGACCTGGATGAACGCAGACTTATTCGTTCCACTATATGCGAACTGAGGAGGAAAGAACTAAAAGGAATGGAGGAAGCACTCTCTTCCAAACGCTTTCGTTCTGAAAGAACAAATGAACGCCTCGAAAACAAAGAGAATCGTCTGCGGTAAGGGTATATGCAGTACGACAGTGAGTTTAATACCCTTGGCTTAAATTACCACTGGTTCTTTGAGCAAGTAAATGTACACTAGTACTCACTACATAGGGAAACTTCCTACCTGGTCTTTCTGGTACAAAATATGTATATCTCATCAATACAGTTTCCTGATAGCTCAGCTGGGAAACTTACTCCCTAATGTGGAGCTGGGCCATATAGATAAGCAATCTACTAGGTTTGAATACCTATTCTATGTTGAGTTATTGTTATCTCAGCTGGCGCATTAGTGGAAGCATCACATTTTGTCTCCACACTTCTAGATTAGGGAGAGGGAAAACCAGTCTGCGATCACTGCTGAAAAGTGCGCCTGTGTGGTTATTGTGCTTGGACAAAATTGGACTCGATGATGCCACGTGTAGTCAAACCACCTACCCATAGACTATGTGGGCTTATGCATGAAGAATGGTCAGATGAGGTACTGGAGAGCAGCAAACTGTAAATAATTACTGCTGTTCATAACAACTTATTAGAGGGGACTTTTAACCTGTGGGTTACCAACAATAATGAGAAAAATATTTCAAAGCAATATGGCTAGAATAAAGAGATGCCAAGGGATCCTTGATTCAAAGGCTAGACCTCGTTTCGTTATAAAATTTAAATTCATGTTTGAGACCAACTAGAAACATACGAATGAACCCTGGCTAACACAGCACCAAACATCAGTGGTAACACCGATTTTTCAACATGCTAAAAAGAAATTAGAGAGGAATAAAAACTGTGCCAAGGTTTTAAGAGTGACCAGCTGAGCTCAAGTTAAATTTCCTTATAAATTCCAGAGAAATGTTGCTGCAGTTTGAGTTAGTGCAAGGGTTCATAAGACCTTGCAAACAGTTGTAATTTTAAAAACAAATCTCATCTTGCTGCTTTTCGATATCTTATTTAAGTGCACATTCTTCATGGATAAATCCAGAAAGTCTGTTTTAGTGGGAGACAGATTGTATTTTTGAGAGGAGACAAATGACCCTTTAACTCACACCTTGTGAAGAAGATGACATGTTAACTTTGCCATCTTTTGCGAACTCTTATACAGTGGTCCAGGTTGTTAAAAGTGGGCAAAATTGTAATCCTTGTTTTTAAAATCTCTGCTGATTCAAATCTGAAATCTTGGCAAAGATAGACCAGTCACTTCTCAAGTACTACAAAAACAGAGTTTGCCAGAGAACTTAAAAGTGACAGAAATTACAAACATCTGTGCTCTAGAAAAGATATACTATACAATCAACGCATGAACTCTTGCACTGACTTGAGAAGCACTCCAACATTTGTCTGGAATTTGTAAGCAGGATATTTAACTTGGGGCTAGGCTAGTTAGAGCTGGTCACTCTTGGGAAATGAAAAGCAATGGGGTTTAGCTCACTAACATTTAAAGTTAACATAAACTATATGGTACTGCAGCCATGAGTTTTATATTTTATTTCTTTTAAATTCTTGAAGTGGAAGAAAACTAGTGAAAAGACATTTCAAATAGTATTGGAAGTACTTGTTTGTGAAATGACTACAAAATTGTCATTTTTAATGTGTGCGCTGTACTTCAGATGAGAGACTAGGAAAGTATTTTAAAAGGGTGTGAAATGGGCCACGGCAGAGATAGGGGAGAAATTCGACTTTCACCCAAAATATACATGGTCAGTAGTGTGACCACTCCGCCTATTTGTGCTAGCATGAAGCCCGAATCAAATTGATTTGGTCACATTCACATAGGATGTTGTTTGTGACCTTGACCATGATTATGTTGGCAAGTATGGGACTAAGGAGTCGAAGTTGCGGGGTTAGGAGCTAGAATGTGAGGGTGTTGAGGAGGCAGGTGGTGTGCTTCATGGGCAAGATCCATTTAGTGAGTGTTGGAGGGCAGTTGTGAAAGGAACTTGAGTAAGGGAAAGATGGGGGTCAAGAAAGACAAGGAGCAAGAGGGAACAGATGCAGCACAACAAATGACCTTGATTTTGGACATAGAAGTCCATGACTTCATCGACTGTCAGAAGAGACTGCTAGTTGGAGTTATTCCTGTTTTCTTAGTTATATGAAGATTTGACAGGAGAAAATGTTGAAAGAGTTTGACATGGCTGATGCATATTTGATGGACCATCAGGGGAGTTGTCTATCAGGTGCACTTGATCTTATTACTTCAAGCCATGGTGGTACTGTGGTAGATCTGATAGGAATGAATCTAGAAGGAGGCGAGACAGTTTTGCAGGAAATTGAAAAAGATATATCATTGGCAGAAGTTCAGTCAAGAGAGGTTTGCATGCTAGAGAGCATATGAGGGAGTTGGGGTGTAGTTTTACCAAGAGGTTGAAAGTGATGAGTGGAGGGTTTTGAGGCGGATGGAAGGATACATAGAAGGAGTGATGTCAGGAAGTGATCAAGAATGTATACAAGATGGTTTTCTAGATCAGTATGTTGATGAACCAACTAGGGAACAGGCTATTTTAGATCTAGTATTGTGCAATAAGAAAGGGTTAATTAATAACCTTGCAGTATAAGAGCCTTTAGGCAAGAGTGACCATAATATGATAGAATTTTATATTGAGTTTGAAAGTGATTTTGTTAAATATGAAGCTAGGGTCTTAAATCTAAACAAAGCAAATGATGTAGCTATGAGGGGTAAGTTGGCTAAGGTAGATTGGGAAACTACATTAAAAGGTATGATGGTAGACAAGCAATGGCTAGCATTTAAAGAATTAATACATAATTTACACAAACATACATTCCTTTAAGGCACAAAATCCCCTCAGGAAAACTGGTCCAACCACGGCTAACAAGAAAAGTGAAAGATTAGATCAAAGGAAGAGGCTTATAAAATTTCCAAAAAGAGCAGTAAGCCTGAGGATTGGGAGGATTTTAGAATTCAACAAAGGAGGACCAAGAAATTGATAAAGAAAGGGAAAATCGAATATGAGAGTAAACAAGAGAGAAAGACATAAAAACAGATGGTTATAGAATCTATAGGCATGTAAAAAGGAAAAGATTAGCGAAGGTAAATGTGGGTCCCTTACAGGCTGAGATAGGAGAAATTATAATGGGGAACAAGGAAATGGCAGAGAAATTAAACAAATACTTCAGGGCCTAAATTCAGGCATGCCAGAAAGCTGGCGCACCTATGATTTTTTACCTGTTTTTTTCCGCCGGGAGCAAAGAGGTGGCCGTCCGATCGATTTTCAGGACTTAGAAGATTTTTAAATGTTGGACCGGAGGTCGGTCATAATGGGGGCGGAAGTGCAGCGGTAAGTCATGATGAGGGGCGGAAGTTGGGGTGGGACCGATTCTCTGCTGCCGTCACTCAGCAGCGGAACAGTGGTGATGTCGCTGCGCGTGTGCGTCACCACGCTCTCTCCCCTCCATTAAAGGGGAGAGAATTGGGGATTTTTTAGCTTCGGCCACTGGGCCACCAGGGAGGGTTTCGGCCGGGCCAGCGGCATGGCACCCAAGAGGGCTTTGTGCTCTGTTGCTTTTCAAAATTATTTGATGAAAACCTAAAGGACAGATTAAAAAAAAAACTTTATTGTAAGTGTTTTTAAAATGTATGTATATGAGAGAGAGTGAGTGGGGGAAAAATGACCTGTTTTTTCTTGTTTTGTATTCTATAAACTTCAAAAACATATGTCCTAATTTGAGTTATTTCTTTAAAAAGAATTTTGAAGCAGTTTAAAAGTCTTTAATCACATAATTATCACTTGTGTTTTATTGATAGTTACAAAATGTAAACGATCTAATTACTAACAGCTGTCAGCCAGAATCAGTGTCTTTCTACATCTTAATTTGACTTCTTTTAGAACAAATGAGCTGAATATTGAAAACACTTTGTTGTTGTAGTTCAAAACTAGAATGTTTACATTTTCTTAGCAAGAGCAAGAGAAATACACAAATACAAATTCAGGAAGCAATATTGACAAAGATCCCTTAAGTCATAAACCAGTGCTTCTACACATGGGATTTCCTTCTCCCTCACTTGGTGTTGTTGAGATCAGTTTCCACCCCGTCCCACTCCCCTCACTGCTGACGACCAAAAATTCGCCAGTGATCCAAACTTCCCCCCCGTCCCCCGACCCCCCCATTCCACGCTCAGTTCTTCCAAAGCTGAGGTTTGCCTTCAGCCCCACTGTACTGCAGTCAAACTACAGTACCAACACAGTTCTGCCCAAGTCCAGAGCCATCCCTTGGTTCTACCAAGACTAGGACTGCCTTATGCTATCAAATTGCATGCCTGCCCCCAACTATAGGTACGGCCCCCCAGTACAGCCAAGCGCCAGATAACTGTTTCCAGCTGGTGCATCTTGCATGCCATCTTGCTGTGTACTCTCAGCTTCAGAAATAGTATGAGATAAATTACTTACATGGGTAAAGGGATATGTAAATATAGTTTACATGTTTTCCCTGCTAGCTCTCTGCCTTTTGGCCTCCCTGGCCACTGTCCTAAGCTTTCTTCAGCATTAATAGCCATTCAAACGTTTGGCCCACTCACTGGTCTATTTTGACTTTTGGGTGGTGGATCATGTTGATCAACCACCCATTCCGACGAAGAAAATTGAGGCCCCGACCTCACTTAAATCTGGCAGGTAAGTTGTTGAGTGTCAAACAAGCATACCTGTCACTGGATTGAGGCCTCAAAACTGGGCTGGGGCAGCAGCCAGCAAAGCAAATTGCGGTGGGTGTTGTGATCACGGAGGGTGGGGATCCTGGGGCGGCATCCGCACAGATTATTTTTGTGGGCCCTGGAGCAGCACTTCTGCCCCTCCAAGGTCCACAAAAATACTTTGAACCTTATCTTTGGCGGGCCTCTTTGGTTCCATCGCCTGTGGAACTGATTGGAGCGTTCCGACCTAAAATGGCAATTATGACTTAAACAGAACCCCAATTTCCATATTAAAAGAGGCCTATTGTCTGAAAAAGGTGGATGCTTTGGACACAATGGTAGGTCCCTTACAACATTGGACCAGCTACATCACCGGTATTAATAGGATGGTAAGGCTACCCACCCCATTTTAAGGCCATTACCACCCTGTTAACACCCAGTAAAGCAGTCAAAATTGACCCCACACACTGGCTTCTCATCCTACGCTTTTAACAACCATGGCCTCTAAATCCCATGCCTTCTACATTACTTCGCCTTGCCAGCAATCTAAATTATCATCCCTGCCTTCTTACTCTTGACTGTTGCACTTACTTTCACCATACTGACAGTTTGAAATTTCAAATTAAGTTTTTTAGTTTTCTCATCGAGGTAAAATTTCTATTTAAACTACTCAAACCTCTTTTTCCCTTCTGAGGTTGAGAGTTGACAGAGAGAAATGGAGACATAGGTTAAAAAGAAACAAAGCACTAGGTTCTGGACCGAAAAGGAGAGGAGAGATAGAAAATATTGCGCAAAGACATATCAGCAGATAGAGATCAACAACAACTTGCATTTATGTTAGGGAGTTAGAGAGTGGCGAAACCATGGAGGGATTTGAATTTTTAAATCGAGGCATTACTGGACCTAGAGCTAATGTAGGTCAGGGAGCACAGGGGTGATGGTTGAATGGGACTTGGTGCGAATTAGGATGCGGGCAGCAGAGTTTTGGATATGTTCAAGTTTATGGAGGGTGGAAGATGGGAGACTCGACAGGAGAGCGTTGGAATAGTCAAGCCTAGAGATAACAAAGGCATGGATGAGGATTTCAGCAGCAGATGAGCTAAGGCAGGGGCAGAGTCAGGCAGTGTTATGAAGGTGGAAGTCTGCAGTCTTGGTGAAGATGCGGATATGTGGTCGGAAGCTCCTCTGAGTCAAATATGACACTAAGATTCAGAGGGGCAGTATGTAGATGAGAAATAGGAGGGGGCCAAGAATAGATCCTTGGGGGGACTCCAAAGGTAACGCTACGGGAGCGGGAAGAGAGGTAATTGCAGGAGATTCTCTGTCTACGACTGGATAGATAAGAATGGAACCAGTCCCACCCAGCTGGACAGTGGAGAATATGCGTTGGAGGAAGATGGTGTGGCCAACTATGTCAAAGGTTGCAGACAGGTCGAGAATAATCAGGAGTGATTGCTTATCATGGTCACAATCGCATAGGCTGTAATTTGTGATGCTGAGAAGGGCCATTTCAGTACTGTGGCACGAGCAAAGAGAGGGAATAATATCAGACTTTTCAACTGCCAGAGAGGTAAAAGATTGTAAAGTCCTGTCCCCTCAGTACAGATTCACACGAGGCATGTAGTGAAGTCAAGGTCACTCTGGACCTGCACCTTTATTTTACAGCTCTCGAATGCTACACTTGCCTGAGACCTGCCTTTATATACCTGTCTCTTGCAAGTGCACCCCTGGTGGTAAGGTATGCTGATGTTTACAGGTCATATCTTATTACAGTCATGTATAGCATGTTAGGATACAGTTAGATATAATAATGTAAGATACATGACATCACCCTCCCCCAAGGTCTTATTGTCTTTATAGGTTCAGTCTCTCAGGTGGTCTACGCTCTCGCATGGAGCGTCTGAGTTGTGGTTCAGTTGTTTGCCTTGGTGTCTGTTTTTCTTTGGGTGTGATTGCTAGTATCTCGCCTGGGCTATCTGTTTTGATTGGTGTGATTGTTGTTGACTCGCCTGGGCTGTCTGTTGGGATTGCCCTTTCCTCAGGTTGTTCCCTCTGTCCACTAGGTGTGGTGTGAGTTCCACATTGTAGTCTGCCTCTGGTTCCGCAGTGTTGTTGGTAAATCTGCTTTTGATTGGTCTACATGCCTCTGGCAGGTTTTGCCATTGTCCATTTGTACTACCAGTAGCCTGTTTCCTTCCTTGCCCGTTACTGTCCCTGCAAGCCATTTGGGACCCCTGCCATAGTTTAGTACAAACACTTTGTCCCCTATCTCATTCCATCTCCCCCTTGAATTTCTGTCATGGTACTCAGTCAGCTTACGGCGCTTTGCCTCAACGATTTCGTGCATGTCTGAGAGGATTAATGAGAGCCTTGTTTTTAAAGTCCTTTTCATCAACAGTTGCGCGGGGGGGGGGATCCCAGTTAATGAGTGCGGACGAGATCCGTATGCCAACAGCAGTCGCGACAGGCGACCCTGCAGCGTGGGACCTTGGATTTTAAGCATGCCTTGTTTAATGATTTGCACTGCTCTCTCCGCCTGGCCGTTGGAGGCCGGCTTGAACAGTGCTGTCTTGACGTGATTTATGCCGTGGTCAGTTATAAAGTCTTGGAATTCTGCGCTGGTGAAGCACGGACCATTGTCACTGACCAATATGTCAGGGATTCCGTGCGTTGCAAACATGGTTGCGAGGCTCTCCACAGTGGTGGAGGTTATGCTCGAGTTTAAAATGGTGCATTCGATCCACTTTGAAAATGCATCTACAACTACGAGGAACATTTTGCCCATGAATGGGCCCGCATAGTCTACGTGCACCCGCGACCACGGTTTGGTAGGCCAGGGCCAGGGGCTCAGTGGAGCCTCCCTGGGGGCATTGCTGAGTTGGGCACAAATGGTGCACCTTCGGACGCAGAGCTCCAGGTCTGCGTCAATACCAGGCCACCAGACGTGGGATCTGGCTATGGCCTTCATGAGAACGATCCCCAGGTGCTCGCGGTGGAGCTCCCGGACAAATGCCTCTCTGCCTCGCAGAGGCATGACTACTCGGCTACCCCACATCAGGCAGTTTGCTTGTAGTGATAGCTCATGCATGCGCCTGTGAAAGGGTTTTAATTCCTCGGTGCAGGCATCGCGAGCCTCTGCCCAGTCACCGGTTAGGACACATCTTTTTACTAAGGATAACGTGGGGTCACTGACCGTCCAGGCTCTGATTTGGCGAACCGTCATGGGCGAACCTGTGAACTCAAAGGCATTGATTGCCATGACTATCTCACAGTCCTGTTCGTCAGACCCTTCCGTGGTCGCCAGGGGTAGCCTGCTGAGCGCGTCGGCACAGTTGTCTGTGCCTGGTCTGTGCCTTATGGTATAGTCGTAGGACGCCAGTATGAGTGCCCACTGTTGAATTCGCGCCGAGGCGTTGGCATTTATTGCCTTGCTCTCGGATAGGAGGGACGTGAGGGGCTTGTGGTCGGTTTCTAACGCGAACTTGGCCCCAAAAAAGTATTGGTGCATCTTTTTGACACCGTACACGCACGCGAGCGCCTCCTTCTTTACCATTCCGTCCCCGCGCTCCGCCCGCGAAAGTGACCTGGAGGCATAAGCTATGGGTTGTAATTTGCCCGCACTATTGACATGTTGCAAAACGCACCTGACCCCATACGCTGACGCATCGTATGTGAGAACTAGCTTTTTACCTGGGTCAAAGAAAGTCAAAACACTGTTGGAACACAGAAGGTTGCGTGCCTTATTGAAGGCGCGTTCCTGGGCGTCCCCCCCAAAACCAATCGCACCCCTTTCTGAGTAGCACATGGAGAGGCTCCAGCAGCGTGCTTAAATTCTGCATAAAGTTCCCAAAGTAATTGAGTAGCCCGAGAAAGGCGCGCAGTTCTGAGACATTCCGGGGCCTGGGTGCCAAGCGAATTGCTTCTGTTTTGGACTCTGTTGGGCGGATTCCATCAGCGGCAATCCTTCTGCCCAAAAATTCAACCTCGGGTGTGAGAAACAGGCACTTGGATTTCTTGACTCGTAGGCCTACCCGATCCAACCGCTTTAGTACTTCCTCCAAATTACGGAGATGCGAGTCGGTGTCCCTGCCCGTGATAAGTATGTCGTCTTGAAATACAACCGTCCCCGGGATGGACTTGAGCAGACTCTCCATGTTGCGCTGGAATATGGCAGCTGCCGACCTGATGCCGAATGGGCATCGATTGTACATGAAAAGGCCTCGATGTGTGTTGATGATGGTGAGTAGCTTGGATTCCTCGGTCAATTCTTGCGTCATATACGCAGATGTGAGGTCTAATTTTGAGAAAAGTTTAGTTCCAGCCAATGTGGCAAATAAGTCCTCCGCTCTGGGCAGCGGGTATTGGTCCTGTAGGGAGACTCTGTTTATGGTAGATTTGTAGTCCCCACCGATTCGTACGGATCCATCAGGCTTCATGACTGGGACGATGGGACTTGCCCAGTCGCTAAATTCCACAGGTGATATAATGCCTTCCTGCAGAAGCCTGTCTAGTTCGTATTCAATCTTTTCCCTCATCACATAGGGTACAGCTCTGTGATAGACCGGTCTAGCATCCTGTGTGATGTAGATTTTGACTTTGACCCCTTTGAAAGTGCTCACACCTGGCTGAAAGAGATGTTCAAATCGCTTTATAATTGTTGAGCAGGAGGTCCTCTAATGACATGGCATGGACATCATCCCATTTTCAGTTTAATTTTGCCAGCCAGCTTCTCCCAGCAGTGCTGGGGGGTCTCCGGGGACAATCCACAGGGGAAGTCGGTTCACTGTCCCTTTGTGAGTGACAGAAAGCATGGCGCTGCCGAGGACTGGTACGATTTCTTTGGTATAGGTCCTTAGTGTGGTGTCGACCCTTGTGAGTTTTGGTCTGTCTCTTTTATGCGGCCACAGTTGTTCAAATTGTTGAGCACCCATGAGAGATTGACTCGCTCCCGTATCCAGCTCCATGTTGACAGATATCCCGTTGAGTAGGACCCTCATCATTATAGGAGGCGTCCTGTTGTAGGAGCAGCGGCCATTGATTGTGTTGACCCGCTGTACACCGGTGTCCTGGGTACTGTCCCCACCATCTTCTGGTCCGCTTTCCGACCCATCCGATTCGTATACTAGCCGAGCTGCCGTCTTTTTGCACATGCGGGCCAAATGCCCTGTATCTTCACAATTTCTGCAAACAGCCTTGCCGAGTGCCCACCCCCACACCTCCAGCACAGACCTGTTCCATTGTTGAAAGAGTTTCCAAAGAATGAGCTGCGTCTGGCTGATCTCTCTTGAGCTTCTCTCAGTTTGTAGTTGATTGCTCGCATTGTGGGTTGATGAGGTGTGAACGGCCATTCCTGTGGCCCTTGATGGCTTCTACTTGCTGTCGAGAACCTGTTCTCCCAGTTTTGTCTGTGTGTGGGAGTAGCAGCTTGTTTAGTGCTGTGAACTTCTTGTTCCAATATTTCGTTAGTTGTCGTACCTGCATTGTAAATCAACCTCGTTTCTTCTTCCCCTACCAAGAATGTCTGTGCAACCAGTGCTGCTGCCTCTAAGGTCAGGTTCTTGGTCTCTATGAGCTTTCGGAATATGCCTGCGTGGCCTATTCCTTCAATGAAAAAATCTCTTAGCATTTCTCTCCTCAGCTCATCGGAGAACTCACATAAACTAGCCAACCTCCGAAGTTCCGCCACGAAGTCGGGTATGCTCTGGCCCACACAGCGTCTGTAGTTGTAGAACCTGTGTCTGGCCATGTGTAGGCTGCTCGCTGGCTTCAGATGGTCTCTTACCAGTGTGTTCAATTCTTCAAACGACTTGCTTGCTGGTTTCTCGGGTGCCAACAGATCCTTCATTAAAGTGTTTTCGAGCCACAGCTGGTCAAGAGATGGGCTCTTCTCTTGTCTGCCTTATCGTCACCTAACCAGTCTTTGGTTTCAAAGCTTTGCTGGAGCCTTTCTATAAAGTCCTCCCAATTGTCTCCCGCATTGTACTTTTCATTTGATCCGTTGTTCGCCATTCTGTGGATTCTGTAATCCCGTAACCCGTCGCCACTGTAAAGTCCTGTCCCCTCAGTACAGATTCACATGAGGCATGTAGTGAAGTCAAGGTCACTCTGGACCTGCACCTTTATTTCACAGCTCTCGAATGCTGCACTTGCCTGAGACCTGCCCTTATATACCTGTTTCTTGCAAGTGCACCCCTGGTAGTAAGGTATGCTGGTGGTTACAGGTCATATCTTATTACAGTCATGTATAGCATGTTAGGATACAGTTATATATAATAATGTAAGATACATGACAAAGATAGGCTAAGATATCAAAGGAGAAACAAATGAGCAGAAGAGATCACAAAGAGACGGGGAGAGTGCTGCAGGAGACAGATCGGCACAAAGTGACATCAGAGAAAAGAGACACAAACTAATATTGAACAAGCCGAGAACTCATGCCAAATTTGGGGATGGGGACGTGAACCACAGATTGGGAAATAGAGAAAAATGTCTGAGGCAAAGTAAGACATCAGAAGATGGACAGACAGACATACGTGGACCATTTAATACAAAGTGGGACATACACAAAGGTGCATCATCATCATCATAGGCAGTCCCTCGGAGTCGAGGAAGACTTGCTTCCACTCTTAAAATGAATCCTTGGCTGGCTGAACAGTCCAATACGAGAGCCACAGTCCCTGTCACAGGTGGTTGTTGAAGTCAAGGGAGGGTGGGACAGGTTTGCCGCACTCTCTTTCCGCTGCCTGCGCTTGATTTCTGCATGCTCTCGGTGATGGGACTCGAGGTGCTCAGCGCCCTCCCAGATGCACTTCCTCCACTGAGGACGATTTTTGGCCAGGGCCTCCCAGGTGTCAGTAGGAATGTTGCATTTTATCAGGGAGGCTTTGAGGGTGCCCTTGTAACGTTTCCTCTGCCCACCTTTGGCTCATTACAAAGATGCATAAGATACATGATGAGCAATGCTCTAGAAACTCTACTAGTAATATATTAATTGTCTACATATTACATGCACTTCCTGTAAGCATCACATATTAGCATATCCCTTGATTTACTGAACTGTGATAGAGATCTGCTAACATGTTGACCTAAGTCCATATGATGTTTTAATTTATCTTCTTTTTCTGACAGATCTCACAGACAGGAAGAGGATCAGAAAGGGTCTTTGGATATTCTTTCAGGGAAACTGGAGTCCATTAATGACATTGACGAGTTAACGAACTTGGTGAGCAACATTATTTCCTTGAAGAAAGTCTATTGATAATATATGCAGCATTTCCCTCGCCATTGTATTCCAACATACTGGGTGAGCATTTAGAAGACCTAGCTTCTCCATCTTGAGGACCATACATTGGTAAAACTCATTACTATAATAGCACTTAATTTCTATCAGCAACTGCCTATGTAAGTTGATTGGCTATCCTCAACCTTTCAAGAAACAAGTTGGTCTGTACAGTTCAGTTATTAACACTTTATCAATTTAAAATATTTATATATTTAATTGCCAACAAATTATATCAACAATGGCCGGAAATTTCCTCAGCATTGCTCCCCATTCCCTTATAACTTTTCAGGCTTTCTGTCACACTTCTGGCGAATTTACAGTGGCAATGTTAATACGGAATCTTTTTCCCTCAATCTGTTTCAGCGAATACACTGACGCGAACACCTTTTCTTTTCTGTAAAGGACCTTTATTGAAGATTCTCCGGCCGGGACTTGTCAAGACAAAGGGACACTCTCAATCAGAGCCTGTTTACCTTCCTCTGGACAAGCCCCTTTTCAGCGCGAAACAACAACAGTTATACATTTTCAAAACAGAACACATTTGATTAGCACTTGGTCTATCCAATCCCTTTCTGCCTCCCCCTTGAGTACGTCCAATGGCAGGCAAGAAAGTCTCCCAATTAGGGCTGGTGTCAGGGTCAGGTTAGTTATAGCTTCGCTACACTGTCTTCCCTTATCAGTAAAGAACCCAATTAGTTTCTCTTCCTCCTTATCAGTAAAAGCCATTACTTTTCTCCTCCTATCTAGGATTGCTTTCTTTCTTTGTGCCGCCTTGCGTCTTTCTCATGAACCGTGTTTAACCTCAACCTCAACTCTTGGTAACCCCTTTTTTTTTCTGTCGATTCTGCAGTTGTCTGCATCTTGACATTTCTTTAGCTATTTTCCCATGATTCCCTATTTCCATCCCTCTGCCACATTTACAATCCTTCTGTATCCATTCTCAGCAGAGCAGGAACAGCTCCAAGGAAACTCACGGAAAATGTCACTAAGTCAATCTGAAAGATGTCATTTTGTTCCAAGTCATACTTGGATGATCATGATCTTTCTATTGATGTCGATCAAAGCTGACTTGTTACTGTCACCTCTATTCGTTTAGCCAGTCTCAATTTCCTCAACCCAGCAACTGCATATATCGCTGTCCACAGCTATACAGCTTGTGGTTCTCCCAGTGCCCATTTTATGCAGAGGTTTCGATTAAAGAGCTGTGCAGCAAAGGGCCCATGAGACCAGAACATGCACAAAGTGATCCCCTAGAAGGAGGGAACAGCGTGCGGCGGCCTGGCCCGGAAATCAGTGCGGTCCCAGCCTGCAAGACCATCAGCAGGGCAGGGCCATTACAGGGAGCAGCATATGGCGGCCCAGCCCGGAAATCGATACGGCCCCGGCCTGCAAGACCATCAGCAGGGCAGGGCCATTACAGGGCGCTGCGTGCGGCGGCCCGGCCTGGAAATTGGCGCAGTCCTGGCCTGCAAGACCATCAGCAGGCCAGGGCCATTGGAGGGAGCAGTGTGCGACGGCTTGGCCCGGAAATCGGCGCGGTCCCGGCCTGCAAGACCATGAGCAGGCTGGGGCCACTACAGGGAGCAGCATGTGGCGGCATTGGACTGTAGGGAGCAGCGCGTACTGCTGCAGGAGGGCGACGGTTGCGAAGCCAGGTCGCTGATTGCAGTGCGGGCAGGCATAGCAGGAGAGGCGAAGTGACCGGGGCCCAGGAGGGCCCAGGGGCAGCATGGGCCAGCCCACACTGCGATATGTGTGCGCGCTCGGTCTGTGCAGCAGAGCTGGTCTCCAGTTAGTCTTGGTAATACTTGCCACTGGACCAAGACCTAGCACTGTCAAGCCCGTGTGGTGGCTGGTGTGCAACGGCCACCACACGTTAAAAAAATCCACGCACAGATATCTACCACCCTTCACGATGTAGTTTGGGATCTGGAATATTAGATCCTTTATTGAAACACCTGTGAACTCATCCCTTTTTTGGCGTGGAAGCAAATCATCCTCGCTTCAAGGGACTGCCTATGATGATGATGATGATGATGTCCACTGACTTTATCGATTGAACCATCAGAGGAAGTTGGATGACTTTTTTTCTCTAAGCGCTGTCTTTAATTGAGTTTGCTTTGAGCTCCTCAGTGGCTAGTTTGGAAGGCCATACAGAAGAAAGTTCCAGTTCAATCCCCAGTCTGGATGCTACTATTGGCCACTGCCCAAAAGCTAGACAGGGGAAAAACAGCTAGCTTTCCTGCTATCCAATGACCTCTGCTGGAAAATGTATGTGATACTGGTCACAGTCAACTTAGCCTGCAAGCAGTCACTGTGCAAGCTCACTCACACATGAAGAATCCAACTTCGTTGAGGTACTGGAGAGCACCTGTTAAAATGTAGTCGAGCTGCTTTCAGGAGAAGAAAGGCGAAAATGGGAGGAAAGTTAAGTTTATTCTCTGTTGTACCCCTCCTTGCTCAGCAGTCAGTGATTCTTTCTGTGAAAATCATTAACTTGCTCATGCTCATGTCTGAGCATGGGAACAGAGTGATAGCACAACTGCAAATGAATAATCATTGGTGGATATATATCTCTATCTATATTTCCAGTGCTGAGTGGTTCTGAAGTTCCACATAGGAAAACCTAATGTTATAAAGATTGCCGAGACTACCACTGGGTGGTGCAGTAGGTTAGAATACTATTCTTTTGTATCTGGGTTTACAGCCTAGACGGAAGGGGTGAAAGTGCTCTCTCTCCCAGTTGTACATAGCAACCAGAGCAATTCCTGCCCTAAATGAGTAATGCTTCTGAGGTCAGGCACATCCCACAAGGAGGAATGTCAAATTGGAGGGATAATCATCTTGGGCTATTTTCTTGCACATCTTGGGAGACAATCCTGGAATACTGCAGACCTGGAAGTAAGTCATTAAACTTCTTAAGGGAAACCACATTCAGGGTTGTACAAGATGCTTGTACATCCAATTGTAAGCAATAGTGCCAGGACTTTGACGACTTCTTATGTGTTACTAATTAGTTTTTTCTCCTATTTAGTTACTTGAATACTTCCATATGTGTTTAATTTGAGCTCAGCATATGCACTGAACAATGCAGGTGCTTTAGATATTCTGGTAAATATCAGCAGTTTTTTTTTTGCAGAATTCTTACTTCATCAGGAAATAAATCCAAATGAGATTTGGTTGTTGTCTGAAATCCAAGTTCACTTGGATATAACAATTCTAAAATAACTCTGGGGTATAGGTACTGCACTGGTGAAATGGTATTACTAAGTGAATTTGTAGTAAAGAATTGTAAAGCTTTGCCAATCTGTTCTTTATAGTCTGGAGTGAATCTAGAGTTGGTAACCTGTGAAGCAAAATTGGAACTGCTTTTCACAATTTTCCCCGTCTCCTTTCATAGCTGGAGTTTATTTTGGTGGTAATGTACTATAATGTTTCAAGATTTTTACCTGTTTAGTTGGAAGGGATTTGGGCTTCATTGAAGATTCAGTAAGAAAGAGTCAACTCCTAGAGAGGCAAAAACTGGGATGTTGTTTAGGAGAAATTGGTTGGAATACCAGCCATTTCAGCATTGTGTTCTCATGTACCAGATCAATATGAGACAATAGGGGCTGTCCAATAACTCCTCTTGGAGATATTCGCACTTCTAATGTTGGATTGGTTTCCATTCAGAAGTGCTAGCAGAGTGCTTAACTAAACAGGAAATGTAGTTGCTATAGCCTCCATGCCAAGAAGAGAAGATTTCTTAATAAAAACAGAAAATCCTGGAAATACTCAGCAGGTCAGGCAGCATCTGTGGAGAGAGAAACAGAGTTAACGTTTCAAGTCGATGACCCTTCGTATGAACTAGAAAAAATTAGAGATGTAACAGGTTTTTAAGCAAGTGTAAGGGAAGGGAAAGGGGGGAGGGGAGGAAAGAACAAAAGGAAAGGTCTGTGATGGGGTGGAAGGCAGAAGAGATTAAGAGATAAAAGGGATGATGGTGCAAGGCAAAAGGAGATGGTAATGAGACAAGTTAAGAAATAAAAAGTGATTCTCAATAGGATGGAAATGGCTGAATCATCAACAGCTGCCATGGGAAACAGAGAAACCCCCCCACCACATCACCCCCCCCAAAAAAATAGGGGCGGGATTACGGTCTGAAATTGTTGAACTCGAAGTTGAGTCCAGAGGCTGTAAAGTGCCTAAACGAAAGATAAGATGCTGTTCCTCGAGCTTGTGTTTAGCTTAATTGGAATAGTGTAAGAGGCCGAGGACGGAGAGATAAGAGTGGGAGTGGTTGGAGATTTAAAGTGACAGGTGACCAGAAGCTCGGGGTCACGCTTACGGAGTGAACGGAGGTGTTCTGCAAAGCAGTCACCCAATCTGCATTTGGTCTCTCCAATGTAGAGGCTGCATTGTGAGTACAGTTATACTAAATTGAAAGAAGTACAAGTAAATCACTCTTTCACCTGGAAGGAATGTTTTGGGACAGTGGGAAGGGAGGAGGTAAAAGGGCAGGTGTTGCATCGCCTGTGCTTGCATGGGAAGGTGCTGTGGGAAGGGGAGGGATTGCTGGGGGTGATTCAGGAGTGGACCAGGGAGTCGCGTAGGGAGCGGTCCCTTCGGAATTTATCTGTTTTGTCTTATAACAATGCTGTGACGCGCCTTGGGATGTTTTACTACATTACAGGCATTATATGAATAAAAGTTGTTGTTGTTTGAATGCTGAAAGGTGGGGAGGGAAAAGTGTGTTTGGTGATGGGATCATGCTGGAGGTGGTGGAAATGGCAGAGGATGATCCGTTGAACATGGAGGCTGGTGGGGTGAAAGGTGAGGACAAGGGGAACCCTATCGTGGTTCTGGGAGGAAGGGGAAGGCGTGAGAGCAGAAATGTTGGAAATAGAACGGACGCGGTCGAAGGCCATGTCAACCACAGTAGAAGGGAATCCTCATTTGAGGAAAAAGGAAGGCATAACGGAAGCACTAGTATGGAAAGTGGCGTCAGAACAGATGCGACGGAGACGGAAAAACTGGGAGAATGGAATGGAGTCCTTGCAGGAAGCGGGGTGGGAGGATATGTAGTATAGGTAGCTGTGGGAGTCAGTGGGCTTATAATGAATGTTTGTCAATAGACTATCCCCAGAAATGGAGAACGAGAAGTCAAGGAAGGAAGGGAAAAGTCGGAGATGGACCATGTGAAGGTGAGGGAAGGGTGGAAATTGGAAGCAACTTGGCACTGATACAGTCATCAATGTACCAGAAAAAGAAGTGAGGGAGGGGACCTGAGTAGGACTGGAACAAAGAATGTTCCACACATCCTACGAAAAGGCAGGCTTAGCTTGGATCTATGCGGCTTCCCATAGCAACACCTTTAATTTGGAGGAAGTGAGTGGAGTGAAAAGAGATGTTGTTCAATGTGAGAACAAGTTCAGCTAGGCGTAGGAGGGTGGTGGTGGATGGGGACTGGTTGGGCCTCCGTTCAAAGAATAGGCTGAGCGCCCTCAGGCTGTCCTAGTGGGGAATGGAGGTCCATAGTGTAAAGGAGATGGTTGGGATCAGGAAACTGGAAACTATTAAAGTGGTGGAGGGCATCTGAGGAGCGGATGTAATGGGAAAAGACTGGACAAGGGGAGAAAAAATAGTCGGGATAGGAAGAAATCAGTTCCGTGGCGCAAGAACAGGCTGAAACAATGGGTCTACCAGGGCAGTCCTGTTTGTGGATCTTAGGAAGGAGGTAGAAGTAGGTGGTGTGAGGTTGGGATGCTATGAGATTGGCGGCTGTGGAATGAAGATCTCCAGAGGAGATGAGGTCAGTGATGGTCTGGGAAATGATGGCTTGATGTTTGGTAATGGGATCATGGTCCAGCGGGAGGTAGGAGGAGGTATCAGAGAGTTGGCGTTCAGCCTCTGCGAGGTAGAGATCAGTTTGCCAAAAAACAACAGCGCTACCCTTGTCAGCAGGTTTAATGACAATGTTGGGGTTGGATCTGAGAGAGTGGAGTGCTGCAAGTTCAGAGGGAGGTAGGTTGGAGTGAGTGAAGGGAGCAGAGAAATTGAGATGGCCGATGTCACGTCGGCAGTTCGCAATTAAAAGATCTAGAGAGGGTAAGAGGCCAGATGGAAGGGTCTAAGCAGAGCAAAAATTCTGAAAACGGGAGAAAGAGTCAGCTGTGCAGGGGTGGGGGGGAGGGAAGATTCCTGACCAAAGAAGTGGGCATGGAGACGAAGGCGGCGGAAAAAGAGCTCAGCATTGTGCCAAGCTCAAAATTCATTGATGTGGGGGCGTAAGGGGATGAAGCTTTGGCCTTTGCTGTGGCTGATCGTTCGGGGTCAGAGAGGGGAAGGTCAGAGGGGATAGTGAAAACACGGCCGGCTGTGAGATTGGAAGAAGGGATGGGATCAGAGGAAAGTGAAGGGGAAGAAGATTCTGGAGACGTTGGAGTCCAAGAGTTGTTGCAGCTTACAATCCTTAACACCTGAAAGGAAGAAATAACGTTTTTATTAAAGCGCCAGATGAGGCAAAGGATGAAATGGAACTGCGGACCAGGACAGCTCTGAGATAGAGTGTGTCGGTGCTGCTGAAGAGAGAGGTCTAGACCCTGCATGTGGCAGTGCATGGCGTTGAGCGTGGATCTCCAGATGGTTCGAGGTCTTGAAGATCTCTTAGTAATTTTGGTTGGCAGCTTAGCGACCCAATCCTCCATGAAGAGAGATGCGTGAGAGGTCCGAAATCAAGCTTGCGCGTGTGTCTTTCTTTCTGTCAGTTTGCCTCTGACTTGCTCTCACTCTATCTCTCACACACACACACACACACACACTTGCATAATTTATTATTTGATGTTAGAAGAATAAGGAATTAATTGGAAAACCATGTTCTCTTCATCCATATAATTTATGTGCACATAAACTATTTTACAGTCGGCCTTGTCTCAGTCCGCCTCCTGAAAGATGGGAGAAATGGAAGTAATGGCACTTGTGAGTCCACAATATCCAATACACATGAGGGATCTTGTACTGTGTCTCGGTCATTCTATAATTTTAACCAGATAGCGGGTAATAAAGATACACTCCAGATTGCGGACCATGAAAGGTCCATATACAGAAGCGAGTGGTGATGCTGAACCATACTGAATATCTAGCAAACCCAAATTTTGTAACAGCCAAATTGCAAACTTAGTGCCAGAGCAAAACTTGCAGTGCAAGGAAAGGTTATTAACCGGTAAACTCTTCTCCCTGTGGTTGAGGAGCTCCTCCCGGAGTCACAGTGCTGATTTCGTTCCCTATGGGGCACAACGGACATGATTTTTGCAGCACGACAGCTGCAGGAAAAATGCAGGGCCCTTATACATGGCCGCCTTTGACCTTACAAAGGCATTTGACACTGTCAACTGCGAGGGTCTATGGAGTGTCCTCCTCCGTTTTGAATGCCCCCAAAAGTTCGTCACCATCCTCCGCCTGCTCCACGATGACATGCAGCCCGATCCTTACCAACGGATCCATTACAAACCCAATCCACGTCCGGACCGGGGTCAAACAGGGCTGCGTCATCGCCCCAACCCTCTTCTCAATCTTCCTCACTGCCAAGCTCCCTGCTGGAGTAGAACTAAACCACAGAACCATTGGGAACCTGTTCAACCTTCGCCATCTCCAGGCCACCCCAAGACCACTCCAACCTCTGTCGTCGAGCTACAGTACGCGGACGACGCCCGAGTCCGCGCACATAGAGGCTGAACTCCAGGACATAGTTGATGTATTTATTGAAGCGTACAAAAACATGGGCCTTACACTAAACATCCGTAAGACAAAGGTCCTCCACCAGCCTGTCCTCGCCGCACAGTACTGCCCCCCAGACATCAAGATCTACGGCGCGGCCCTGGACAACATGGACCATTTCCCATACCTTTGGAGCCTTTTATCAACAAGAGCAGACATTGACAATGAGATTCAATACCGCCTCCAGTGCGCCAGTGCAGCCTTCGGCCGCCTGAGGAAAAGAGTGTTTGAAGACCAGGCCCTCAAAACTGCCACCAAGCTCATGGTCTACAGGGCTGTAGTAATACCTGCCCTCCTTTATGGCTCAGAGACATGGACCATATACAGTAGGCACCTCAAGTCGCTGGAGAAATACCACCAACGATGTCTCCGCAAGATCCAACAAATCCCCTGGGAGGACAGACGCACCAACATTAGCGTCCTTGACCAGGCCAACATCCCCAGAATTGAAGCACTGACTCGGCGCCCTCCCGAATGCACTTCCTCCACTTAGGGTGATCTTTGGCCAGGGACTCTCAGGTGTCAGTGGGGATGTTGCACTTTATCAGGGAGGCTTTGAAGGTATCCTTGCAACCTTTCCTCTGCCCACCTTTGGCTTGTTTGCTGTGAAGGAGCCCCGAGTAGAGCGCTTGCTTTGGGAGTCTCGTGTCTGGCATGTGAACAATGTGGCTTGCCCAGCGGAGCTGATCAAGTATGGTCAGTGCTTCAATGCTGGGGATGTTGGCCTGGTCAAGGATTCTAACGTTGGGGCATCTGTCCTCCTAGGAGATTTGCAGGATCTTGCGGAGACATCATTGTTGGTATTTCTGCAGCGACTTGAGGTGTCCATGAGCCATACAGGAGGGCGGGTATTACGACATCCTTGTAGACATGAGCTTGGTGGCAGATTTGAGGACCTGGTCTTCGAACACTCTTTTCCTCAGGCGGCCAAAGACAGCATATTGATTGATTTACTGGATAAATGAATATGGTGTGGTACTATGATATACGGACCAGAAGATATCAAATTTGAATCCAGGTCTGTGCTGGGTTAGCTGGTCTCAGCCAGCATGTAGTTAGAAACTAGCGCTAGGAATGGAAAAAAATCAGCCAAGGTTTTGCCTTCTGATTGCTGTCTATCAATCGTGCTAGAAAATGTGGGTGTCTGAATGTTAAATGATCTCAAGACTGGGTTTGTGATGCTATATGGTCAAGCAGTTTGATGACACTCATTGTCTAAGTTCATAGTAACTGAATTGTTAATTGGCCATGGAACAATATCGGAACATGAGTTAGCACTTGAAGGAGAGGGGGAAAATACTGGCAAAATAATATATTTTAATGATGGATAGAGGCACTTAGTGGAGCTGCCCACCAGTACAAATAGAATATAGAATGTCGTAATCTGGACTGAGCTCATTAATGGAGCTGCCTCCTGTGTATTGGTGAACAGCTCCTTTATCTTTCTGTATAGATTTGACGCCTGAGCTTTAGCATGAACAATAACAGTTTTTACACTTTTCCTCATTTAGTTCAGATTCTGGAACATGAGTTTCTGTGGCCAGAGGCCCAGATTTATACTACTAAGTCTGGCTCTCTTATAGCTGGCAGAATTACAGATCCATAAACAAACTGGATCTACGATTCTCCTAGGATATGGGAACCAGATTCAATAATGTAAATGCGGGTGTGGGGGGTGGTGGGGGGGGGGGGGAAGAGAGAGTGGGGGGGGTCATCTCACTGAACACTGGTCTTTTGGTATTAAAGTGGTTCAAAATAGTTTTTACAGTGCTGTTCCATACATTGCCTAAAGAGGGCGCTGTGCCCCAGTGTTCTCATATCTGAGTAGGACTGCAAGTCATGTACACTCATTAAATAACAAACAGATTACTCTTAAATGACAAGCAGATTCATTTTTAAATGTTCTTTTTTTAAACATAAAGGGGAAAGAAATTCACTATTGCCCCGTTTGG
The DNA here is from genome assembly GCF_044704955.1 of Pristiophorus japonicus. Taxonomy (NCBI): domain Eukaryota; kingdom Metazoa; phylum Chordata; class Chondrichthyes; family Pristiophoridae; genus Pristiophorus; species Pristiophorus japonicus. The sequence continues at coordinate 219,156,937 of NC_091984.1, read as the reverse complement.
GTCATGAATTTTTAAAAGTTTGTAAAGTTAGCGCCAGGCATTAATGGTTTCAAACTTTTACAACATTCGACGCTTGTGCTCCAAGAAGGAAATGGAGCGCTAAATCGATTGCTCCGTTTCCTTCCTGGAGCTCTAACTAAAGCAGATGGGGTGGAGACCAGTGTGCAACGCTGCCGCATTCAAAGGACCCTTCCCTCCCTTAAAAGGAAGGGCCATCGCTGCAAGAGAAGGCTGAAAGAAAGAAAAGAAAGACTTGCATTTATATAGTGCCTTTCACGACCACCGGACGTCTCAAAGCGCTTTACTGCGAATGAAATCTTGAGGGGTGATCTAATTGAGGTCTTTAAAATTCTGAAGAGGTTTGATAGGTTCGACGTAGATAATATGTTTCCACTTCCAAAACTAGGGGCCGCAAGTATAAGATTGTCACTATTAAATTTAATACGGAATTCAGGAGGAACTTCTTTATCCAGAGATGTGGAAATCACTATCGCATGGAGTGGTTGAGGCAATAAGGGAAAGCTAGATAATTCCATAAGGAAGAAAGGAATAGATGGATATGCTGATGGCGTTAGATGAAGAGGGGTGGGAGGTGTGTGTGGAGCATAAACATCGGCATGGACCATTTGGGCTGTACCTTCTAAAACAAGCATAGAAAACAAAGAGAAAAAAATGATGCCCTTTACGTTATATTGCAACATCAGCAACTTTTTCTCTGCTTCTCTGTATAGCAGCAGATAGGCAAATGGCTGGTTACCACCATATGGGAAGAAGCCCAAGAGACAGGCTAAGAGGTCAATCCACCTGGTTCAAAGCTGCCTGCGCATCTCTCATTGGACCCAAATTTCCCCAGGAGTTGCTCTGTTTTTTTTGAGCAACTAGATTTTTTTTTGGAGTAACTTAAAAATCGCAATTCTCCCCATTTAATGTGCTCCAGTGTAAGTGAGTTAGTTAGGTTTTTTTTTTAGTTTCGTTTTTTTTCAAAAGGGGGCGTAACCAGGCACTTAAGTAAGTTTAGCCATTTAAGTAAGTTTAGCCATCTAAAGGTTACTCCAAACTAACTTAGGCCAGCGTATGAGGCCACTTGTGTCCGCTCTGAAAAACCTTGCGGTGAAATAAGAAATCAGTGCAGGTAGCCAGAGATGGGGCCGGGGGGGGGGGGGGCGGGTGGGTGGGTGAAGGGACGTGAGAGGATTCTGAAATGCACTAATCACCTTCACAACATCTTCATCACAACATCTTCACAACATCATCAATAATAAATGAAAAATAAATCAATTACTAAAAAATAAAAAGTCCTACCTCGCCGACTGCAGCGAACCGGCAAGCCCTTCAGCCAGGGCTAAGGGCGGGAAGCTCGCTCTTGCTTCCCCGGGCTCCTCCAGCTCCTGCTCCTGCTCCCCTGGCTCCTCCAGCTCCTGCTTCCCCGGGCTCCTCCAGCTCCTGCTCCTGCTCCCCCGGGCTCCTCCAGCTCCTGCTCTCCTGGGCTCCTCCAGCTCCTGCTCCCCCGGGCTCCTCCTGCTCCCCCGGGCTCCTCCAGCTCCTGCTCTCCTGGGCTCCTCCAGCTCCTGCTCCTGCTCCTGCTCCCCTGGGCTCCTCCAGCTCCTGCTCCTGCTCCCCCGGGCTCCTCCAGCTCCTGCTCTCCTGGGCTCCTCCAGCTCCTGCTCCCCCGGGCTCCTCCTGCCCCCCCGGGCTCCTCCAGCTCCTGCTCTCCTGGGCTCCTCCAGCTCCTGCTCCTGCTCCTGCTCCTGCTCCCCTGGGCTCCTCCAGCTCCTGCTCCTGCTCCCCTGGGCTCCTCCAGCTCCTAATCCCCTCGGGTTCCTCCAGCTCCTGCTCCTGCTCCCCCGGGCTCCTCCAGTTCCTGCTCCCCTGGGCTCCTCCACCTCCTGCTGCCCCGGGCTCCTCCAGTTCCTGCTCCTGCTGCCCCGGGCTCCTCCAGCTCCTGCTCCTGCTCCCCTGGGCTCCTCCTGCTCCTGCTCCCCCGGGCTCCTCCAGCTCCGGCTCCTGCTTCCCCAGGCTCCTCCAGCTCATGCTCCCCCGGGCTTCTCCAGCTCCTGCTTCTGCTCCCCCGGGCTTCTCCAGCTCCTGCTCCTGCTCCTCCGGGCTCCTCCAGCTCCTGCTCCTGCTTCCCTGGGCTCCTCCAGCTCCTGCTCCTGCTCCCCCAGGCTCCTCCAGCTCCAGTTCCTGCTGCCCCGGGCTCCTCCTGCTCCTGCTCCTTCACCCCCAGGCAGGTCTAAGTGAGCATGGGAAGGCAGCGGCCTCTCCCACATAGCCTGCAGAGCGTCACAGAGATTTGGGCTGTGAGGAGCTACTGCACATGCGTGCACACTCTAGCGCGCATGTGCAGAGGTCCCGGCACTGTTTTCAGCGCCGGGACCTGGCTCCACCCCAGAATCCAGTTGCCACGCTGCACCACCATCGAGGAGAGGCTGGGGAGCGGCCAAACTTGGCCTGAGAATTTTTGGCGCCCTTTTTGTTCCAGAAAAGCGGCGCACCTCTGGTGAGTGCACCAGAAATCTGTACTGGCCAACTTTGGGCCCATGGTTTCCAATTGTTAATATCGAGACGCTGCCTTGTGGAGCAATCTTCACACTTACCAAACATTACTGACTAAATTTAACTGCAGCATTTGGCAGATCATTTCTCAAAGCTGATATGGTTTCTATGCAGAGGACTATCCTCTTAATTTTCAGCTACGGGGACAAGGGCCTTGACTTTTTCAGCACCTGAAATGAAAGAGTGGGATATGGGTTAGCTTTTAATGTTAAGAGAGAGATGGGGCCAATCTACAGATCTTGCAGACATTTCTGTGTTCACAAGTGTTGCAGCCACAGTGTATATCCCCTTTAAGAGATGTTGGCTGACTTTAAGTGGCGTCTCAAGTCCAGTTCTCCCCCCATCCCCACTCCGTCCACTATCTCCAAAACAGGTGCACAGCCAATAAGCAGCTCCAGTAGTGCTAGTTCTGCGCATCACTCCTTATAATGAGCTTCCACCACAAATCCCATGTTGTCCTTGAGCCCACATGATATGGTATATGAAGGATGCGGAATGAAGAAAAAAAGATAGACTACCTGCATGGTAGTATTTTCTTCATTGTTTTAAGGATATGGAACATTTACACACCACAATCCCACTCATTCATCCCCACAAGCTCTGAAACAATACACTTTAGAGGGCAGGGGTTAATAGTAATTGGTAGTGTTAGTTTAGCTTTAGGATAAAATGAACTGTGCAGTGACATAAATCTTGGGCTTTTTACAATGCAGGGCACCATTTCTGGCACCATCTATCTGCAATGCCATGACGTCTTCTTCTGTGTGCTTAGCAAGAGGTTTCCTAGAATCTATGAAACTAGTTTATTGTCCAAACTGCATGGGGTGGATGCATATCATTCAAAGAATGAAGACGACTCTTATCAGGTAGTTATTCTGCCTTGGTCCTTAAGTTGTGTAAAGGCCTTAAATTTGTTCCAAAATATGTTTGCCTGCTTCAGAAAGTTCAAAAAATGTTCACTGACGATTCACCTTTCTTGGTTAGAATTTGCCTGTTAGCTAAGGTTTCAAGAACTGAAATTTATGATGTGCTCTTTTTAGCAAAGTGATAAATCTGTTTCAGAATAATTAAAACAGAATTTTTCTGAGCCCTGAGGGAATCTGAGGGGCAGAACTGGAGCAATCCCAATCCTCTGAAATGACAGGAAAAGGTCAGTGTAGTCCTTTTTGTTGCTTGTTTCAGTGGGCCAATAATATCTGGCTGGTTGAAGAAACCCCCCTTGGCATTGTTACGGAAATGATGCAATAAACTAGCCTTTCTAAAAACATCCATCAGTGGAACAATGAATCTTTGGGCTGGTCACGGGTAATTACAAAAGCTTCAGGCTCAATTAATCACCTCTCCATTTGGAATATTGTGGGAACTGGGAAAGCATTCACAGCACAAGCTTTAATGCTCCCTTTTTGGATTAAAGACACTTATTGGAAGCCAATCGCTATTAGAGCCAAATCTTGAATTCTGTTGCAGTCATAATTTTTAATGCATCAGTCAAAGGACTTCTGCTAATTGTTTTCCCCTTCCAGATTTTCTCCTCTTCTCTCCTGAAGGTAGTGACTTAAAATAAGGTATATCATCATCATAGGCAGTCCCTCGGAATCGAGGAAGACTTGCTTCCACTCTTAAAATGAGTTCTTAGGTGGCTGAACAGTCCAATACGAGAGTCACAGGTGGAACAGATAGTCGTTGCGGGAAGGGGTGGGTGGGACAGGTTTGCCGCACTCTCTTTCCGCTGCCTGTGCTTGATTTCTGCATGCTTTCGGCGCTGAGACTCGAGGTGCTCAGCGCCCTCCCGGATGCACTTCCTCCATTTAGGGCAGTCTTTGGCCAGGGATTCCCAGGTGTCAGTGGGGTTGTCGCATTTTATCAGGGAGGCTTTGAGGGTGTCCTTGTAACACTTCCGCTGCCCACCTTTGGCACGTTTGCCTTGAAGGAGTTCCGAGTAGAACACTTGCTTTGGGAGTCTCGTGTCTGGCATGCGAACTATGTGGCCTGCCCAGCGGAGCTGATCAAGTGTGGTCAGTGCTTCAATGCTGGGGTGTTGGCCTGGTCGAGGACGCTAATATTGGTGCGTCTGTCCTCCCAGGGGATTTGTAGGATCTTGCAGAGATATCGTTGGTGGTATTTCTCCAGCGACTTAAGGTGTCTACAGTACATGGACCATGTATAGTAAAATAAGGTATAGTTCCACTGATAGCCACATGTGAGTATACATCGTTGTGTTCAAGGAGAAATTCTGACAGCTGAGCTCAATCATTCCTGCCCTCGTCTCCATTTGTATGCACCTTCCAGCAGGAAATCACTGGATAACATGCAAACTGATTTTCCTTTCAGATCCACCCCCCCCACCCCCCATCCCTAGCCCAAGGTTACTGAGGGCAATTGTAGAAGCTGAGATCAGCTATCTCAGCCTAGAGATCAAACATTCCTAATCTTATGACTTAGTGCATTAACTCCCTGAAGTATCAAGGTAACACACAGAAAGTAATAATTTTCCACAATTTTGTAATATAAAATTGGAGCCATATACAAAAGCAAGGAATGTTTGTAATAGTATTGTAGAGAATGGCTCAAGAAAAGAATTTCCTGCAATAATTCCCTCAAGACTATCGCCCCAAGTTTCCACACGCGGCAAAACAGGCGCCCCTCCGAGCTGGGCGCCCGTTTTTCGCGCCGAAAACGGCGCCTGAAAAAAAACGCGCTATTCTCGAGCGCTTTGCAGCTCGATGGCTGCTTGGCGCGGCGCACAGAGGGCGGAGCCTACACTCGCGCCGATTTTGTAAGTAGGAGGGGGCGGGTACAATTTAAATGAGTTTTTTTCGTGCCGGCAACCCTGCACATGCGCGTTGGAGCGTTCGAGCACGCGCAGTGTGAAGGAAACATTAGCACTCGGCCGGCCATTTTAAAAAGTGCTGCAGAAAAAGTGAAAATTTGTTTATTGAACCCTTGCAACGGCTTGTATTTTAATTTTCTTGATATTTCTGTGTGTGAGGGTGAGGGAGTGCATTCTGTAATTAAAGATAGAGTGTGATAAATGGGACACATGCACTTGTTTGAGACTATTCAAATTCTTTGTAGCTGTTCAATTTTTAAAAATTTTTAATAAAACCACATTGCCCTTCCATGATCAGCACTGAGGCTTCTTGCAGCTTTCTCCCCCAGCCGTCCGTCGGGCCCAACGGCAAACAGCTGCCTCAAGTACTGAGGCTTCTTGCAGCTTTCTCCCTCCCTCCCCCTGCTGTCCGTCGGGCCCGACGGCAAACGGCTGCCTCAAGTACTGAGGCTTCCTGCAGCCTTCTCCCTCCCTCCCCCTGCCGTCGGTCGGTCCCGACGGCAAACCACTGCCTGAAAGGCCTGCCTGAAGCACTTTGTATAATATTTGTATAAGTATAACTAAGGATTTATTGTAGAATTTAATGACTTCCCTTCCCCCCCCTCCCCCCCCCCCCCCACCTCGTTCCCGACACCTAATTTGTAACCTGCGCCTGATTTTTTAATGTGTAGACAAGGTTTTTTCAAGCCTACAAAAATCTTCACCTGCTCCATTCTAAGTTAGTTTGGAGTACGTTTTCACTGTGGAAACTTTCAAATCAGGCGTCAGTGGAAAAAAAAAATTCTGTTCAAAAGTGAAACTGTTCTACCTGACCAGAACTGCAGAAAACTTAAATGTGGAGAATTGCGATTTCTAAGATACTCCGTTCTCCACCAGTTGCTCCTAAAAATCAGGAGCAAATCATGTGGAAACTTGGGGCCTATAATTCATCATTTCGAATGAAGAATTTTGTCCGAAATGTTAACCTTTTGAGGCTGGCTCAATTACAGTATTGTTTTTATTTAAGATTTACAACATTACTATTTTTCTATGTTTCTCAACAAGTTTATCCTCTCTCTTTTCATGAGCGTGTTGACTCTTTGCTGAGATACAATTTCACAAGTGCTGGAAGTGGCATTATTTATGTGTGAGCCTTGTTCGTATGTTAGGAATCATTGGACTGCCTTCAAGACCAGAATCCTATGCCAATTTCCATTCGCTAACTCGGGGACCCTGAGGCTAACTGTAGTGTCCCCCCTATGCCCCAGCTAAATCAGCACAGAATAGAGCTCAAATATGACCTTGCTTGTACGGCTCAGCTATTTTCCATGTATTCTCTGCTTTTTTGCGGGGCATTGGGAAAAAAAGTTTTGTTTTTATCTCAATAATTAATTTTACTATTTGAATTTGCACAAATGGTACTGCTGTCGCCAAAGGGTATGAAGCTTCAGGCAGCAAGATGATGTGTTCTAGTCCTCAACAGAAGTAGTAGTACTCCTTCATCCTTGGAGGTTGTTTGTGCATTGCTCAGCCATACTGATCTGTAATCAGAACTATCACTGCTTCCCTCCAGGCTTTGAAAACTGCTTATAAATTGCCAGAAGAAAAGATTTAACAGATGGTGATTTTTTTTTAATTGTCCACATCTGTCAATAATTTTTAAAATGCATAAACTAGGCTTCCAATGAGGAAAACATGGTATCCTGCTGAGTTTTATTGGGGTGGAGTACGTCTTGTGCCCTGCTTATACTGGCACACAGGGGTCTTATTGGCTCATAGTCAGCTGCAGTCAGACTTCTGAATGTAATCTGCTTGAATTGTAGATGATGAATTGGTTCCACTTTAAACCAGATCTACCTCTGACTCTTTCACACCGGTGCCAATTGAGATATAAACCAGAATAACCTGGCAACATGCTGGATGCCAAATTGTAAATGCCATATCCTTGGCATCACTGGTTACACCCCTCCACATGCTGTATTCATTTAGGTGTACCTCTGCTGAGTTTAAATTAGCATATAAAATATGTTTTGCTTATGCCAATGGATAAAGTGAGGTACTCCCACACAGCGAGGCATCACGAAATCAGAGGCATTGTCAGCATGTTGTACACTTTGAAACACTTGGCTGAAAAACCTACCATCCATCTTAGCTGGGAACTGTACCTAAAAAGATATGGTGGGTAGGGAACAAAAAACCCCACTAATGAGTATCTATAATAATAATAGTCAGTTTTTGTCTGTCCCGGGGCAGGGACAGGACCGGGGACGGGGGTTGGGAGCACGTGGTCCACACTGGTGACAGTTGCACCAACCAATGGGCGATCAGGATCGCCCGGCTTCACAACCAATCAGGGCAGGGAGCGATGGCGCAAATTTTTAAAGTTTGATTGACGCTGGGTCTGCTCCAATGAGGAGGCGGTAATGGATGCAGCGGGGTCAATGGGCCCATGCACCGGGGGGGTGGGGTGGGGGGGGCCTTTCCCGGCATTGCTGCGGAGCCGAGAAGAGCGCGTGGCAGGAGGGAGCGGGTGATGGGGGGGGGGGAGAGATAGAGAGGGAGGAAGAGGGGAAAGAGAGGGAGGGAGAGGGAGGGCAGAGAAGGAGAAGGAGGGGGAGAGAGAGAGAGAGACTGAGAGGGAGGGAGAGAGAGACGGAGGGGGAGGGAGGGAGAGACGGGGAGAGAGGGAGGGCGAGAGAGAGCAGAGGGAGGGAGGACATCAGTGTTGATTCTATAGACAAAGAAGATTATAACAGTCTAAACAAGTACTGTTGCAATAAAGATACTGATTTGACCGCAAATATTTTGCAAGTCTCTGCTAGTTTAAAAATGATCCTTATTCCTGCAATGCTGCACCAAAATTATTTGGAAAGTGCCTCAGTTTTAAGAACTAGTGAACATTGGAGCTGTACTATAGAGCAGCATTACGCTGTTTGAAAAATCAATGGAGGTGTTTAAAAGGAAAATTGATGCTGACTTGGGAAGTAAGAATGTTACGGAATATTGTGAAACTGCAAGAGCATTAGAATAAAAGGCAGACATGCCAAGGGTAACAACTCATGGATTTGTCTCAATGGGCCAAATGGCCTATTTCTGTTCCTATGTTATGTTAAATTTATAACTGTTTTATATTGTTTAAAGTATTGCATTTTTAACAATGATTTTAAGATAATTGGCATAAGTTCACTAAGATCCAAATTTTCTTACACTGTAGTATCTAATTGTTTCCAAAATAATTCATCACTCTGTGTGGAGAAGGATTTCCCGATCTCTGGTCTAAACTTATCATTTACTAGTTTGAACTTGTGTCCTCTAGTTCTACTCTCACATGTTAATTTCAACTAATATTCCAGGTTTACTTTTTCTATACTTGTATGCCGCCATTGAGAGCACCTATTGTCTCTTCTTCAGTCCTCCCGCGAAACTCAAGATGTTTGACACCAAGGATCACCCTCGCAGCTCTTGAATGTTTCTCTGGTTGCTTAGCGGCCACTTTGCATGAAATTTCTGAATCTGATTATTTATCTGGCTATGGTGTGATTGTGTAGTGATAAAGGGCTCAATTTTGCCCAAAGCTGTGTTTTGGCGTATTGCCAGAGTTACGGCCGTTTTTCTAGGCCAGAACTACACCCAAAAATAAATATGCTCTATTTTTCAAAATTGGCGCCGCGCAGTCTGTCCTGTAGCCTCAGGGGGTGGAGCCTACTGTCTGCGCTGAAAAAGCGATGCCGCCCCTTCTGCGCATGCATGAAAAAAAAGGAAGTTTTTGACGTGATTCCTATGGGCATGCATGCGTGGTACAGCTCCCAGTCTGCAATTGGCCATTTTTAAAGAGCCAGTTATGTGTAAGAACTTTAATTCTCATTGGAAAAATCAGAGTTGCAATACAAGATGCAACGCGGCACAAAGACCAAGAATTTCTTACAGGATGAAGTGGAGGTACTAGTTACTGTGATTGAGGGCAGATGGCAGAAGCTGGACATCAGCAAAGGTCACATAAAAGTTCCACCCAAAGAAATGAAGAAACGCTGGAACCAACTTGCACAAGATTACTGTGCAATGGTGATCACACCGAGATCTGGAGGCCAGTACAAAAAGAAGTGGCAGAACCTTGGTCAAGTCGGTAGTGCAAGTAATATTTTCATTTTTCAATGGAATTGCAATTGTAAATGTGACCATCTGTATATGACCCACCCAGCAGAAAGACACCTCCTCTAAAAAGTTATATTTTCATCTTTGAAGAGGAAAGTGGCACACAACAAATGAGAAAGAACTCGAACAGGAGGAGGCCCGGCAAATCTGCAGCTACTGACACCCTTGGAAGTGAGGGTCACTGCTTTGATGGGTCCTGTCTGGAGAAAAGCAACCACCACTGCACAAGCTGGGCCCACACTCGAGGGAGAGGGTAAGTCCTGCAAATTCCACAACCTGGCTTTCCTAAATGTTAAGTACTGCGCGGGCTAGCCATGCTTCGGTTCAAGGAAATTTCTCCGTCAGCTACGCTTCGGTTGATGCAATGTGCTATCATTCATCGTGGTCCTTCAAATCAGCCTGCTGCCTGCGCTGTGTGAGCCTACTCATACCACCCTGCCCCCTCCTCTGCTGCTAACCATTTGTCTGTTCTGTTACATTTTGCAGAACTTGAGGCCAACCCTGACGAGGCTGAAGAAGATTTAGATGTGGACGAGCCTGAAGAGGAGAACATCTTCCAATCCCGCCTTCCAGACCAAGAACATAGGGGTGGGGGTGAGGGGCAGGGGATGGATGAAGTCCCTACTGTTGTACTCATTTTGGAGGAGGTGCAGGTGCTGCCATTGAGGTGCTAGCCCCTTCCCTGAGTAATGGTTTGAGTGTTGGTGGGAAATTCCATAGTTTCCCACCATCCGAGGCTGCAGGTCCCAGTGGGATGCAGCAAGGCACACCCAGGGCATAACTGTCCGAAGCTGCGGGTTCCAGTGGGATGCAGTGAGGCACACCCAGGGTCCCACCGTCCAAGGCTGCGGGTCCCAATGGGATGCTGCGAGCCACACTCTGGGTGAGGAGGGGAAGGAGAGCTCAACCACACTCTCCTGAGGAGCAGGATCTAACAGATGTGGTTCAGATGATGGCAATGAGTGCGGAGAGCATTGACCTTACGCGATCACTCCTGGACACCATCAATGGGGTGGGTGATGAGGTATCGGGACTGTTGGGAGAAGTAACAACACTCTCATGAGAAATGGGGACGCTGTCCAGGAACATGAGGGAGGTAATATCTCAGTCAGCTGAAACCATGTCAGTGCATATGAGGTAGGGAATGTCGCAGGTAGCTGAGACACTGTCGGCGAACATGAGGGAGGGAATGTTGGAGGTAGTTGAGACAGGGCACATGAGGGAGGGAATTTTGGAGTTAGCTGCTGCAATAAGGGAACACGGCCAGACCTCACGCCCATTAACAGAATCAACTGTTAAGTTTCTGGTCAATGGTGACCCCCAGGATGTTGATGGTGGAGTATTCAGCGATAGTAATGCCGTTGAATGTCAAGGGGCGATGGTTAGACTCTCGATTGTTTTAGATAGTCATTGCTTGGCACTTGTGTGGCGTTAGAGGGAGTTAGATATGACCCTTACGGCTAAAGGGATCAAGGCGTATGGAGAGAAATCAGGAAATGGGAACTGAGGTGAATGATCAGCCATGATCTTATTGAATGGTGGTGCAGGCTCGAAGGGCCGAATGGCCTACTCCTGCACCTATTTGCTATGTTTCTATGTTTCTAACTGCCACTCCCACTCCAATCCGCAGACCAGCCTTCCACATTACCGGCCCGCCCCCCCATCAAGAAGTGCGCATTACCCGAGATGTTCGAAAGAATAAGTTTGGTACCAATCCGAGAAACGCTGCGCCACCGCCTGTGGGCAGGGGTGGAGTCACCAAGATCAAGCGCAGCGGGCGGTCATAGAATAAAGTGAAGGAGAGATGGGGGCTGCATTTCTTTGCTGCTATTGTTGTTGTTATTATTGTTACTGTTGTAACTGTTCTCAAATTAAAAGTTTTTTGTAAGTTATGTAAATTTACAAGTTTAAAAGTTGGTAAGTGATCTTAAAGTTTGTAAGTGATTTTAGAGTTTGTAAGTGATCTTAAGTGAAAACGTTAAAGTTTGATACAAGAATATGTTTATTAAAGTTAAGTTCAGTGCAAACAAATATTTGTTAAACTTTTGAATGAAATATATTTTAAATTATAACTGAATCATTTACATTATTTGTTCCATTATTAACACAACTTTTGAAGTAAACAAGAATCATTGTGGGGTGCCGCAGGTATCAGTGCTGGGATCCCAAATATTTACAATCTATATTAACGACTTGGAAGAAGGGACTGAGTGTAACTTAGCCAAGTTTGCTGACGATACAAAGATGGGAGGAAAAGCAATGTGTGAGGAGGAAACAAAAAAATCTGCAAAAGGACATAGACAGGCTAAGTGAGTGGGCAAAAATTTGGTAGATGGAGTATAATGTTGGAAAGTGTGAGGTTATGCACTTTGGCAGAAAAAAAATCAAAGAGCAAGTTATTATTTAAATGGAGAAAGATTGCAAAGTGCTGCAGTACAGCGGGACCTGGGGGCACATGTGCATGAAACACAAAAGGATAGTATGCAGGTACAGCAAGTGATCAGGAAGGCCAATGGTATCTTGGCCTTTATTGCAAAGGGGATGGAGTATAAAAGCAAGGAGGTCTTGCTACAGTTATACAGGGTGTTGGTGAGGCCACACCTGGAATACAGCATGCAGTTTTGGTTTCCATATTTATGAAAGGATATACTTGCTTTGGAGACAGTTCAAAGAAGGTTGACTAGGTTGATTCTGGAGATGACGGGGTTGACTTATGAGGAAAGGTTGAGTAGGTTGGGCCTCTACTCATTGGAATTTAGAAGAATGAGAGGTGATCTTATCGAAACGTATAAGATTATGAGGGGGCTTGATGGGGTGGATGCGGAGGGGATGTTTCCATTGATGGGGGAGATTAGAACTAGAGGGCATAATCTTAGAATAAGGGGCTGTCCATTTAAAACAGAGATGAGGAGAAATCTCTTCTCTCTGACGGCTGTAAATCTGTGGAATTCGCTGCCTCAGAGAGCTGTGGAAGCTGGGACATTGAATAAATTTAAGACAGAAATAGACAGTTTCTTAAACGATAAGGGAATAATGGGTTATGGGGAGTGGGCAAGAAGTGGACCTGAGTCCATGATCGGATCAGCCATGATCATATTAAATGGCGGAGCAGGCTCGAGGGGCCGTAAGGCCTACTCCTGCACCTATTTCTTATGTTCTTATTTCCATCATTTGTTCCATTAACACAACACAACATTACGGAACAGGTCCAAACAGTAAACATGGTCCATGTGGAATAGTTACCGCTGAGCCTTCAGGCAGCAAAGAGTTCACAGATGAGCTGCTGGCGCAAGGCTCGAGCAATCATTAAAGGGACATGACGGCCCGCCCTCCTTCGCCATCGTGCTCCGGGTTCAGGTAGTTGCATGGCTTCCTCGTCCTCGTCCTCCTCCTCGACATCTGCATCTTCCTCATCATTATCATCAGCCACTCTGACCTCAGGTGGGTCTTCTACTACCAGCTGCTGCTGCCTCATGATGGCTAAGTTATGCAGCATGCAGCACACAACAGTGAACTGACCGACAATCTCAGGGGAGTATAGCAAGTAGCCTCTACAATGGTCCAGGCATCGGAAATGCTGTCCCAAGATGCCAATGGTCCTCTCTATTATGCTGCACATTGCAATGTGCGACATCTTGTATTCCTGGTCAGCTTCCATCCGGGTTATGTGTAGGGGCGTCATGAGCCAGGTGGCGAGGCTGTACCCTTTGTCTCCCAGCTCTGCCCTTCTGTCTGCTGCTGAAACATGGCAGATATAACACTCTCGCATAGGATGAACGCATCATGGTGCTCCCAGGGTATCTTGCATCAACTGACATGATGTGATGCATGTCATCACACATGAGCTGCACATTAATGGAGTGAAAGTCTTTTCTGTTCCTGTATATCTCGGAATCCTCCAAAGGTGCTCGCAAGGCGATGTGGGTACAATCAATGCAGCCCTGTAACTTTAGGAAGCCAGCAATCCTGGAGAAGCCCACAGCCCTGTCATGCATTGCCTGGGCCGTCATGGGGAACTTTATGTAGTCATTCCTCTGGGCATATAGTGCAGCAGTTACCTGCCAAATGCAGACATGTGTTGCATGTTGAGAAATGGCGCACACATCCCCAGTTGTAGCTTGGAACGATCCAGATGCATAGAATGAAAGTGCAGTTGTAACCTTCACTTCAACTGACAAAGCAGTCCGCCTGATGCTTCTAGGTTGCAGGTCAGCATTTACCAACTCACAAATCTCAGTTACAACTGCTTTGTGAAAACGCAGGCTTCTGACACAGTCTGCATCACTCAGGTGCAGGTATGAACGCCTGTCTCGATATACCTGACTTGGGTAAGGCTTCCTGCCTATAACCCTATGGGCTCTGAGGTTCCTCAAGCGATGACATCGAATCATGCAAAAGGCTTGCACAAGGTATGGCATTGTCAGTATTGCCCCCATGCTTAAATTTTACCTTTGAAAGAAGCTGAAAATGGCAGGCAGGCACAACAAGGTTCTTTGTTCTCTCTCCCCACAGGTCTGTATGGACCACACCCAGTTCTGAGCAGGCGCAGTGATCGACCACCCCCCCCCTCCCCCCACCCCCCGGGCTACATTTGATGAGTACTGCAGTCTTGCGATGCCTTCCGATCACCTTCCACAGCCCCCCAGCCATCCGGGGCTTGATTTGATGGGTAGTGCAGTCTTGTGATGCCTTCCGATCACCTTCCACAGCCCCCCGCCTCACCGCCCGGGCTTCTTTTGCAGCCGAGCCCGAGCTCCTGTGTCTGGGCGCGGAACCGATTATGCCGGCCGACGCTCCGATCCTCCAGCCCCGTTTGCAGATGTTCAGTGGTAGCGTGTCAGTTGAAAAAATATGTAAACTTACAGAATTCCATCAAACTTCCATTTCTGTGTTATAAGGTAAAAAAATGTAATCTTTATTATGTATATTTAAGTCTTCTTGACTCCCTCCAAAACTGACTCCCTCTGGGCTGAAAAACAATGGCGTCTTTCCACGCCGATTTTTCAATGTGCGCTGCTTTTTCTTAAATCACCAGAAGGTTTTTTGGGAGTGGTCACATACACCGACCTAGGAGAATTTTTGGGGGGCAAACTTCCATAATTGACAAAAACTGCCGCAGACATCAGGTTATGCCCCCTATGACGCAAAGAAAAACTAACCGTAAAAAATCGTAATTAACTGAGTTACGCTGGCGCACATTCATTGGGGAAACTTAAATTTTTTTAACTTACAACAAAAAAAGCGACACACGCCAAAAAAATGGCGCAAATCACTGGGGAAAATTGAGCCAAAGTTTCTATACTAGTAATTCAGAGGTCTGGACTAATAATTCAGAGAATGTGAGTTCAAATCCCACCGTAGAAGTTTGAGAATTTGAATTCAGGTTAAAAAAAATTTGGAAATAAAAAAGAAAGTGCTATCAGTGCTCCCTCCACCTGAAAGCTATTTTTTTTTTAAGTACAAAAATTGTCTAAACAAAGTATAAGTTGGTTAATATGCACTTAATTATATAGATGCTATAATAAATTAAATGCTAAATATTATAAATATTTGTCAATTAAAAGCACTCTGTGCCGATTTGAAATACTGTTAGTTTACATCTCCTCCAATTATAAGAACATAAGAACATAAGAAATAGGAGCAGGCATAGGCCATACAGCCCCTCGAGCCTGCTCCACCATTTAATACGATCATGGCTGATCTGATCATGGACTCAGGTCCACTTCCCTGCCCGCTCCCCATAACCCCTTATTCCCTTATCGGTTAAGAAACTGTCTATCTCTGCCTTAAATTTATTCAATGACCCAGCTTCCACAGCTCTCTGAGGCAGCGAATTCCACAGATTTACAACCCTCTGAGAGAAGAAATTCCTCCTCATCTCAGTTTTAAATGGGCGGCCCCTTATTCTAAGATTATGCCTCCTAGTTCTAGTCTGCCCGATCAGTGGAAACATCCTCTCTGCATCCACCTTGTCAAGCCCCCTTAAAATTCTATACATTTCGATAAGATTACCTCTCATTCTTCTGAATTCCAATGAGTAGAGGCCCAACCTACTCAACCTTTCCTCAGAAGACAACCCCCTCATCTCTGTAATCAATCCAGTGAACCTTCTCTGAACTGCCTCCAAAGCAAGTATATCCTTTCGTAAATATGGAAACCAAAACTGTACGCAGTATTCCAGGTGTGGCCTCACCAATACCCTGTATAACTGTAGCAAGACTTCCCTGCTTTTATACTCCATCCCCTTTGCAATAAAGGCCAAGATTCTACTGGCCTTCCTGATCACTTGCTGTACCTGCATACTATCCTTTTGTGTTTCATGCACAAGTACCTCCAGGTCCCGCTGTACTGCAGCACTTTGCAATCTTTCTCCATTTAAATAATAACTTGCTCTTTGATTTTTTTTCTGCCAAAGTGCATAATCTCACATTTTCATCTGCTTTATTGCGATCACTTTAGTTTCAGTCATGGTGCCAATATGTTCACAGTTTCTATTTTATTAAAATAATATGTAATCTGATAGGCTTGTTTGGTCACTTTTTATTTCTCCTTGAGGCGCTGAGTAATATTTCTAGACATGGCTCATGCCAAGACCATATTTTATAAGCAACTGCAGTACTGAATTAATAGGATTCAAGTAAAAGACATAACTGCAGCGGTGGACTTGAGCATGATGTGCTGGTAGTTGTTCTGGATCTGTGCCACAACTACAGGGATCAAGATGGATGTCTATGTAGCATCTTGCCCCTTCCACACCTGAAGGTGCTGACCTGTGCAATGCTGCAGTACTTTGGGCATAGGATACCCTTCTGTACCTCACCTAAGAATCCATTCTTCATGTATGACCATAGATAGTGATTGTCAGCTTGAGGGAGGCATTTGGACACCATCATGACCTTGCCCAATCCTGCTCTCGTGACATCCACACTCTAGCAGAAGTCACTGGAGCAATATGATGTGCTAACCCTGGCTGACTGGTTTACTGTTTCCTCGTCCAAAGGCACTGAGACCAATTGTAACGCTCCCACTGCCACCTCAACTGAGATCTGCTAATTCAGCACAGATCGGAAATCATACCTGAGATAAAATTACAAGAATTAGGAGCAGAAGTGGGCTATTTGGCCCCTCGAGCCGACTCCGCCATTCAATGAGATCATGGCCAATCGTCTACCTCAGCTCCACTTTCCTACACTATCCCCATATCCCTTGATTCCCTTAATATCCAAAAATCTTATTCTGTGACTATGACTCCTGGTTCTAGACTTCACTGCCAGAGGAAACATCCTCCCTGCATCTACCCTGTCAAGCCCTGTAAGAATTTTTCATGTTTTAATGGTATCACCTCTCATTCATCTAAACTCGAGAGAATATAGGCCTAGTCTACTCAATCTCTCCTCATAGGAAAATCCCCCATCCCAGGAATCAGTCTGGTGAACCTTCGTTGCACTCCCTCAATGTTAAGTATATCCTTCCTTAAGTAAGGAGACCAAATACTCCAGCTGCGATCTCACCAGGGCTCTCTATAATTGCAGTAAGACATCTTTACTCTTATACTCAAATCCTCTTGTAATAAAGGCCAACATACCATTTGCTTTCTTAATTGCTTGTTGTACCTGCATGTTAACTTTCAGTGATTCGTGATTTGTGTGGTTTAGCTCCATACTAGGTAGTACATTTAAACATTGAGCTTCTAACCACTGCACTATTTCCCAGGTTTTGTTGTGGACTTTGGTGGTATTAGTACTAATTTTGTACTGATGGTTTCAGATTTGTAGAGTCCTCATCATTAGCAAGAATTATACATCATAAGCCCCTGTCATATTTTTGCAAGTAATTTTCTTTGTTGTCAAAGTGTTGGTTTTGGAAAATCCTGTTAAAGCCGTGGATAAAATGTATATGAAATATATTTAGGGAAAGGAAGAAAAACATCCGAGTACTCTGAGTGCTTAGGCCCACTAATTTCACTGTGCTATTGCAGCATTATCTCCTCTCCATGGATGCAGACGCTTTTGCAAAATTGTACCAAAACATATAAAGACACACGGTGATGTGAATTGGAAAGCCCTGGCCATTCTACTAACTGTACTAATGAAATGTCTGGGCTGTTCTGTCTTTTCTGCTGTACTGTTGATACAAATGAGTGTTCCAGGCACTTTGCCTCTTAGTTAACTTAGTTAATTTCCATCTTTTCTCAGTCTGCTAGATATGCTTATTCTTTTTGTGAATAAAGAATGTGGCTAATTAAAAAGTCACACCATTAGTATCTCTTGGGAGGAAAAAAATAGTTGTAGTACCAATGGTGACACAATGACAGTGGGTACAGAAGTTTAATCTTCCACCCCACGACCACCCAACTAACAGCAGAGAGACTGGAGAGAAAAAAATTGCTATTGAACAACATCGGCTTTCTTGTTAAAGGAACTTAAATATAGATTATATCAACTGGGAGTTCCTATGTCTGATAACACAAGAGCTAATTTCATGCAAATATAATACATCAAAAGCTGCGCCTTAGTTAATGATTGCATGACATTATTTCAGCTCTCTAATTCTATTTTTTAATAAAGTACAAGTGATTCAGTAATTTTACTGGTTCTCTTGCTGCTGAGTCTGTTAGGTTGATACTGTAGGATTAGGCGATAATGGGGAGAATTGTGCATGCACAGTTATTTTAGAAAGAGAGAACATGAAAATATGTAGTGTCTTTCACATCTTCAGGATGTCCTAAAGCGCTTTACAGACAATGAAGTACTTTTGAAGTTTAGTCACTGGTAATGTAGGAAACATGGCAGCCAATTTAGGCAAAGCAAGCGCTCACAAATAACAATTAAATAAATGACCAGATAATCTGTTTTAGCTGTTTGTTGAGGGATAAATGTTGGCTAGGACACCAGGAGAACTCTTATGCTGATCTTCAAAATAGTGCATCCACCTGAGAGAGATTACAGAGATAAGGAGGGGCTTGGCTATTTAGGGGATTTAAAGAGGATGAGAACCAATTTAGATCAACAAAGACATTGTAAATGGTTCATTGTCCCCCTACTTTCAAAACCACTTATCACCCCCTCAAAAACCTTGAACCCTCTATCGTTGCACCACCCCATCTCCAATCTTCCTTTTCTGTCCAAAATTCTTGAATGTGTTGTTGCCTCCTGGATTCGTGACCATCTCTTCTGCAACTACGTGCATGAATCCTTCCATTTTCCATCCCACCAACAACATCGAAATGGCCCCAACCAAAGTCACAAACACAGTAGACCACACCATCCTCCTCTGATGCCACTTCTCTGTTGCCAAGGAGAGTGGCATTGCCCCTGCTTGGTTCAAATCTTAACTATCTGATTGTAGCCAGACTATAATTGCTAATGGCTTCTCTTCTCACCCTACACTATCACCTCAAAAGTTCTCCATAGATCCATTCTTTAGCTCCCTGCTCTTCCTCAACTACAGCTTTTGCATGGATCGGTTTCAATGGGGGAATTTTAACACCAAAAAAACGGCGGGTCTGGGTCGGGTGGAAGATCAAAGTTTTAGAAATCTGAATCCCGACCCTAACCCGCCCACTAACTTTTTTTAACAAAGGTGGGATGGGGGGTGGGCGACCTACCTGCTCTCAGGAGATGGGTTGCTACTTTAAATGTTAGAATGAGGCTGCATGTCTTATTTTGAAGCATTTTAACTCTGGGATGCTGGGTTTCCCGGGCCTCAGGGAACCCAGCAGCTAAAGGGAGGCGAGCACTGCTGGATCCAGGAGGTAAGTACATTTCCACTGCTGGATCCAGCGAACCTGCCTCGCCAAACCCCTGCAATTGGACACACTCCCCGAGCCTTCCGATCTTCCCCGACTTCCCGCACAAGCAACATTTCCTCTAAGCTGCACGGGACTGTTAAATTTCATGCCTGCGCGAAACTGTGAATGGGCCACACACCTAAAAGAAAATAATAATTAGGGGAAACATTGTCCACTAGGCCTCCGATCATGCCACTCCAATCTTGTGCCCCCTTCCCCTCCTGGCCACTGATCCTACTACCCCACCGGGCCTCCGATCTCGCTCCCCCTCACTCTGCGATCTTCTATCCGACATTCGGACCGCTGCTCCGGCCTTTCGATCTTCGATCCCTGACCCCACCCCAGCCTCCAATCCCTCCCTCTAAGCTCCCCGGCTGCAGCCAGGTGCCACAGACCTACCCATCCGACAGCCAGCCAGCTTAAAATTGATCTCTCTGACTGAGATTTTAGGCACCCCTTGTAATATCCCCTTCTTTAGTTCAGTGTCTGTTTATTTTCTTTATGCTTTGTGTAAAGCGCTGTGGAACATTTCTCTACATTAGTGGTGCCGTGTAGATACTGTTGTTAAGGACTATGATAAATCATTGGCACTACTGAGATATGTGGGGGGGACTCTTGGGTGAACCGGGACCTTGTATGTACATGAGTAGATGTGAGTTAGTACACATTCTAATGCACACTGACTTCCTTTTTATTCTCTCTAAGGGTTACCATGACACTTTGGTCTACTGCTCTGGACATCTGGCCAGTAGCAACTGAAAAGAATGAAAAATAAATACTTGGATTTATATAGCGCCTTTCATGACCACCGGACATCTCAAAGCACTTCACAGCCAATGAAGTACTTTTGGAGTGCAGTCACTGTTGTAATGTGGGAAACGCGAACAAGCAAGCTCCAACAAACAGCAATGTGATAATCTGTTTTATTGTTACGTTGATTGAGGGATAAATATTGGCCAGGACACCAGGGATAACTCCCCTGCTCTTTGAAATAGTGCCATGGGATCTTTTACGTCCCACTTGAGGGGCCTCGGTTTAACGTCTCATCTGAAAGACTGCACCTCTGACAGTGCAGCGCTCCCTCAGCACTGCACTGGAGTGTCAGCCTAGATATTTTTGTGCTCACGTCCCTGGAGTGCAACTTGAACCCACAACCTTCTGACTCCAAGGCGAGTGTGCTACTCACTTTTGACACTACTGACAATTGCTTTCTCACTCCTGCCCCTATGTGTTAAGCAAGAACCCTTATCACTACAGCCTAATCTAATTTGAATTGGTTCTAAAATTTAAAATATTCTGTTTCTTGTCCCTTGGGAAACTTATAATTTACAGCCATGAGTGGCTATAAGTCACAAGGATTTCTGTTTATCAACAGGTGCTAACAGTTGAAGTTTGACCCGACTAAATAACAGCCCTTCTCCAGGTTTTTCATCATCTTGCAACCAAGGTCAGGGCGTGTGATACAGCCATATATTAATGCTCATTCAGGAAGACTCTTGAGTCATTGACTTGAATGATACCAATGGGATTTCCAGTGGAGAGCTGAGAAATGGGAAGTGACGCCTCATCTGGAATGGATCTGGAATAGCTTAAACTATAACAGGAAGGCACATAGCGACGCAAAAAGCATGTAATATGAACAAGACTTTAAACTATTTAGATCTCAGCAATAATCATTAAAGTTCTGATTTTAAATTCAGATATATTAAACTCAAAAACCTGTTTTTTAAAAAATTCTTGACTTTGAATCTAAACTTTGTGTTTGCAACAACGGGTTTATGCTTGACTCACAAGGCACTAAACAAAGGCAGTTGCTAAAGAGAGGGGAAGTAGAAGATAAAGAAAACAAACACTGAATTACCATTAACACACAGATTAAGCTGGGTCATTTGTTGGAGCAACAGTACGGGGAATAGGACAGAGTATAGAATCCCTCACTCCATTTGAATTACCAATTGCACATGCAATGGGGAAGGTTAGTCAATGTTGATACAAGCTGGAAGCTGGTTATATGGTCCTGTAAAACCCAAAGTCATCAGTTGGATTTCATCCATTTATAGAGAATTGTTTGAAGTGTTGTTTAGAAAGTTTTCTTTGCATTATTAGCTTCATGTTTTTCAATTCTATTTTGTGAATTTGATGAAGATTTTTGTGTTTCAACAGCTCCGAAATGCAGGTGAATATGAGGAGCGTAAACTGATTAGAGCTGCTATACGTAAGCTCCGTGAACTGGAGATTGAAGGTGGGTTAATCTGTGTACTTCATGCACAAGTTCATTCAAATTATTTTTTAATTAATATAGTGCTTGTGCCCACGAGGCATCTCCAGATTTGTTGTCTTTGAGGAGCAAGTGATATTGACTAGCCTCATTTTGCTTTACAATTTTCTTTCCGGTGAAAGTGTTATCACCCATATTAGAAAACTTAATTTTAAAGGATAAGAAGGTTGGTAAAAATTGAAACCAAGGAAACCAAGACCATTATGGTCAAGATTTCCGCACAAATCCCCTCCATCACAGCTGCTTTAATTAAAAAGTTGTCATGTTTAAATTGCAGATCTGACCAAGATTTCAAATTGTACCTGCACTTTTCCAGAGAGGTTACCAGACAGCAATCAGGAACTCTGGCTGATTGTTTTCCCCACCATATGAGAGGAGTGCTAAGGACAACGTTGGCACTCCTGCTGCTATCCTAGCTGAGATTAGCTGGCTCAATGCAGACCAGTAATCAAAATTATGAGCTTTATTATAGTCTGTACAGTTTAGCACCTATCACAGCCAACAAAGTACTTTTGAAGTGTAGTCGCTGTAATAATGTTGGTTAACGGGCAAACAATTTGCACACAGCAAGGCCCCACAAACAGCAATAAGATAAGTGATTAGATAATCTGTTTTATAAGTGTTGATTGAGGGATAAATACTGGTTAGGCTGGACACTGGGTGAACAACCCAGGTTATTGAATAGTGCCATAGGATCTTCTACATCCACCTGAGAGGGCAGACTCTGTTAACCATCACATCTGAAGATGGCACTTTCAAAGTGAAAAATTTCTTCAGTGCTGCACTGAAGTGTCAGCCTAGATTATGTGCTCAAATGGCCAAAATTGCCCCTTCCGATAAGGCCTCTGGCCGCCTGAAAGCGGCGGCCATGGGACAGCGCAGAATGGCCACGGAGGGGCTGCTATTTTGGAAATTGTCCTTCCTCGTTTTGGAGCGGTGTCCAGGACTGTTTTCCTGCCGTGTCACGCATGCGCCGACCCCTTACCGACTGGTGGGGACCCCTGCGCGAAATTGCCCCTCAGAAACTTGCCGCGTTTCTGGTATTGTCCTACAGGAGCGGCCCTGCCACCAATCAGTGTCGCCGATAGCTTTTGCTTTCGGTACACTCTCTGTAGCATGGCGGCGCGGCTGCTCTTAAAGGGGAGGGCGCATTGCCACGGCCGCCATGTTTTTTTTTGTCATCCGACTGCCAGGTCGGTCCGACAATTATGGCCGCAGGTTCAGCTGGCCGCCAACAAGCAGCCTGGCACCCCCTCTTGAGTGCCAGGCCGCTGGCCCGACCGAAACCCTCCCTAGTGGTGCAGTGTTTGCCACTAAAGTGGTTTCAGAGTTCACAGCAACCCTCCCCTTTAACTGAAGAGGAGAGACGTTGTGACATGCCGGCGCTGCGCTACTCCGCCCCACCCCCACTTCCACCCTGCCCCCATGAGGCCACTTTTGCCCCGCTCCAAAAAAATCCCCGAAGTACTGAATTTTGATAGTTAGGCCGCCCCAATGCATGGGGCAGCAGAACACATTGAAACCGGTAGGTGCGCTTCGTTTCGGGCAGTGGGCAATTTCGGCCCCCAAGTTTCTTAACTGGGCTTGAACTCATGATCTTCTGACTCAGAGATAGCGTGTTACCAATGAGCAAAGACTGATATCTATGTATTTCTGAGCATTGACCCATTGTATATTTCTGACCATTTCAACTATCTAATCTAAGCAATAGGGGAATGGGCTCCAAAGATATTGTCGACTACATTAACCGGATACCTTTCTGTTTCTTCAGCTGCATCCATTGCAGATAGGCCGATTGGCATGCTGGTCCATAATAGAGCACTGGAAAGTGAAAAAACAGCCAGCACTTACCGATTGGACATTGCACCACAGACAACACGATCAAGCAAGGACCTATCCATAAAACACGAGGAGAATGTTCTTCGAAGACTGGTCAGTGTTTTATCAATACAATGAATAATGTAGTTTCACTTCTACATGTTGTGCAGGATCTTATCCTTCTTGATGAGCACTTTTAAAAACAAATCGTCCCAAATTGTGAATTACAAATTAATGTTTTTATAATTTTGTATGTTCTTTCCAATTATAAAATAAATCAGAAGCAAAGGAGAGGAAATGCTAAGTGCTTGGCTTTGAATATGCCTTACCTGCTGAATCAAGTAGTCCTTGAAGTTTGCTTTGAACTGGTAACTTGATGCAATTTGATCATTTGCCAAAGGAGAACTGCTGTGGAAACACCTGTTGTGGTTTTGCTTTTGCAAATATTTGGGTTGGTTGGTTAAGTAGTTTTATTGTCCTTTGCTTCGACAGGCTGCTTATTGCTGATACTGATATTAGACTGCCACAAATGGTAGGTGGTCACCAGAGATCTCGCTACAGATGATTTTTTTTCAATCTACTTTCATTGTACTGGATTATTTCTGTCCTCAAATTAATCTGAATTTTTGGGATGTAAACTGCTCATCTTGACCTGGGTGCAGTGTTTTCAGTAGATAAATATGGCTATACTTTTTTCTCCCCTTCTGTCCAGAAAATGCTGACTCATTTCAGCTACAGATCTACAGGCAGCCTTCTGGTACCTCGGCTGTATTTAAACTTAAATTATACTGTGCGATTGGTTCAATAACAACTTGCATTTATATAGCACCATTGAAATAAAAAAAGTCCCAAGGTGCTTCATAGAGGCAAAATTTTAAAAAAATAGACACCAATCCAAAGAAGGAAATATTGGGCCAAAGTTTTGGGCCGCGCCTAGAACGGCGCAGCCTCGACCTGGACGCCCGTTTTTCGCGCCACAAAGTGCGCCTAAAAAATACTTGCCTATTCTCCGGCTCCCTGCGGGCCCTCTGGAGCTGGGCGCAGTGCAGCACGAGCTGTGGGAGGCGGAGCCAGGTCCCTGCGCTGAAAACAGTGCCAGGACCGCACATGCGCGCTACAGTGGGCGCGCATGTGCAGTAGCTCCAGGCACCCAAAACTGTGTGGGAGGGGCCCGAAGCACACAGCTCCTAGCCCTGGCCGAATGGCCTCACTGGGGCTGCGTGGATAAGGCTGCCTCCCACGCCCAGCTCTTGCTTCCTCCCGAACGGACCCCGCCCCCGGACCGGACCGGACCCCCCCCCCGGGACCGGACCCGAGCCCCCCGGACTGGACCCCCCCCGGACCGGACCCCCCCGCCCCACACCCCTGGACCCGAGCCAACCCGACCCGCGCTCCCCCCCCCCCCCGACCCGACCTCCCCCTGACCCGACCCGACCTGCGCTCCCAAACCCCCCCCCTCGGACCCCGGACCCGACGCCACCTACCTGTAAATCCGGTGCTGGGAGCGGGCCCCGTCCGAAGTCTTGGGCCCAGCCGGGCCCGGCCTGTTCAGCCTCCCTCTCCTTTCTCCCCTCCCTCTCCTTTCTCCCCTCCCTCTCTACCTCCCCTCTCCCCCCCTTCCCCCTTCCGCTGTCCCCGCTCCCCATCCCCCCCTCCCCTCTCCCCCCTTCCCTCTCTCCCCCCCTCTCCTCTCCTCTCCCTCCTCCCCTCCCTTCTCCCTCCCTCACCTCCCCCTGCCCCCATCCCTCCCCCCTCTCTCCCTCCACCCGCCCCTCTACCCCCCTCCTCACCCCCCTCCTCCCCCCTTCCACCCCCCTCCTCCCCCCTTCCACCCCCCTCCTCCCCCTCCCCTCGCTGTCAGAAACAGAGACACTGACAGACAGAGAGTGAGAGACACACATACAGACAGACAGAGTTAGAGACACTGACAGAGACACACTGGGAGGGCTGTCCCAGCACGCTGTTGGAGGTCTCCCGGTGCTGTAGTCGGTAAGTAGAAAATGTTTTATTTATTGATTTTTTTAATTTTTTTTATTTTTTATTAATTTTTTTTGATTGATTTATTGGTTGATTTATTGATGTATTTATCATTTATTATTGATGATGGCTCTTTATTTGTAAAACTGAAGTGTTTAATGTTTGTAAACTTCCCTTTAAACCCCCCTCCATTCCCTACGCCTGATTTGTAACTTACGCCTGATTTTCTAAATGTAGACAAGGTTTTTCTGAGCATACAAAAATCTACACTTACTCCATTCTAAGTTAGTTTGGAGTAATTTTTCACTGCCTAAGCTTTCAAAACGGGCGTAAGTGGCCGGACACGCCCCCTTTTGAAAAAAAAAATCTGTTCCAAACTGAAACTGTTCTAACTGACTAGAACTGGAGCAAACTAAATGCCGAGAATTGCAATTTCTAAGATACTCCATTCTAAACCAGTTGCTCCAAAAAAACAGGAGCAACTCAGCCGAAACTTGGCCCCATTAAGAGGAGTGACCAAAAGTTTGATTTAAAGAGGTTAATTTTAAGGAAGGTTTTCAAAGAGGAAAGGGATGTCGAGAGGCAGAGGAGTTAGGAAGGAATTCCAGAGCTTGGGGCCTAGGTGACTGAAGGCACAGGTACCAATGGTGGAATAAAGGGAGTAAGGGGATGCACAAGAGGCACATTTGTAGTATAACAAGAGCATTAAACAATTTCAGTAAAGTTGTGGAAGTTAGACACAGGTTATATTGATAGAATCAAGTTTCCATAACCATTGCTCCCCTTGCCCCCAGTTTTCCATCATTCTCTAAATCTGAAGAAATAATTATTTATCATAGAGCTGGAAAATCTTATTTGTTCTGAGTAAAACTCTGATGCAAAGGATGTATTTATTTACTGCACTCATTTTAAAAAGTTAAAACTGCACTTTCTAGTATGAAACATAAGCGTCTTTTCTGGCTGATATACATATAAACACCAGATTTGATTCAGGATTGTTTGAACTGAAATCTAATCTTTTGGTAAAAATGCAGGCATACAACATTCAGCTAAACCAGAGCCAATCAGGTTTATTAAGTTTATCTGTGGTTATTTTTTGATGACGGTTTGTGTGTCGTTTTAAATTTTCAGTTTGAACGACATGTCCTGACTGCCAGGAAGGAAGTGATTTGTAAACTCTCATTACAAGTTGGTAGACTTGTAGAGTGCTCAATCACATATTGCTCTGTTGTGAATGCTAGCATTTGATCTTATTATAGACAGCTTTGCTGCAGTGTTCATTGTAAGTTGCTGTCAGAATGTTACTTGGAAATACATCATTTTAACAAGACATAAAGCACAGGCCTTATTTCTGTGATTCCGGCTGACTGCCCAATATCTTGGATCACCTGACAAACAATAGCTAATCTTTAACACCATAACCATTGTTTAATGAGCTCCAACGTATCATTTGGAAAAAAGTCATCTGTAGAAATCTGCAAAGAAGTTAAAAAATAATGCAATAAGAACATAAGAAATAGAAGCAGGAGTAGGCCACTTGGCCCCTCAAGCCTGTTCCGCCATTTAATAAGATTATGGCTGATCTGATCATGGACTCAGCTCCACTTCCCTGTCCGCTCCCCATAACCCTTTATTCCCTTATCGCTCAAAAATCTGTCGATCTCCGCCTTAAATATATTCAATGACCCAGCCTCTACAACTCTCTGGGGCAGAGAATTCCTTTAGACTTACAACCCTCTGAGACAAGAAATTCCTCCTCATCTCAGTTTTAAATAGGCGGCCCCTTATTCTGAGACTATGTCCCATAGTTTTAGTTTCCCCTATGAGCGGAGATATCCTCTCTGCATCCACCTTGTTGAGCCCCCTCATTATCTTATGTTTCGATAAGATCACCTCTCATTCTTCTGAACTCCAATATGTATAGGCCCAACCTACTCAACCTATCTTCATAAGTCAAACCCCTCATCTCCAGAATCAACCTAGTGAACCTTCTCTGAACAGCCTCCAATGCAAGTATATCCTTCCTTAAATACGGGGACCAAAACTGTACGCAGTACTCTAGGTGTGACCTCACCAATACACTGTACAGTTTTGGCAGGACTTCTCTGCTTTTATACTCTATCCCCTTTGCAATAAAGGCCAACATTCCATTTGCCTTCCTGATTACTTGCTGTACCTGCATACTAACGTTTTGTGTTTCATGCACAAGGACCTCCAAACTGCAGCACTTTGCAATTTTTCTCCATTTAAATTATAATTTGCTTTTTTTTTCTGCCTAAGTGGAGAACCTCACATTTTCCCACATTATACTCCATTTGCTAAATTTTTGCCCACTCACTTAGCCTGTCTATATCCCTTTGCAGATTTTTTGTGTCCTCACAATTTGCTTTCCCACCCAGCTTTGTATCACCAGCAAACTTGGCTACATTACACTCGGTCTCTTCATCCAAGTCATTAATATAGATTGTAAATAGTTGAGGACCCAGCACTGATCCCTGCAGCACCCCACTAGTCACTGTTTGCCAACCTGAAAATTTATCCTGACTCTCTGTTTTCTGTTAGTTAGCCAATCCTCTATCCATGCTAATATATTACCCCCAACCCCGTGAACTTTTATCTTGTGCAGTAACCTTTTATGTGGCACTTTATCGAATGCCTTCTGGAAATCCAAATACACCACATCCACTGGTTCCCCCTTATCCCCCTTATCCACATTTGTCAAACATGATTTCCCTTTCATAAAACCATGCTGACTCTGCTTGATTGAATTATGCTTTTCCAAATGTCCCACTACTGCTTCTTTAATAATGGATTCCAGCATTTTTCCAATGACAGATGGCAATTGCTGAATGTCTACTAGATTCTCGAGTTAAAGAGCTTCTTTTTCCTCCTACCTTTCTAAAGCACATGATGATGATGATGAGATAAGATCAGTCAATAAATTTTCTTTATCGATATGTAAATACTGGTACGAATAGTATACGTAGTTACACTCAACCTTGGACCTGTGGGCATGGTACATAAAGGAACTCAATTTACATCTGTGCTCTTGTTCCATCTAGTAGAGGTGTTGATGACAGACATGCAATTCTCGTCTCGTCAACAGCAATCACAAATAAAAAGTGAGCAACCTGTGTAAACTTACCTGCATCAGAGACTCATTTACCTCTTCATGTCAAGATTTTCTCAAGGACATTGGAGATGCCAACCATGGTTAGCAGCAAATGAGGAATGCAGATCTCCATTTGTTTGTTGTTCTCCTGGGATTACATATTTATCTATAATATATGAAAAAATTATGCCTCTGCATGCATTTCCATTCTCCACAATTCTGGTTGTCACCTTTTTGTCACACTTTCGTGCCAACCTTTTTCCATTGTATATTCCTTTGTCCACATTAATAATGGTTTCATCTATGTATTATTATGCAATCAAGTATCTTTGAAAGAAGTTTCTGAGCTATCTGTGCCATTGTGACCGCATCTTGAATTTTCAGCAGGTATGTTTTACCTGTAAATTCCTGTACCAGATGTGTTTC
This sequence comes from Pristiophorus japonicus, assembly GCF_044704955.1. Taxonomy (NCBI): domain Eukaryota; kingdom Metazoa; phylum Chordata; class Chondrichthyes; family Pristiophoridae; genus Pristiophorus; species Pristiophorus japonicus. The sequence goes on along the minus strand of NC_091984.1, from coordinate 219,128,019 downwards.
ATTTTTCACCAACCCTACCCTGTTCCTTCTCATTTCTTGTCCCTTTACTTCCTTCTTCCTCTTCCTTAACTCCCTCCTCTTTCTCCTGCTCCATCTTTTCCATTCTTCCCCTCTCTCCTTTCCCTCCGCAGACAAGTCAGAAACCAGAGAGAAACTTGAACACAAACATATCAGACTGGGAAAAGAATGACCATATTCTCTAACTTACCATATGCAACGCCACAGGAGATTGACGAGAGTATATTATGAATCGTAAATGTGCGCATTGCCTATCTATAAACCTGTCATGTTTTTGTCACACTTTTTTGTGTCAACTTTTTCCATGATAAATTCCCATGTTCGTTATAATGGAAACTGCCAATGTTAACTTAGTGCACTGTAATTTACAGTGGTGGAACTGTAGCAGTTCAGTTTTGCACCTCTCAGCTCCTCAGTTTATACTGCAGAGAAACTCACATGCCCAAATAACTCTACTTCTCTACTTCTTAAATTGCTGTACCTATAAATAATAATATAAAAATAAGAACAAAATGTATCTCTATAAAATGGATACTGAATTGTGCCCATTTATGCACTGCCCTCTAACCCCACTTCACCTCAAGATTGCACTTGGCTTTGACTCCCCATGTGCAACAACGCAGGAGATTGACTAATTTAATCTAAATCAATATTAGGACTGGGCCTTACTTGAATTATTGTACACATTGGATCAAAGTTTAGACCAGTGTGGGAATTGCACAGAGTGGAGCCAGACCTAAAATACTATAGGGCTAGAAATTTGTGTGTTTAACGCCACACGTTAGTGCCATAAAAATGGCACTAAAACACCATTAAGAGTTCTACTGCCAGCTGATGGTGGTTCCAGCGCCGCACGCCATATCCGTCTTGCCGGTAAACTCGATTGCCAGGGACATCTCAGTCACAGAGATCATGACGCCTGAATATGCAACGCTCACATGATGCCCGATCTCCCAACTACGTTTTAGCCATTGAACTTACTGGTTGGAGAAAGCAGCGACAGGTTGAGTTGGCGTGCAGCAGCAGAAAGCCGGCTCCAGCAACGCTATTTGAAGGGATCCTCACCAATCACTAGGACTTGACAGATTTTTGAAGTTTGAGTGGTCGTGTGCTACTTCCTGCTACTAGAAGAGTTTTCTTTATTCAATTCAAGGTTCTTTGGTATTGGCGAGTGTTGCGGCAAGTACAAAACTCCATAATTATTTCTGAAAAGCTTCGACTTACAACAATTGCTAAAAGTCATGGGGGCTGTACTGGCAGTGGACTTCGCTCTCCAGGCTCTACAGCGGAGCCAGTGAGATAGTCGGCCTTCCGGATGGGCTGTCCATGACCGGCTTATCAGACTCCGATTTGCATGAATGAAACCCAAGATACCCGTAGCTCACCGCATCCCCATCACACCATCCCTGTCTCATGTCATATCATAGGGTCCTCCTGAGCACAAAGTTGAAATGAGAGAGACCACAAAATATTCCAAACACAATTAATAACTTTATCTATAATCATATCACAAGAATTCTAATAATTAATAAGCCTTGTGCCTTATGCCTTGAGCCATAGTTAAATAGCTGTCATTGTGTGCAAGGTGTGAAATGTGGGTGTGAGTGTTGCTAGGTGAAGATTGGTGGTGAGTGAGTGCTGGGGGTGTAGTATATTGAGCAGCGGTGGTATGTAGCATTTGTCGAAGTCTTCACTCACCCTGACCACCCTTGTGAGCTTGTTAAACTTCCTCCTGCACTGTGTTCTGCCTGGGAACTGGTGTGCCACCTCCACCCACATATTCTGGCAGATTTGTGGCGAGGGCCTCCTGCCAGTTGGCGTGTATAGGACCGCCTGCCTTCTCTCCACCGCTAAAACCAATGCCTCCAAAGCTTCATTGGAAAACCTCCAGGCTCTCTCACTGGGGTGGCGATCTGCCATCAGAATTTGTTAGTAACTGATCCTTCGCCTTGTCCTTCTTCTTAGAATTATTGGGGAAGCTGCACACCCAACAATGCTGAGAATGAGGTCCTGCAGCATCAGCGAACCTCCCCTTTAAGTAGTGGAAAAAGCCTGCAGTAATCATGACTTGCAATTAGACTGCCTCCGATATTGGTCCAGCTTTTCAGTGTAATGCCAATGAGCTTGGATTTCTAGACGAGAATCATGACTGCAATCATTTTAATGAGGAGTGAGGACGAATTTTGCGTGCAGCCTAGACGATTTTTAACTGGTGCTACATAAGCATTTTTAGTCTAAACACTGCCCATTTCTTGGCTATAATGAATTTCCAGCTCCCTAGATTGGGACTGGGCCTTAACCAGTACTGGTGCTGCACATAGTGCAACCAATGCAGTGCTGTATGTAGTTGAACCAGACATTTGATTTGGAGTAGCTGCTTTAATTTCAACATGTTTTATCATTTGTTACAAACACGAATTTCACATCCTTTGCAGACAGTCACACTTCATTTTCATCAGCCTAGTACAGATGATTCTGGGTTATATCATCTCTTTCAATGACTTTGGGGGGGAATTTTTCGGGGGATCAGCAGGCGCGATCGGTGGCAGGTTGGGTGGGATTTTTTTTTAAACAGCGGGTCGGGACCCTGTTATCAACCTGCCGTCACGTGCGTTTCCCAAATGTCGGGGTGTCAGTGCTGAACAGGCTCGACACGCAGCGGTGGGGGAGGCAATTCAGGTCATTATGACATTGTTAACAGTCCATTAAGAAATATTTTGAGCTGACCTTTACATTTTACGAGGTCGCCCACAGGGTCCACGCTGCTCGGGGATCACGTCAGGTAAAGAGGTTGGGAGTTGTGTGACCATGAAATCATCTCTTTACTTGAAAGCTGCAAATGTGCTATAAAAGCTCCCATCTCACAGCTATTCACTTTCCAAGCTCAGAAGCTGTTGCTTACTGCATTTGGAAAACAGATTGAGCTTTATGCAGGTTGCAAATGTTCAGAGTAAACTCTGTATCCAGTGTCACCTCATTAGAACAACCTCTCTCGCCATTGACAGATCGCTTCTGTCATCTCAAATTCATATGCTATCTATTACATCAACATCGGTGCCCTTGAAACTATCTCACCTTGGTCCTCAGAATCAAACCACGATGAGCCCCAACATCAGCAGCACCAGGCAAACTAACAACACCAGCCTTCTCCATAATCGACTGATGCTGCACATGACACAGGGCGTCAGCACCCGACTACATTGCTACCCGGGAGGCCAGGGATGGCCTCACCGCAACCAGATTTATTTCACTTGATGCTGTACACCCTGGCTGCTACATGATGCACCAGATTGGCAGCACCCCAGACCAACACCATAAAGCATCTCTACAATGCCCAAGCCATTCCTTTCACACTCATCACCGTAGTGGGGGGTACCATTATGTCTCACCATTCACTGCAACTCACTAAGCCACTTCCAAAGGTGTACACAAATCGGCCCAAGAACGCAAGTGTTGGAAATAAAGATTTTAATGTTAGACAGCACATTAACAGAAACTTCACATAAACATTGGCCTAAACACACAAGTGCCTACCCTTGTGTGTTGTTAGTTGGTATAATTAGACTAGGATGAGGGTGAGTGTGAGGGGTGGCTAGTGAAATGGGGAAGTGATAATGCAGATCGAGAGGGATGGGTGGAGGTGCAAGGTAAGTTGGTATGAGTAAGGATGTGTAGGAGTAGGCAAGGGAAGGCAGAGTGATGGGAATGTGATGTGTGGCACAGCAGGATGAGGTTGAGTGTGGCTTTGCAGTAACGTTTTGTGATCTGCTGAGATCATTGAAAGATTTACGCCACTGCAGCCTGATCCTCTTGACGACATCCCTGCTTGTGCCCTTCTCTGCAGTGCAACCAAGCTGCGTTAGTCTCCTGGGGAGATCTCTTCCGCCCATTGGAAGGGAAGAGAACGTCCCTGCATGCTGTGACTTCCTCCACAAGCATATGGAGGGAGTCATGGGAGAACCTGTGTGCAGCCATGCATCTCTGCAGTGTTTGCAGCACCTCAATGCTTTGGAACACTGACAGCACAGCTATCAAAATTAATTTGCACATGGTCCCTTTAAGGAAACTGGCTGATGATGCATCATCAAGTGATGTCATCAGACCCGCTTCCTTCAATTGGCCGGAATACACGCTGGGGAGGCTTAACAAGCCCAATCAATGTAAAATAATTCTACACAATGGGCTGGAGCCAGCAGTGAGGTTGGGACCCGCCACCGACCCCAGCCGTACCAGACCCGCCGAGGTTGGGGAAATCGCAGCCTTAAAGCTTTATTTTTACAGATTTTGCCAAAGACATTTGTCATGTATCTCACGCTACTGTATATAACTGTATCTTACCATGCTATACATGACTGTAACTAGAGATGACCTGTAAACACAAGCATATTTTACCACCAGGGGTGCACATGCAGGAGAGTCTGCATACCTGTTCCACACAGGTATATAAAGGCAGGTCTCAGGCAAGTGTGACACTTGAGAGCTGTGAAATAAAGGTGCAGGTCCAGAGTGACCTTGACTTCAGCATGTACCTCATGTAAGTCTGTACTGCAGGGTCAGGACTTTACAGTGGCGACGAGTTACGGGATCACAGAATCCACAGAATGGCTACCAACGGCTCAGATGAGAAATACAATGCTGGAGACAATTGGGAGGACTTTATAGAAAGGCTCCAGCAAAGCTTTGTAACCAAAGACTGGTTGGGCGATGATATGGCAGACAAGAGAAGAGCCCATCTCTTGACCAGCTGTGGCGCGGAAACATACGCCTTAATGAAGGACCTGCTGGCACCCGAGAAACCAGCAAGCAAGTTGTTTGAGGAATTGAGCACACTGGTGAGAGACCACCTGAAGCCAGCGAGCAGCCTACACATGGCCAGACACAGGTTCTACAACCATAGACGCCGTGTGGGCCAGAGCATACCCGGCTTTGTGGCGGAACTTCGGAGGCTGGCTAGTTTATGTGAGTTCTCCGATGAACTAAGGAGAGAAGTACAGAGAGACTTTTTTATTGAAGGAATAGGCCACGCAGGCATATTCCGAAAGCTTATAGAGACCAAGAACTTGACCCTACAGGCAGCAGCATGGTCGCACAGACATTCTTGGCAGGAGAAGAAGAAACTGCGGGTATGACAACTAACGAAACATCAGAACAAGGGGTTCACAGCGTGAAATGCGCCACTACCCCCCACACACAGACAAAGGCAGGAGAGCTGGCCTTCAACAGCAAGCAGTGGTGCCAGAAGCCATCAAGGGCCACATGAACGGCCGTTCACACCTCATCAATCCACAATGCGAGCAATCAACCACAGACTGAGAGAAGCTCAAGAGAGATCAGCCAGACGCAGCTCATCCTTCGGAAACAATGGAAGCGGTCTGTGCTGGAGATGTAGGGAAAGGCACGCAACAAGGGGGTGTCGATTTCAGCATGCTGTTTGCAGAAACTGCAACTATACAGGGCATCTGGCTCGCATGTGCAGAAAAATAGCAGCTCGGCTGGTATACGAATCGGAAGGGTCGGAAAGCGGACCAGAAGACGGTGGGGACAGTGCCCGGGACGCCGGAGTACAGCGGATCAACACGATCAATGTCCACAGTTCTTACAACAAGACGCCGCTAATAATGATGACGGTCCTACTCAACAGGATACCCGTCAACATGGAACTGGACACGGGAGCTAGTCAATCTCTCATGAGCGTCCAACAATTTGAACAACTGTGGCCGCACAAAAGCAACAGACCAAACTCACCAGGATCGACACCAAACTAAGGACCTATACCAAAGAAATCGTCCCAGTCCTTGGCAGCGCCATGCTCTCAGTCACACACAAAGGGACGGTGAACCGACTTCCCCTGTGGATTGTCCCCGGAGATCTCCCAGCACTGTTGGGGAGAAGCTGGCTGGCAAAACTAAATTGGAAATGGGATGATGTTCACGCCATGTCGTCAGAGGAACGGACCTCCTGCTCAACAGTTCTAAGTCGTTTTGAACATCTCTTTCAGCCAGGTGTGGGCACCTTCAAAGGGGCTAAAGTTAAAATCTACATCACACAGGATGCCAGACCGGTCCATCACAAGGCTAGAGCTGTGCCTTATGTGATGAGGGAAAAAATTGAACACGAACTGGACCGGCTTCTGCGGGAAGGCATTATCTCACCCGTGGAATTTAGCGACTGGGCAAGTCCCATTGTCCCCGTCATGAAGTCTGATGGATCCGTACGAATCTGTGGGGATTACAAGTCTACCATAAGCAGAGTCTCCCTACAGGACCAATACTTGCTGCCCAGAGCGGAGGACCTATTTGCCACATTGGCTGGAGGAAAACTTTTCTCGAAACTAGATCTCACATCTGCATATATGACGCAAGAACTGACCGAAGAGTCTAAGCTACTCACCACCATCAACACACATCGAGGTCTTTTTATGTACAATCGATGCCCATTCGGCATCAGGTTGGCAGCTGCTATATTCCAGCGCAACATGGAGAGTCTGCTCAAGTCCATCCCGGGGACGGTTGTGTTTCAAGATGACATACTCATCACGAGCAGGGACACCGACTCCCATCTCCGCAATTTGGAGGAAATACTAAGTCGATTGGATCAGGTAGGCCTAAGAGTTAAGAAATCCAAGTGTCGGTTTCTCGCGACCGAGGTTGAATTTTTGGGCAGAAGGATTGCCGCTGATGGAATCCGCCCAACAGAATCCAAAACCGAAGCAATTCGTCTGGCACCCAAGCCCCAGAATGTCTCGGAACTGCACGCCTTTCTCGGGCTACTCAATTACTTTGGGAACTTTATGCAGAACTTGAGCACGCTGCTGGAGCCTCTCCACATGCTACTCAGAAAGGAGTGCGATTGGTTTTGGGGAGACGCCCAAGAACGTGCCTTCAATAAGGCATGCAACCGTCTATGTTCCAACAGTGTTTTAGCCTTTTTTTGACCCAGGTAAAAAGATAGTACTTACATGTGATGCGTCAGCGTACGGGACCGGGTGCGTTTTACAGTATGTCAATGATGCGGGTAAATTACAACCCATTGCTTATGCCTCCAGGTCACTTTCGCGGGCGGAGTGCGGGTACGGTATGGTTGAGAAGGAGGCGCTCGTGTGCATGTACGGTGTCAAAAAGATGCACCAATACTTTTTCGGGGCCAAGTTCGCGTTAGAAACCGAACACAAACCCCTCACGTCCGTGCTATCCGAGTGCAAGGCAATAAACGCCAATGCCTCGGCGCGCATTCAGCGGTGGGCACTCATGCTGGCGTCTTACGACTACACAATAAAGTACAGACCAGGCACAGACAACTGTGCCGACGCGCTTAGCAGGCTACCCCTGGCGATCACGGAAGGGTCCGACGAACAGGACTATGAGATGGTCATGGCAATCAATGCCTTTGAATCCACAGCTTCGCCCATGACGGCTCGCCAAATCAGAGCCTGGACGACCAGCGACCCCACGTTATCCTTAGTCAAAAGAAGTGTTTTAACTAGTGACTGGGCAGAGGCTCGCGATGCCTGCCCCGAGGAGATCAAACCTTTCCATAGGCACATGCATGAACTATCTGATATGTAGCAGCCGAGTAGTTATGCCCTTGCAGAGAGGCGTTTGTCTGGGAGCTCCACCGCAAGCACCCGGCGATCGTCCTTATGAAGGCCATAGCCAGATCCCACGTCTGCTGGCCTGGCATTGACGCGGACTTGGAGCTCTGCGTCCGGCGGTGCACCATTTGTGCCCAACTCAGTAATGCCCCCAGGGAGGCCCCCCTAAGCCCCTGGCCCTGGCCCACCAAACCGTGGTCGCGGGTGCATGTAGACTATGCGGGCCCATTCATGGGCAAAATGTTCCCCGTAGTCGTCGATGCATTTTCAAAGTGCATCGAGTGCACCATTTTAAACTCGAGCACCACCTCCAACACTGTGGAGAGCCTGAGAACCATGTTTGCAACGCACGGAATTCCTGACATATTGGTTAGTGATAATGGACCCAAGTTTCCACATGATTTGCTCCTGATTTTTAGGAGCAACTGGTGGAGAACGGAGTATCTTAGAAATCGCAATTCTCCACATTTAAGTTTTCTGCAGTTCTAGTCAGGTAGAACAGTTTCACTTTTGAACAGAATTTTTTTTTCAAAAGGGGGCGTGTCCGGCCACTGTCGCCTGATTTGAAAGTTTCCACAGTGAAAACGTACTCCAAACTAACTTAGAATGGAGCAAGTGAAGATTTTTGTAGGCTTGAAAAAACCTTGTCTACACATTAAAAAATCAGGCGCAGGTTACAAATTAGGCGTCGGGAACGAGGTGGGGGGGAAAGGGAAGTCATTAAATTCTACAATAAATCCTTAGTTATACTTATACAAATATTATACAAATAAATCCAACCTGAATAAAAATTTATAAGCAAAGAAAAGATTAAATAAACCATGTTCCTACCTGTATGAAAGTGCTTCAGACAGGCCTTTCAGGCAGCCGTTTGCCGTCGGGCCCGACGGACGGCGGGGGGAGGGAGGGAGAAAGCTGCAAGAAGCCTCAGTGCTGATCATGGAAGGGCAATGTGGTTTTATTAAAAAATGTTAAAAATTGAACAGCTACAAAGAATTTGAATTGTCTCAAACAAGTGCATGTGTCCCGTTTATCACAGTCTATCTTTAATTACAGAATGCACTCCCTCACCCTTACACACAGAAATATCAAGAAAATTAAAATGCAAGCCTTTGCAAGGGTTCAATAAACAAATTTTCACTTTTTCTGCAGCACTTTTTAAAATGGCCGAGTGCCAATGGTTACTTCAGACTGCGCGTGCGCGAACGCTCCAACGCGCACGCGCAGGGTTGCCGGCACGAAAAAAACTCATTTAAATTGTACCCGCCCCCTCCTACTTACAAAATCGGCGCGAGTGGGTAGGCTCCGCCCCCTGTGCGCCGCGCCAAGCAGACATCGAGCTGCAAAGTGCTCGAGAATAGCGTGTTTTTTTTCAGGCGCCGTTTTCGGCGTGAAAAACGGGCGCCCAGCTCGGAGGGGCGCCTGTTTTGCTGCGTGTGGAAACTTGGGGCCAATGGTCCTTGCTTCACTGGCGCAGAATTTCAAGATTTTATAGTTGACCACGGCATAAATCACGTTAAGATAGCACCGTTCAAGCCGGCCTCCAATGGCCAGGCGGAGCGAGCAGTGCAACTCGTTAAACAAGGCATGCTAAAAATCCAAGGTCCCACGCTGCAGAGCCGCCTGTCGCAACTGCTGCTGGCATATAGATCTCGTCTGCATTCGTTGACTGGGGTTTCCCCCGCGCAACTATTGATGAAACGGACCTTAAAGACTAGGCTCTCGTTAATCCTCCCAGACATGCATGAAATTGTTGAGGCAAAGCGCCGGAAGCTAACTGAGTACCATGACCGAAATTCGAGGGGAAGATGGAATGAAATAGGGGACAAAGTGTGCTAAACTATGGCAGGAGTCCCAAATGGCTTGCAGGGACAGTAACAGGCAAGGAAGGAAACAGGCTACTGGTTGTACAAATGGACAATGGCCAAACCTGCCGGAGGCATGTAGACCAAGTAAAAAGTAGATTCACCAACAACACTGCAGAACCTGAGGCAGACTACAATGTGGAACTCATACCACACCTGGTGGACAGACAGAGGGAACAACCTGAGGAAAGGGCAGTCTCAACAGACAGCCCAGGCGAGATACCAGCAATCACACCGAAAGAAGAACAGGCACCAAGGCAAACAACTGAACCACAACTGAGATGCTCCACGCGAGAGCGTAGACCACCTGAGAGACTGAATCTATAAAGACAATAAGACCTTGGGGGAGGGTGATGTCATGTATCTCACACTACTGTATATAACTGTATCTTACCATGCTATACATGACTGTGACTAGAGATGACCTGTAACCGCAAGCATACTTTACCACCAGGGGTGCACTTGCAGGAGAATCTGCATACCTGTTCCACACAGGTATATAAAGGCAGGTCTCAGGCAAGTGTGGCACTCGAGAGCTGTGAAATAAAGGTGCAGGTCCAGAGTGACCTTGACTTCAGCATGTGCCTCGTGTAAGTCTGTACTGCAGGGTCAGGACTTTACAACATTGAAGAAGATCATTGAAGCCTTATCAGAACCAGAGTTTCAGGTCACAGACAGGGCTAGTACTGTGGCAAAAAGCTTGAATGGCAGGTTTAAGTGACAGATGGCCCAGGGCTCTAACTGCCTGATTAGCAAGCAAGACCCTACCAGAATGCGATTGTCATTATCCTGGACCTTTTAAGAAAAACAAAACAATAGTGTGATATTTTTGATGAACCGTGACAAATATTGACAATACAGTGCGGAAGGAGCTAATTTAAATCATGTCGTTTGCAATCTGTGTACCTCATTTGATTACCAGTAAGTCAAAACAGGTGATCATTTACATTGACATGAGTGAACGTTTAATAGCTGCCAGGGATTCAGGTAACACATACCAGATACCAGGTTCTATACATCACCGCCAGTGAAAGTTAAATAGTTCTACTGCTCATATTTGATAGATTGAGCAGTTCTAATGTAAAATAAATTCCACAAGCATCTGTGTTTCTACTTCTGACAAAAGAATGGTGTGCTAAAGCAGATGCAGTCATCCTAATAATTCAATCAATTTTTGCATCTAAAAATTTGAATTATCCAGTAATCCTAATCAAGCAACTGAAATAAAACAGCACCTGAGGCTTTTATAGTAAAAAATAATCTGAATTTTCAGTAATTTGAATGAAGTAACTTTGAATTAACAGTAAACTATTGATAAATCAATTAGCTGAAATACAGCAGATACTAGTTTAGAGCAATTGACACTTTGAATATTGCTTCAAAGGCAAGGGTATGGGTTCAAGTCCACCTCCAGAAGAGTACTGAGGGAGTGCTGCACTGTCCGATATGCTGATCTTTGGATGAGACATTAAACTGAGGCCCCATCTGCCCTCTTAGGTGGGCATAAAAGATCACACGGCATTACTTGAAGAACAGGGGACATCTCTCGACGTCCTGGCCAACCAGCACATTAAAACAGATGATCTGATCATTGATTTAATTGCTGCCTGTGGGACCTTGCTATGCGCAAATTGGCTTCCGTGTTTTCTGCATTACAACTGTGACTACTTCATTGTCTATAAAGCTCTTTAGGACATCCTGAGGTTGTGAAAGGCATTATATAAAGGCAAGTCTTTCTTTCAGTCCTCTTCTCCGCTGGTTGAAACCTTTACTCAAAGTATTTTAAGTTGCACAACATATTTCATTTCTGATCAAATGATACGCAGTACTTTTTACTGGAAACTTTGGAATAATTTTCCATTTAACTTTTGGAACACAATAAGTCAGAGACTATGTCGAGCTATGCCGGTAATTACTGTATTTTAACTGGATACAGCTTTTTGTGGCAAGCAATAAATCCTGTGTCTGTACAGTTGTTTTGAAGAGATGTCTTCTTTGACTATCAATAGCTTTGCTTTCATTTCTCAGAATCATTCATTGCCACTTGACATGAGTTCCTGTCCTGTTCCTGTCTCAGGAATTGGCCTCAATGCTCTAGCTTCTTACAGAAACTAAGCTAGCTTGCTTTCTTGAGATCCTGAAAATAATTTTTAACACATTTTTTGTACAGCAACAACATGAATTTACATAGTACCTTTAATGTAAAAACAAATTCCCAAAGTGCTTTCCAGTTACGCAGAAAGAAAACACATGCCTAACCAGGAGATGAGAAATTAGAGGGGTTGGGCAAACGCTTGGGGGACGAGAGAAGATTTTAAAGGAGGAAAGTGAGGTGGATAGGTGCAGAAATTTAGGGAGGGAATTGCAGAGAGTGGACCAAGGCTGTTAAAAGATCATGGGAATGCAGAAAAGGCAAGGGCCAGAGAATGGAGTGTTTGAGGTTGGCATATAGGCCTGCAGAAGATTGCAGAAATAAACTGGGGCAAGACCAAAGAGGGATTTAAAGATGAGGATGAGAATTTCAAATTTAATGCATTGGGGGATGGGAAGCAAATGTAGGTCAGTGAGGATGCATGACAGGCGAGTAGGATTTAGTAGAGGACAAGATACGTGCAGCTGAGTTTTGGACGTTGGAGTTTATGGAGGGTGAGGATGGAAGTAAGCAGTGAGGGCTAGAAGGTGGGGTTTATAGTTCAGAGTTCAAAAGACACCAAGGTTGTGAATGATTTGGTTCAACCTTAGTCAGTGACCAGGAAGGGGGATGGAATCAGCATCATGAGAAAGGAGTTTGTGGTGGGGACTGAATAACATATATCCTGCCTCAGCACATTTGCAGCTGAAACCCTCATCCATGTCTTTATCACCTCAAAATTCGACTATTCCAATGCTCTCCTGGCTGCCTCCGTAGAATCCAGCTCATCCAAAACTTTGATGCTTACATTCATCCTATCCCGCATCATCCTACTCTCCCATCAGCCCTGATGCGCTGAACTAGATTGTTTATTGGTTCCCCGAACTAATCCATTCCTCTTCCTCTGGCCTATTGTGTATCTCTCCCCATTCACCCCGTCAGTGGCACCCGTGCCTTCAGCCGCCTAAACCCACATGCTGGAATTTCGTCGCTAAGCTGCTTCACTTCTGCATCTCTGTCTCTTACTTTAGAATCAGAGAATCTGAGAAATTTGCAGCACAGATGAAGACCATTTGGCCTGTTGTGTCTCCGCCGACCGAAAAAGAGCTATCCAGCTCTAAGTCCGTAACCCTGCAGGTTACGACAATTCAAGTGCATATCCAAGTACTTTTTAAATGTGGTGAGGGTTTCTGCCTCTACCATCCTTTCAGGCAGTGAGTTCCAGACCCCACCACCCTCTGGGTGAAAAAAATTCTCCTCAACTCCCCTCTAATCCTTCTACCAATTACTTTAAATCTATGCCCCCTGGTTATTGACTTCTCTGCTAAGGGAAATAGGTCCTTCCTATCCACTTTAAGGTCCTTCTTAAAATCTACTTCTTTGATCAAGCTTTTTGTTACCCTTCCTAATATCTCCTTCCTTGGCTCAGCATCCAGTATTTTGATTATGCCTTGTCTTGTAACATTTTGTCTACATTAAAGATGCTATATAAATGCAAGTTGTTCTGTGCACCATCCACAGAGAGGAGAGGTTACTGATCTACTCCTAGGTTTATACCAATGTCGCTGTGTTCTTGGTTACTAACTGGTATGCAAGAGCATCTGAGATGACTTTCTGAGAAATCATAGATCCAGCCCCAGGTACACGTTATCACCTCACCATGTTCTCTAATTGAAATCCTGGTTCTCTAGTTAAAAAAAAACATGATTTTGTACTCATTTGTGCTATTTAGTAGACTCCGTATAACCTTCAGGAGTATGGAGTTGCTGTAGCTATTTTTCTTGAAATATTTTTTTAAAGTGTAAAAATTGTGCGAGACTGTCTAGTCTGCTCTAACTGGGAAATGGAAGACAATTGCTGTTGATTACTTGGTTTATTACAGCAAGAGTCTGGTGTTGATGGCATTCAAACTAAAATGCAACATTTCTACTGAAAGATCGATGAGGAAACTTCCTTACTTCTGTCGGTGCATATACAGGATACACAACAGAACATTTGATAAAAATCTACTGGTTTTCCCCTGAACTCCTCACTCTTCCTTGTTTCAGCTCCATTCTCCTTGAGAATAGAAAATATGTTGTGGTGGCAGCCAGATAAACTGATAACCCAGCTAAAAATGTGTTGGCATTCAGTATGATTTATTTTGCTACCTTTGCTGATGAGGTTGGAGTGGAGATGATGTAATCTGATGACATCTACTGGCAGTAATACAGCTTGGAAGTAGTCACAGGATGCGTTGTGCTGTGATTCATATCCTCAGTTCAGAACTTCCTACAGTCACATTATTCACACAACACAGGCTTATGTCTAAATATGGAACTGGCCTCCATCCAGTGTCAATTTGAGTTTGTTTAATCAAGAAGGGGTAGTTTAATTTTTGGATTGATTTGACCAGCACTATTGCCAATTTTTCCCTCCAGTCAAAAATGTGGATTCACAAGATTAAATGGATTGAAGGGTTATTTATTTAGAATGTCTCATCTAATAAGTATACAACGCCATATATCAATATAATCATTTTCTTCCTTGGATTTCTCTGTAATAGTGGAAAGGGATTTAAAAAAAAAATCTTCTCCCCCTCACTTTTCACCCCTATTTTCCTAATGTTTGGCCTATGCTGGTATTTGCATCAGCAGGCCTCACTCAGGACCCAAGTCTCCAATCCTCGCATTTGAGTCCAGACAATGTGTGTTGGCAGGTTATTGGTGATTCTGTTGGTTCTAACCCCCATTTTTCCCTCCTTTATTTCCCACATAATCATAATGTGGGTACGGTAGTGTAGTAATTATGTTATTATACTAGCCATCTAGAGACCTGGACTAATAATCCAAAGTGCGTGACTTCAAATCCCACCATGTTTGAGAATTTTTATTCAGTTTAAAAACTGGTATCCGTCAAAATGACCATGAAACTGTCTGATTGTTGTATACATCCAACTGGTTCACGAGTGTCTTTTAGGGAAGGAAACCTGCCGTTCTTACCCGGTGTGGCTTATATATATGACTATACCACAGTGATTGACTCTTAGCTACCATCTGAAGTGGATTAGAAAGCCACTCCATTGTATCAAACAGTTACAAGAAGGCAGACCATCACCATCTTCTCAGGGCCACTATGGATGGACAACAAATGTCGGCTTTGCCATCGATGCAAACATCCCAAGAATTAATTCAAAAATGTTTTAAATCCATCTGTTCTCTTCATAGACGCTGACTGACCAGCTGTGTATTTGCAGCATTTTCTGTTTTTGTGTGTGTTATAAGATATATTCGTATTAGGCAGTTCCTTGTGTCGAGCATGACCCGCTTCCACACCAAAAAGGGATAAGTTCACAGGTGTTTCAATGAGGGACCTGACATTCCAGATCCCAAACGACATATTGAAGGGTGGAAGAAGGCTGTGCGTGGATTCTTTTAACGTGGGGTGGCCATTGCACACCAGCCACCACATGGGCTTGACAGAGCAAGGTCTTGGTCTATTTGCAAGGGTTAACCAAGACGACTGGAGACCAAGCTCTACTGCGTGGACCTAGTGCGAACACATACTCTAATCCTACTGTCATAGATCGCACTGTGGGCCGGCCCGTGCTGTCCCTGGGCCCTCACCCGATCACGTCGCTCCTGGGCCCCGATCTTTCCACCACAATCTCTCGCCGCTCCTCCGCCCAGACCTCACCGCTCCTCTGCTGTACCTGGGCCCTGCTGAAGATCCTGCCCATGCTCCAATCAGCGACCTGGATTTTGATGACGTCAATCCCGTCACCCTCCTCGAAGTCATCGCCCTCCTGGACATAAGAACACTTCTGTTGACTCAAAGTTGGAAACTCACACTTCCTAACAATAGGAGTTATACTGTGTGCTGAACAAATAAGTACATCTTGATTTGTCAGTTCTGTTTGTGCAAAGGAGACAGAATTCACCACAGAATTTCCCAGATGCTGTTCCCATAATGTTTATTTTAGGTGCTATACTCACAGTAATCTCTGAAGTTGGACAAATGGGACATTTCAATCATCACAGTCTGCTGGTGAAGTTGTTTGTAAAGGAATAGTCATCAGGGAGTCATTTATGACTGTGCTTACCACATTTAGTGTCTAAGCACTAGTTTTCAATCAATGGGGTTACGATTCCAGTTTTGAGAAGCCAGATGCTTGGATTGGAGCCGTTTTAAGTTTTTTTGGGAGGGGGATTGGAGAGAAACAAAAACACAATTTAAGATATAATGAAACAATAATAATAACTTGCATTTATATATCGCCTTTCACAACCTCAGGACATCCTAAAGTGCTTTATAGCCAATGAAGTACTTTTGAAGTATAGTCACTGTTGCAATGTAGGAAACGCGACAGCCAATTTGCGCACAGCAAGCTCCCTCAAACAGCAAAGAGATGATTACCAGATAATCTGTTTTAGTGATGTTGGTTGAGAGATAAATATTGGCCAGGTTACTGGGTAGAACGATCTCTAAATTGTCAGATTGCTTGTCCGACATTCAGTACTGAATGAGCAGAAGTTTTCTCTAATTAAATATTGGGAAGACCAAAGCCATTGTCTTTGGTCCCCACCACAAACTGCGGTCCCCAGCCACCGACTCCATCCCTCTCCCTAGCATCTGTCTGAGGCTGAACCTAACTGCTCACAACATAGATGTCATATTTGACCCTGAAATGAGATTTCGGCCACATATCCGCGGCATCACTAAAACCGACTATTTCCACCTCTGTTACATTGCCTGTCTCCGCCCCTGCCTAAGCTCATCTGCTGCTAAAACCCTCATCCATGCCTTTGTTACCTCTAGACTTGACTACTCCATGCACTCCTGACTGGCTTCCCACATTCTACCCTACTTGGGGTAAACTTGAGGTCATCCAAAACTCGGCAGGCAATGTCCTAACTCGCACCAAGTCCCGTTCACCCATCACCACAGTGCTCGCTGACCTACATTGGCTCCCAGTTAAGCAACGCCTCGATTTCAAAATTCTCATCCTTTTTTACAAATCCCTTCATGGTCTCGCCCTTCCCTATCTTTGTAACCTCCTTCAGCCTCACAACCCCCCGAGATATCTGCACTCCTCAAATTCTGCCCTTTTGAGAATCCCCAATTAAAACTGCTCAACCATTTGTGGCCGTGCCTTCAGCTGCCTGGGCCCTAAGCTCTGGAACTCCCTCCCTATACCTCTCCGCCTCTCTACCTCACTTTCCTTCTTGAAGACGTTCCTTAAAACATATCACTTTGTCTGCCGTAATTTCTTATCTAGCTCGGTGTCAAATTAATTTTTTTGTCTTATAACCCTCCTCCTGTGAAACGCCTTGGGATGTTTCACTACGTTAAAGGCGCTATATAGGTACAAGTTATTGCTGTTGCTCTTCTTCGAAATAATGTCGTGGGATCTTTCACGTCCGTTTGAGAGAGCAGATGGGGCCTCGGTTTAATATCTCAGACGACATCTCCGACAGTGCACCACTCTCACAGTACTGCACTGAAGTGTTAGCTTGGATTATGCGCACAGGTGTCTTGAGTGAGACCTGACCCATGACCTTCTGACTCAGAGGCGAGAGTGCTACCATTGAGCAACAGATGACACCCGACACACAGAGGAAGCAGTATTTTGCAATGAAGCAAATTATACTGCAGTGGCAGCCTAAGCCTATGAGCGGGAAAAATCAGTGAAGTTCACTCTCATGATCATAAAGATAACTACAGATGAATGTGGCCATTCATCCCACCTGCCTCATCTTCCCATTAAATCCTAAGGCTCTCCCGTGCATAGAAACCTATGATTTCCCCATGCAGTTACTATTCAGCCACTCCTTGGAAGTGTGTGCGTGAGGATAGGATCAAGCTTTTTGCTGCAAAGTTACCATTGTCAAATAACCTGCTAGCAATCATTCATTACTTTTGCAGATGTAGAATGACCACTGTACGGCTAATAACTCCTAAAGACCCATTTCGCACCTAAAGCAATGCCTTTCAGAGATGAGAGGAATTTTAAAAAGAAAAAAAACAATTGACAATATACTGACCATTATTTGAGAGCACAAAATGTGAACTGTGTAGGGACAAGGCAGATTTAAGGTAGTGTATAAAAGGGAAGGATTATAATTGAAAGATTAGGCACAGCTGACGTAAGGGTGAGAGAAGGGAGAATATTTGGTTCAGCAGTGAAGCAAAAAAAAATGGCTGCACTGATTTTCTTCCTTGAACTCCACTTCCTAACACTGGATTGTTCACTGCTGTTTTGCTGCTCATGGCTCCATTTCTCATTGAGGAGCACTATCAGTGTCAGGAGCCCACCCTGAATACCCAATTGGCCTCAATGCAGAAAAATGGGCCAGGGAACATGGTGTCAGGCCTATGGGCAAAAGTCAACTCATTTCTGGCGGCAGTTCCACCATTGAGGAAAATTTTGCCTGAAATATGAAAGGCTGTTTTTTTTGTTCAAAATTTGAGACACAAGTCTGAATATTTGGTCTGTCTCGTTACTTCTGGCAGTTGACAAATACGTGAAGCTTGTGAAGTAATGCGTAGTTTGTAACCTGTTCAATCATGTCGTAAAAAAACTCACATCACTCTATTTTTTTCTGAATGTGCTGCCCTCTGAGCTGTCGATTCATAACCCACATGAAATGTAGGTGTGGTTGTATGAAAGATAGATATGGTAAACCACAACCTCCATCCTGCTGTCTCTAGCTCAGAATATCTGTGCCTCTTGGTGACGGTAATCTTCTTCTTAGGCGGTCCCTCGTATTGAGGATGACTTGCTTCCACGCCAAAAAGGGATAAGTTTACAGGTGTTTCAATGAAGGACCTAATATTCCAGATCCCGAACTACATGTTGAAGGGTGGAAGATGCCTGTGCATGGATATTTTTAATGTGTGGTGGCTGTTGCACACCAGTCACCACACGGGCTTGACAGAGCTAGGTCTTGGTCCAGTGGCAAGAATTAACCAAGATGACTGGAGACCAGCTCTGCTACTCAGACCTAGTGTGCACACATCATCATCATCATCATAGACGGTATCGCAGTGTGGGCTGCCCCTGGGCTCTCGCCTCCTCTGGGCCCCGATCTCACGTCTCTCCCGGCTTTCACACTGGCTTACACACTGGGTTTCACACTGCTGTTTTCTTTTTATATTATTTCATTTTTTTTTTTCATTTTCTTCCCTCATCTTCTGGAGGTGCTGACTTATACTGGGGCACAGTTCCACAGGCATCAACAGGCTCTAATACCTCACTCAAGTGGTCATTTTTCAACGAATCACAGCTAATTCTGACTCTGCCTATCAGGCATCCACAAAATGATCACTTTTCAGCAGAAGTCATTGGATTGCAATCAGTAGCGGGATCCCTGCATGACTGTTTTCTATCTCCTTAGCTCAAGGTCAATTGTAGCCCCTGATATCCGGTAATTCAGCACAAACCGGGAATCAAACCTGGAAGGTTCTAGTCTTAGGACTGTATGGAACAGTGTTTTTATCTGCTTTATGACATGTTATTAGCAAACAAGTGGTCAGAAGGTTAATATCCACAATACTTTCATAATTGTCACAGAAGTGTCAGCTGTGGCTCACTCGCCTCTGAATCAGAAGATTGTGGGTTCAAGTACCAATCCAGGGACTTGGCACCTAAATCTAGGCTGACAGTGCAGTGCTGAGGGTGTGCCATCTTTCAGATGAGACGTTAAACTGAGGTCCCATCTGCTTTCTCAGGTGGACATAAAAGATATCGTGGCACTATTTCGAAGAAGATCAGAGGAGTTATCCCCGGTGTCCTGGCCAATATTTATCCATCAATCAACATAACAAAAACAGATTATCTGGTCATTATCACATTGCTGTTTGTGGGAGCTTGTAGTGCGCAAATTGGCTGCCGTGTTTCACACATTACAATAGTGACTACATTCCAAAAGTACTTCATTAGCTGAGAAGCGCTTTGAGCCTTCTGGTGGTTGTGAAAGGCGCTATATAAATGTAAGTCTTTCTTTGTTTTAGAACTCCAAATCAAGTGAAGTAATGAGGTGGACACAAATAGTTGTACTATTTTAAAGTGCTCTTTTCATTCTTTGCTCCTGGCCACTCTTCTCTTCTGAGTGTGGATTACTGTGGGTGTAGATGCTGCCTATGATGATGAGCTGTCCCGCAGACCCATTGATAATTTGCCTCCTCCCCTGCCCTTTGTAGTGTATTGGATTTCAGAGCTTCTCATTGTGCTTTCCTGCTGACGGTCCTGTGACTCATCCACGCTCCGTAAACTTAATTGGCAGCAGCCTCAGTGTACCTGCCTGTCTGTGTCTGCCTTCCTTGTACAGCTCATACAGCTGGGATTGACTGTAGGCTGAGAAACACACTACACAAGGGACAGTAGTATACTTCCAGTGGCTGGGCTTCTAAACTAAAGGTAGGAAAGACTTCTGTACAGCAGTTTGTTTGATTTAATTACAAGAATGAAAGGGATACTATCTTGTCAAGTTTGATTTTTATTTTCAAGTTTACATCTATAAATTGTGAGTCGGGACAAGTTCAGATAAAGTTTAAATTGCTGGTCACGTTTTCAGGTGTTCTCGTGTGTGTACCTTTACACTGCTGCAGGTGTATAGTGAAAGTGGAGTATTCCTACTGTTTTATTGATCCATTGTGGAACTCAATCACTGACACAGCTTTTCCCAGTTACAGGCACATTCTCTTCTCTTAAAGCCCAGTTAGCCACCGTCTTTTGAAAAAATATTTACTCAAATTCTCTTCTTTTTCTGAAAATATTCTTTCTGGGGGATGGTTTCACAAGCACGCTCTAAAACCTTGCCGAATTGTCCATTCTTCACATGTAAGCACAGACTGTGACTGTTGACAGGCTATTCCATCATGGAGAGTGTCACAACCGACATCACCCTTGTCTGACCCACCATCCACACACTCCACTTAACAATAGGGCTCATTGGATATTGATTAGTACTACAACAACAACTTACATTATGCAGATCATAGGATCTTTGGGGCAGAAGAAGGCCATTTGGCCCATCGTGCCTGTGCCGGCACAGAGCTATCCAATTAGTTCCACTCCCCTGCTCTTTCCCCATAGTCCTACAAATGTTCTCTTTTAAAGTATTTATCCAATTCCCTTTTGAAAGTTGCAATTGAATCTGCTTCCACCACCCTTTCATACTTTAAAATAGTAAAATAACCCAAGGTGCTTACATGGAATTTTGCTGATTACATCTCCCATCCCGACACCCACCACCATGTTTTTTTTAACTGGAATGTGCGATTCTGGAGTAGTCTGTATCTGGTAGAACAATCAGGACTTTTCAAGTGATGCTGTAGACAGCCTGACCATGCTGGGGGCAGACATGGAAGCCAATATGATGTCATATAATTGGATTGCATCATTGCATTGGCAGTTCAGTACAGCAGGCTGTATTATTTTATTACTGTTTAGTCCTGGTGTGTATTTCCAATCTCCCAGGAGCAGTTTTGATTTTTCTGATCAAACTTTCTTTAGTCAGGCATTACAAAATGCATTCAACAGTGTGACACGGTATCTAACTTGGCTTGTTCTTTGCTTGAAACACAGTGTACAGTTAAATAATTAATCAGGAACTCTCAATGTTCTATGCAATTTTCACATCAGTCAATCCAGAAACCAGATAAAAAACATTGATCGTTCTCAATAGTTTCACATTTCCATTGTACTCATCAGATAGGTCAATAAAATAATGTTCTGGTTAGTTTTATTTCAGTCAGTCTAACAAATTAATTTGCTCCAACTATCACTATTTTTTGTCACAAGTAGGTTTTGGCTCACAAACATCTCAGATAAAGACTTAAAAATGGATGAAAAGACTGGTGTGGGGGAGGAGCGGAAACTCCTGCAACATGTAGAATGAGATTAACTTGCAGTAGAATGAGATTAATTTGCAGTGATATCAATGACTCGTTGGCTGCACACAGTACACAAAAATGGTAATGTTACAAAGGGTAAGCATTCATATTAGAGGAATGGGTAATAGCGACTAACTCCCTGAATAAGTACTTATATTTAAAGGAGATGGCAACTATATGAATAAGATCTAATGTTAAAGGAGACTGTAATTTTCTAAATACTATTGTGGATAAGTACTTGCAATTAGTGCAACTTTCTGTTTTTCTTTAATTTCTTGTAAGTTTTTAAATTCCTATTTACAGCACACCTCCATGGACCCATTTTATGGGGTACATATGCTGGAGTGCTGTGTGTTGGAGGAAAGGGGTCCTCTTGTGGTGTGTCTATTTAGGAGCATTGGACGCAGTGATTGCAATCTTTTTAAAGAGACAGCATGATGGTTGGATTTATTTTTTCTCTTCACTGAGTGCCAGAAATGTTGATTTCCAAGAGAGATAGAAGTGTCCAATTTTGACGTAGGCTAGTGAATTGTGAGAGCAGATGAAACCCAAACCCACGAGACTAGGATGTTGGACACCACCCTTTACAGGGAGAAACCACCAAAAATTCAGGGAACAGTTGGCCCACCCAAAACCAACATTAACACAATAAGATAAAAATAACTACAATAAAATTAGAGGAAATAAAACAAAATGAACCATGTGTGAGAAAATGATAAAGATTTAACTTGGCCTTTATTAATTTTGCCAAGTTACAGTTTCACTCAGAAATCTTATCATAGCCTAATAGAATTGATAAAGCTAGTAGTTGTAAAATAAAACGAGTTGGTTTTCTGAGAAGGGCTCTGAGGGAGGAGTCAAGTTTCAAAAACAAATATTTTGGGGGATTTTTTTCAAATACTAACTGATCTCCCATGACATTGCACACAGTAAGTCGGGCAATATGGACTTTTTTTTACATGTCTATTGGTTCTCTGTGTGTCTGCTTTCAGCTTCTAGCTCTCTTTGTTTGTACCTTTCTCCCCAACACTTTTTGCTTCTTGCTCTCCTTTTCCGCTTCTGTCTTTTTCTCTCTTCCTTGTCAGCTCGGAGGTGGTGGATGGCGTGATGTAGTGTGGCGAGAAAGGAGCTAGCGACAGCTACAAGCTTCATTTTCCCTTGGAGGTTTCATGGAAAATGTGGCCCTTACTGGCGACTTTTTCATTACTAGCCCCTGTGAAGTGCTACTCGTGATCAGCTCCTGCTCACACTGGAATCAAATGCAATGTTATTTTTTTTTTAAATCAATGTTATGGTCTTCTGGAATCTGACATCTAGCTTTTTGCCTTGGCCCAGTTGGAGGCACATGATTCATCTGTTGAGAGCTCCCTCCTAAAACCAAACCAGAGTTAAAGGAATCCCAGAACTAATCACCTTTCTCAGCCCCTATGCTTTCAAATAGTGGGTTATAAAAAAAATAAAGGTGGCTGTTTGAGTTTCTTAAGTTAAAATATCTACTTGGTATATGATTTTTTTTAAACAAAACATAGATAGGGAGACTTTTTTTAATTAAAAAGGAAGTTGGTGTTTAATTTAAAAAAATAAACAGATGGTGGAATGGCTGTTTTTGATTAAAAATGAAAATGTCCTTGTTTGTGAAAAAGAATGAGAATGAGGGGGAGTATTTGCTCTGTTGCAGATGGCATCTTTTAGAGGCAAGTAAGGGGGTAAGTAGCAGAGCTAGCACTGATGAAAGGCCCAAGACTAGGCAAACAACACAACCAGCAGTGATTGGAGGTGGACTGGTAACAGTGGGGAGCGGGGATGCAGGAGAATATGTTGGAAAGTAGCGACAGTTGAAAATAGTTGGAAGTTGAATAGTGGGGGCAGAAATCAGGAGCATTGGAGAATGGGGCACTGAGTGGCTGACCAGCCTGGGAAATGGAAGCCAAAAATATCTAGAGGGGAAAAAAAGTAAAGCAACCTCAAAAATGTAACCATGCAATACCCATCTGTCACAGGAGCTATCCAGTGAACCGGCAGACACAACTCATGGGTCATCCACGTATGAATTATAGCTGTAAATACAGGCACACATTAATAGCAATCCCATGCGATGATACTACGCATTCTGGAACTGCGAGTGGAAGAAGCTGTCATGGAGCAGACTTGCAAGAAGTTCTCCAATCTGCTTGCGCTGGGTGACCAAAATAAACAGGATAGGGGATAAGTCTAACCAAAAGTTTAAAAGTAGTCCTTTAACCTATGGGTCCTATTTTATGAAAGGAGTGTGGGGCTGGGCAAAGGTATCTTTCCTTAAAGGGGGGGTGATAATCACTAAAGATTCGAGGAGCTTTAGTACACCCAGACTGATTTTTAAACAAAACTAATAACTGAACCAACAAAATTAAAATCAAAATGGTAAGATTAGTTGAAATTAAAGTAAAGACACATGAGGTTCATCAAACAAAATTAAGGTGTCATTGTTTTTCACTGGCAGTGAAACTAAGATATAATGGAAACATACAAGTTATTTGTGGAAAAATAAACCACATATCAGTTTTTCAGCATGCCTAATACCTGTTTGTATAAAGTCACATTTATTGCTCTGTACTCAGAAAGGGCCCTTCCTTCTTTGCTTAGTTGATAAAAGCAATCTGTAATTAAGCCTTAGAAACCAGAAAGTCCCAGGTCTGTGCTGAGCTAGCTGATTTAAGCTGGAGTGATGTAATTGGCTTTAGCTCCCCTGGGCTTGGGAGTGGAAAATAAGCAAGGCTTCCTGTTGCTGATTGCTGACACCTGCTGAGCAACACATCTGTGTGGACATGAGTGAAGATCGGCAAACTCTGAACAGACCAAGAATTGAACCTGGGACTTCTAGTCTGCTCGGAACACCCATCTCAAGTCTTTACCAACTCAGCTAATGGGGAATATTTTGTGTGTTATTAATTCTTCCTTTTGGTGGCCAAATCAATGATCTTGCTGTGTAATGTTTGCCAGTATAATATTTCAGGTTGTCAGAAATAACAGTAAAAGTATATTACTTTTCAACAGCTGAAGTTGATTGGGTGGTAAATTATTTACTGCAGTAAAGACTCTCCACAGCAATTGGCAACTCATATACACCTTCGTCAGGGTGACCTGGGTGCTGATTTGAGCTCTAATGTTAAGTACTATTAATCTTAGATTTTTTTTAACCAAGGCACCTCATGACTATGATTGCTTTTATATTTGTATTAAATATTAGTTTTGGGTAAGTGACAGGAAACAGAGAGTAATGGTGAACGGTTGCTTATTAGACTGGAGGAAGGTACATAATGGGGTTCCCCAGGGGTCGGCTTTTCTTGATATATATTAATGACAGACTTTAGGGTGTACAGGGCACAATTTCAAAATTTGCAGATGACACAAAACTTGGAGGTATAGTGAACAGTGAGGAGGATAGTGATAGACTTCAAGAAGACATAGACAGGCTGGTGGAATGGGCGGACACGTGGCAGATGAAATTTAATGCAGAAAAGTATGAAGTGAAACAATTTGGTAGGAAGAACGAGGAGAGGCAATATGAACTAAAGGGTACAATTCTAAAGGGGGTGCATGAACAGAGAGACCTGGCGGTATATGTGCACAGATCGTTGAAGGTGGCAGGGCAGGTTAAGAAAGCAGTTAAAAAAGCATACGGGATCCTGGGCTTCATAAATAGAGGCATAGAGTACAAAAAGAAGGAAGTTATGATGAATATTTATAAAACACTGTTTCGGCCTCAACTGGAGTATTGTGTCCAATTCTGGGCACCACACTTTAGGAAGGATGTAAAGGCCTTATAGAGGATGCAGAAAAGATTTACGAGAATGGTTCCAGGGATGAGGGACTTTAGTTATGTGGATAGACTGGAGAAGCTGGGGTTGTTTTCCTTAGAGCAGGGAAGGTTGAGAGGGGATTTGATAGAGGTGTTCAAAATCAAGAGGGGTTTAGATAGAGTAGATAGAGAAAAATTGTACCCATTGGCAGAAGGGTCGAGAACCCAGATTTAAGGTGATTGGCTGAAGAACCAAAGGTGACATCGGGATAAGCTTTTTTACGCAGCGAGTGGTTTGGATCTGGAATGTACTGCCTGAAAGGGTGGTGGAGGCAAATTCAATCGTAGCTTTCAAAAGGGAATTGGATAAGTACCTGAAGGAAAACATTTTTTCCAGTAACTTAACAGAAATAAACTTAAGACTTAAAAAAAAATCAATCAGCTCCTTCCCTTGCACTGACGGCACTTACCTCGCTCCCTGACACTCGTGCTGCCTCCGGGCGCTTGGGCCTACCTTTACCTGCGACCGCTCCTCTCGCTGTCCAGCAAGTCTGCTCTCGTGAAAACAAATTAGAGATGTAATAGGTTTTAAGCAAGTCATCATCATCATCATAGGCAGTCTCTCAGAATCGAGGAAGGCTTGCTTCCATTCTTAAAATGAATTCTTAGGTGGCTGAACAATCCAGTACGAGAACCATAGTCCCTGTCACAGGTGGGACAGATAATCGCTAAGGGAAGGGGTGGGTGGGACTGGTTTGCCGCACGCTCTTTCCGCTGCCTGCGCTTGATTTCTGCATGCTCTCGGCGATGAGATTCGAGATGCTCAGCACCTTCCCGGCTGCACTTCTTCCACTTAGGGCGATCTTTGGCCAGGGACTCCCAGGTGTCAGTGGGGACGTTGCACTTTATCAGGGAGGCTTTGAGGGTGTCCTTGTAATGTTTCCACTGCCCGCTTTTGGCTCGTTTGCCATGAAGGAATTCCGAGTAGAGCGCTTGTTTTGGGAGTCTCATGTCTGGCATGCGAACTATGTGGCCTGCCCAGTGGAGCTGATCAAGTGTGGTCAGTGCTTCAATGCTGGGAATGTTGGCCTAATGTTGTGTCTATCCTCCCAGGGGATTTGTAGGATCTTGCGGAGACATTGTTGGTGGTATTTCTCCAGCGTCTTGAGGTGTCTACTGTACATGGTCTATGTCTCTGAGCCATAAAAGTGGGTGGGTATTACTACAGCCCTGTGAGCTTGGTGGCAGTTTTGAGGGCCTTGTCTTCAAACACTCTTTTCCTCAGGCGGCCGAAGACTGCACTGGAGGCGGTGTTGAATCTTGTCGTCAATACCTGCTCTTGTTGATAGGAGGCTCCCGAGGTATGGGAAGTGGTCCACGTTGTCCAGGGCCGCACC